>NC_081561.1:99987775-100243897 GCF_022355385.1 Mustela nigripes
TGCTGTGGGTTGCCTCTTTGTTTTGTTGACTGTTTCCTTTGCTGTGCAGAAGCTTTTGATCTTGATGAAGTCCCAAAAGTTCATTTTTGCTTTTGGTTCCTTTGCCTTTGGAGATATATCTTGAAAGAAGTTGCTGTGGCTGATATCGAAGAGGTTACTGCGTATGTTCTCCTCTAGGAGTCTGATGGATTCTTGTCTCATGTTGAGGTCTTTTATCCATTTTTAGTTTATCTTTGTGTATGGTGTAAGAAAATGGTAGAGTTTCATTCTTCTACATATAGCTGTCCAGTTTTCCCAGCACCATTTATTGAAGAGATTGTCTTTTTTCCACTGTATATTTTTTTCCTGTTTTGTCAAAGATTATTTAACCATAGAGTTGAGGGTCCATATCTGGGCTCTCTACTCTGTTCCACTGGTCTATGTGTCTGTTTTTATGCCAGTACCATGCTGTCTTGGTGATCACAGCTCTGTAGTAAAGCTTGGAATCAAATAGCATGGAGGACAAGGGGAGATGGAGAGGAGAAGGGAGTTGAGGGAAATTGGAAGGGGAGGTGAACCATGAGAGACTATGGACTCTGAAAAACAATCTGAGGGTTTTGAAGGGGTTTAGAGAGGGCACAGATTGCATGGAGCACTGGGTGTGGTGCAAAAAACAATGAATACTGTTATGCTGAAAAGAAATAAAAAATTTTTAAAAAAGAAGTTAAAACAGTAATTCATAAGGTCACTTCTTTGATTTAAGGTTTGCCCTCCATAAGTCATCTTATAAAATGTAAATGTATTCCTTGAAAGAAAATACACAATAATGCTAATTCACTGATAAAATAACTTATAAATCCATGTCTCAAATTAACAGAGGTGAGTTTACTTTGAAAAGATTGGAACAAGGGCAAGAGTATTTTGGGGGTTAGGAACCATAGTCTTAAAAATATGAACTAAAGATAGCTGAGGAGAGAGGGATATGGATAGATCATGTTCTGGAAAGCTAGCAGGCTGTACCGAGACCTGAAACTTGGGTTCAAGAGGGACAGACAAGTGAAAAGAGGAAAGACTTAAATTTTTACCCCTTTCACCTTCTTTTCCTAAGGATGGTGGTAGGTATAAGGTACAGCAGAGTCTAACAGAATTCTCTCCCTAACTTTCTCTCCAGCCTCATAATGCAGTTTGGTCTTCTCTTTTTCTCTCTTCATCTTCCTGCTACTACACCGCTCCCGCCCCACCAGAGCCCAGAACATGTTGCTTCACATGATAACTATATCCTATACTGAGTTCTTACTTTATGCCAGGAATTGCTCTAAGCATTTTTTATGTCTCATTTAATGCTTGTAGGAACACTCAGAAACTATCATTTTTGACAATTAGGGGTGCCTGGGTGGTTCAGCAGGTTAAGCATCTGCCTTCAGCAGGAGGTCATGACCTCAGGGTCCTGGAATCAAACCCCTTACTGGGCTCTGTGCTCAGTGGGGAGCCTACTTCTCCCTCTCTCCCTGCCCCTCCCCCTGCTCATGCTTTCTCCCTCTCAAATACATAAATAAAATCTTCTAAAAAAAAATTGGATAGGGGCGCCTGGGTGGCTCCATGGGTTAAGCCTCTGCCTTCAGCTTAGGTCATGATCTCAGTCAGGGTCCTGGGATCGAGCCCCAAATTGGGCTCTCTGCTCAGCGACAGCCTGCTTCCCCTCCCCCTCTGCCTGCCTCTCTGCCTACTTGTGATCTCTCTCTGTCAAATAAATAATTTTTTTTTAAAAATGCATAATAGTACACATAGTTTTCTTAGGCAGATTAAATAAGCACTTAAGAAGGTGCTCAATCAATTCCACTTGCCTCACCTTTGCTCTTGTAGCTGTCCCTTGGTGATTAGGAAATCCACTGTCCAATGGCTTATCAAATAGTCAGGCTAATACTTAGATAACATAGATATTTTATGTCTCAAACTGGTTCCATTATCTTTCATTATCCTCTCCAGTTAAAATCATTCCAGACTTTCAGCTTCACCTCTTAGTGACAATGCATGTCCCTGCTAGAAAATTGCTTACTCTGAGGAATCAAAGTCTGAAAACATCTCTAAGTCTTCTCCCTCCCTCCATTTTAACACTCCACAGACTTGTTTTGTGTCCCAGCGTATTCTTTGGAATATATTATTGTATTACAGAAGATGTGTCATAAGAAAGATCAACCATCAAGTTGAGGATTTAGCATAGGCCGAGAATATAGTAGGCATACCGTAAATATTTTTGAACGAATAAAGGAAAGGACTCCATCACATCTTTAAATCAAAGAAAGTATTTTAACATTCTTTGAGCCTATAATTCTGTTAAAAATCAAACATTATGTAAAGCTCAGAGGCAGCTAGAGCTAGTTTCATGTCTGCCATCTGTCATATTCATTTTTCTGGTGAAGAATGTTTAGAGCACTAAGAAATACTGGGGAAGGCATTTTCATTAAGTGCATTCTATTGATATTTTATTTGAGTTAACTCCTTGTTGAATGGAATCTTAGCCAAGTCAAAGACTTGAAGGATTGCTCTCAATAACACGGACCTTCTTCCAGTCCATTCAGGTCATTCCTACCCTGGGCAGAGTAAAGATTTGAGTCACCCCAGCACTCAAGTGTGTTGATTGTGTAGAGGCTTCTCTCATTTTACATTCATAGGACACTGAGACTGGAAATAAATCTAGGATATGCTGACTAATTCTCCTGGCAGATATCAGCTTTTAACATGCATGAGATATTCCCAATGTCATTTGCCTGAAGGGCATTGGAGGGAGAGAGGAAAATGTACTTCCTCAGAGTCAGCTTCGTCTAAGGTCTCACACAATCAATATTATTATATTTTCTTGGGTTCAAGGCACAAGGAATTGTGATGGATAAGTAATAAAAAGGAAAAAAGTCTGTCACTATTTTACCACCACATTTCAGCAAATATCACAGTGGAATGGTTCAGAGGCAATCAGCAATTCCTTCTGGCAGGATTCAAAGGCTTAAATAACCAGACATCATCTGGTTAGATAGACTCAGTTTGCACAGTTTCAGTACATCCTAGTGCTCTAAGTGTAGCATCTTCTTGCTGATATAAGCACCTATGACCACCACAGGCCTTGAATTGCTCACCATTACTCACCTTCTACACAATGACTAGAGTCATTGCTTATGTTCATTCATTGTCTCATTAATTACCAACAACAAACACAAGTCATTTGTTTTCTCTTTAAACTAACTTAACCTAATGGGCAGTCAATTGCAGTTGTTTGAGAGAAAAGCGAAAGGCAATAAAAGAAGCTATTTTTTAAAAATCTGAATGAGTTAGAATTACCTAGCAGAATATAAAAATACTTCCAAAAAAAAAACAACAACAGAGAGAGAGAGAACAGTGGGGACAGTGATGACAAGGTATGTCTCAGAGTCTCCAAAAATGCAATATTGATAAGTTATTTAAACAAGCTCAATGATAGCACACTCTTAAGTAGAAGAACGCCTCAGCTTTATAAAGAGAAGTCATTTAATTTCATTGTGCTGCGTGACTAGTATGAAAAGGAGCAATAAATGTACAGAGACTGGAAGAAGCAGAGAGAAAAACAGAAAAGAACATAGATGAGAACAAGACACAGAGAAAACAACAAAGAGAAGAAGAGAGACAGAGAAAAAGAAGAAAAGTACACCACTGAGCAAGAGATGATATGCGCAACACAGATCACGGTTCGTACCTTCTTCCCTAAACTCTACGGCCTGTGAATGTTTAAAACTCATCTTAGGATTTTTGCAAATGGTGGGAGTTTGGGGTAAACAGAGACTTCATTGATTCCAACTTTGAATGCCTCTAGGAGAATTCTGGAGCCATTCAAATATCCTACCCCTTTTAGATAACTTGATCTTTTTGTGCAAACATTCTAAGTTTTTCTCTATCTTCAAAGCTCTTTAAGTAAGGGTTAATTCATGGGAGACTGATCCCTTGCCAACATGCCTTCCTAAAAGGTGTTATCCCCAACAAAGCTCCTTAGAACTCAGCCCTGAGCAGAGCTATGGACATCAGTCCCGATCATTTTCAAAGCTCGGAGCACAGTCCCTGATCACACTACAGTGAGTATGATAATCCCCGTCTTCATCTTTGAAAGCTGAGGTAATGAATCATGCTACTAGCTTACAATGTCATAGAGGCACAACTGCAAAACTTGACCCCAATGCCCATATTACATCAGAGGAATACTGGGGGCTCCCTTAACCATGAATGCTAAACTGGCAGATTAGGGTGAGAGTCAAGAATTCCCTACAATCTCTCGGGATTCTATCCCAGCTCTTGAGCAATCAGAAGACAATCAGTGATTCTATAATCATCCAGCTAAAAAGTTCCCCATCTCAAGAATTAGAATCCCTGCTCACTGGAATCTGACATCCAGCCCTGCCTGATCTCCGGGCATTGCCCAGGGACACAACACTCTCTCCTGTCTTCTTCAGTGTACCCGTTAGTAAACACCATTCCACAAGGCCAACATGTGTTCTACAGGGTTATGTGATATTGTTTACACATAGCCAGTGACTTTACAAAATATATCTTATTATGGAAAGATTCCCAATTTTAATAAGATAGACTACTAAGACTGTAAAACTATTAATTTCATTCTACCTCCACTGCTATTCTATTCCCCATCCCCCAATTTTTTTTTCTTTTTTTCAAAAATCACCAGGACATGTAATAATTGGAACTAAAACCAACCCAAATATTAGTTTGAAGCACAGAGCCTCTTCAGTCCCACCTCACCCCCACTTGGGTATGTAGCCAGTCTACACCTTTTAGAATAACTGCCCTCTAATTCCAAAGCACTTCCCATGGCATCACAGAGAGATGGTTAGAAAAATGTCATCAGGGGCCAGTCACACATTGAGACTCCAGATAAAAGATAGTTGTGATCTCACCCAGACACCAGATTGCTACTTTTACTATAGTCAGCCATAGGTGACAAAAGTAAAAAGACAAAATGACACAAACCTAGAAATCCTACAGGGAAAACAAAACAAAACAAAACAAAACAAAAAAAACCAAAGAATATAAGCTGGTAATAGTGGGTAGTCAGCAGATTATAATCTTTCTATAGAGCAATCAAAATGCCATCATCATATATTGGGTAACAAAATGGGTTTTCACACACTGAGGAGTATGAATTCTACTTACAGAAGAAAACACCAATTTCTACAATTATAATCCTTTATTCTTGATAGCCTTTTCTTTATTTAGAGGGGAGTCTCTCTGACTGTAATAATTCATCATCAAATTGGTAGTCTCTTGGTATTCTGAACAATTTAGGAAAAATAATAAAATATTGGATTAAATAGCATTAAGGACCTTCTTCGTCTCAAAAAAATATAACCTCATATAAAAGTGGATACCTGACTAATTTGAAAATGGAGTTGAAAATTCATTTCTGTGGTACCTTTAAAACTTTGATAGTTCTTTGAAATTGCATTTTAAACTACTTCTTGTTTTGTTCTAAAAAGGAGATTTTTCCCCCTATTTTCTCTGAAAGTTTTCCCTTAAAGAAAATTTTTATCTGAAGTTCTAAAAAATATCCTGCTCTGTCCTCTTCTTTATTTTGAATTACTTCTCCCTCCTAGCTTGTTTTTTTTTTTCTCTTCTGATTTGAAAGCAGAATTAGAAATTCTATGAGAAGTAGAAGCTTTGAAAAATAAAAACCTGTATAGCCTTTGCTCCAGCGTTTAATAAAAAGGCAGCCTTTTTTCTAGGTGCTTTTGCTTCTGGAGGCTCACTAACACCAAACTAGTACAAGTGAACTAGTCCCCTGGCCCCCAATTGAACAAACATTAAAATCTGTCAGTAGGCATTTCTCAATGTGATAAGCCTCAAAAAGGAAAGAGCAAATCTACTTTCTCCACTGGAGATATTTCTACTATGATGTTGATTCTCAACCTATTTCAAGAACTAATTACCCCTGGGGACTGATGATAAGCTACTCTATCTTTCATAACTAAATAGCTTAATTTGACCATCATGGCACTGAACCTAAATCTATGCCAGCTTAAGACCTCTTAGGATCCCATCGGTGAATTCTTTTGCAAGACATACTACTCAGAGGTTGTATGCATTACAGGCTCTGATCCTGGCTCCACCCCTTCTCAGCTGTGCATCCCAGGGCAAATTGCTTAAGGTCCCTTTGCCTTAGTTTCCCCATCTGTACATGCAAATGATTCTGATGAAAGAAACTAATTCATCATCAAAACCTAAGAACCTTATCTCCAGAAAAACAAATCCACACATTAACATAAAATTTTAGACTCCACGAAGTCCGGGGCATGAACTATGAGAGGCTATACTGGTATTTTGCAAACTGTGCATCACAACCTATTCTGGGTAAAAGCAATTTAATCTGTTTGACCAGCTTATTTGAAGAAATACATACTACCTATATCTACAGAAAATAATATGACAATATTGGAAAGTATTACATATAATAGTATTATTAGTTGATAAAATTTTTGTTTTGTGTGTGTGTGTATGTGTGTGAACTCATAGGTACACAAGATCACAAGGTTAGATACATTTAGATATACTAACTAGAGTGATTACTACAACTATGTATCTCTAAAACAGATATCTCTAATAAGAACCCATCCATTCTTTTTTTTTTTTTTTTAAGCCTAAATGCTATTTATTGAAAAGAGCAGAGAAGAGAGAGTACGGACCCCCTAAGGACAGGGTGGAACAAAACCAGCAGTGCAAGTCTGTCTCCCGCTCAGCGTATTCTCTTGTTGCTCCACTGAATCATCTTGTTGTTCATAGGAATCTTCAAGACGTGAACCCAATCATTTTAAACTCTTCTGTGATAAACTACTTGAGAAGTAGCCAAACCTTCCTCTCACCCTTCAAGACATAATAAGAAAATGAACTCAGGGCGCCTGGGTGGCTCAGTGGGTTAAGCCGCTGCCTTCGGGATCGAGTCCCGCATAGGGCTCTCTGCTCAGCAGGGAACCTGCTTCCTCCTCTCTCTCTCTGCCTACTTGTGATCTCTCTCTCTGTCAAATGAATAAAAAAAATCTTAAAAAAAAAAAAAGAATATGAACTCAAATATATTATGTCTATTATTAAATAGGCGTGTTACAATAAGAATGTATATTCTTTTATTAAATAATATAAAGCTATAATTTGAGGACATTGGGGTGTCAGAAGCCCTATGTATAAAATCCAAAAGAAGTTCCATGTAATGTGCTGAGCACAAGGTGATTGTAGTATTATCAATAAGATTTTGAAATTTAACATACACCTTTTTGCTTTGTGTGTAGAGCAAACAATTAAACAATATATTAAGAAATCTAGGGGGTGCCTGGGTGGCTTAGTCAGTTAAGGCTGTGTTTGGCTCAGGTCCTGGAATCAAGCTCCACATCAGGCTCCTTGCTCAGCAGGGAGTCTGCTTCTCCCTCTCTGTCCGCCCACCACCACTTGTATGCTTGCTCTCTCTCAAATAAATTAAGTCTTTAAAAAAATAAATGTAGATCATCATCTGAAATTTTTATAAGTGTTTTCACAAGAGTATGAGGGAGACATTGAGCTCTTTTCAAACCTATCTATAAAATGTGAAGCCACTCTAACAAGGGGAGCCTCTCACCTATATGAAAATGAAGAACCAAGTAGACAGAAATCTCTGTTCTTCAATTAAGTAACAAAAATCAAAGGGTAAGGCTCCATGCTCAGAGGTAAATTCTATAAATAATACTACACAGAAGAAACCATTGTGTTAAGAACGGGCCACCAAGAATGACAACTGCTTTCACATTTACATAATAATAATCCACACATGATAAAAGTCCTCCACCCTTTCTCTTATTTTCCAGGCCTTTCAAAGAATCTCACCTATGCTCATGCTCCTTTCCATCAGCCATTTAAACTCACCATACTGTCTTTCTCTCTACAAAGCCTCACCCTTAAGATGTATACCAGGTAAACTTCAAGTCAAAATGTTGTGGAATAAAGAGTGTGGATAAGAAAAATCTTTAGTCTCAATGTTTGTCCTAATATTATTACTAAAATTGTGGGAAAATATACTCCTTCAGAATTCCCTAACATTTCCATATTTGTGCATCAGAGACCATTTACAGAGAAATGGAAGAGGTAAGGATGAGAAATGCCCTGATCTCTTTTGAATTCCTCTATCAAACCCATGATGTATATAGGGTAAATTAGAAGAGGAAACAACAGGGCACTTGGCAGTGAAGGCATCTGAAGTGAAGGCACTCCATAGTGATAGCAACCTCACAAGAGATGTATGGCAAGACAGCATTTTTCCCAGTAAACAGGCAAAAAGTTTGTTCATGCTTCTGGTTACCTTTATCAATGTTCTCCCAACATAGTAACAATGAAAAAAATCTACATGGCTTCATAAGATAGATAGATAATATAAATGATGGTCTTAAGTCTTAAATGTGACTAGCCTTTTTTATTCTTCCACTTTAATCGGTAGTTTAGGATTGATAAAACCTAAGAAACTAGTGTCCCAGAAGGTGAAGAAAATATTATTAGCATGAAATCTGGAGTAGACTATTGCCATAATCACCAGAAAGTGGCAGTTCTTCTAAAATTAAGGAGCACTGAGAGCTCAAATATTGACAAGAGCCACTATGTCAGTTAATACACACATTGTGAATTAACACATCATATTATCAACTTACAAAGAGCAAAGGACAAAATGAGGCAATAAAATTAAATCTACAAAATAGAAATACCTCCATGGTTTCATTCTATTAATATAGTCTAGAAAAGAAGAAAACAAAGTTTGTCTTATAAGTTCTATAAGGTTCAATGGTTATAACTGAAAGTAGATAAAAGGAAGACAAATGGAGTACACATAGAAAGACATGGACATGCATCGTTTTGACTTTTTTCCCTAAGATTTTAATTATTTATTTGACAGACAGAGATCACAAGTAGGCAGAGAGGCAGGCAGAGAAAGAGGAGGAAGCAGGCTCCCTGCTGAGCAGAGATCCCATGCAGGGCTCCATCCCAGGACCCTGAGATCATGACCTGAGTTGAAGGCAGAGGCTTTAACCCACTGAGCCACCCAGGCGCCCCTGTTTTGACTTTCTATTCAATAAAAAAATTAAGGCCTTGCATCTGTAAGGTTATGAAATACCCCACGTTTACTTTCATCTTCCAACAGGGAAAAGCTTACATAACAGCTAGATCAAGAGAAAAAAAAAGTACTCTTTTCCTACTACATCAGTGTACTCTGGAACAAATTTTAAGAAATCTAATATTATTTATTAATAGGCAGATACATCCTTCACATGATATAACCCCAACAGTTGTTATGTACCTATGAAATCATTATTACTCTTATCTAAATTTGTGATGAACAACTAAATTCCTATAAAATATTAAAGAAAGTTGACTAAGAACTCAGGAGAACATATTTTAAAAAGACTACACAGCAGAATATATTCAAGGAAATTCAAATGAATATTTTTATAAGAACACATTATTGATGATCATGACCAGGACAAGGCCGCCTCATGCCCACAAGGAATGTTTCTTAAAATAAATGAATAATCGGGACGCCTGGGTGGCTCAGTTGGTTGGACAACTGCCTTCGGCTCAGGTCATGATCCCAGAGTCCCGGGATCGAGTCCCGCATCCGGCTCCCAGCTCCAAGGGGAGTCTGCTTCTCTCTCTGACCTTCTCCTCGCTCATGTTCTCTCTCACTGTGTCTCTCTCAAATAAAGAAATAAAATCTTTTAAAAAAATAAATAAATGAATGAATAATCAAGGAAGAACAAGTAAGACATTTGTTTTTTGCTTAATAAGATGTTTAGATATAGCTAGGTAGGGGTGGGTCTGGAAGTTCAACAATACCCTCAGACTCAGATTTCTTTTCCATCCTTCCTATCACCCATCATTGGCATGTTAGCATGGTTAGTGTTTATGGTCTAACAATCTCACAAGTCCAAGCATCATGACCACAGTCACGGGCAGGAACAAACTGGTAGCCAAGCTACTCTCTCTTTTTTTTTTTTTTTTTTTTATGACCTGAGCCGAAAGCAGAGGCTTTAACCCACTGAGCCACCCAGGCGCCCCGCTACTCTCTCTTTTTAAACAGGGAGAAAAATTTCTTTTACCAACGCCACAGGAGATCTCCCTTTATGTGGCACTGGGTAGAATTTGGTCAAGTGAACCATTTTAACTGAAAGAGAGTGTGGGAGACTGACTTTATGGCAAAGAACAGCACTGTCGTGATTGGGTTAGACAATGGCACACTGCTTTACAACAAATTCAGGGCTATGTAAGGAGGAAAGAAATTGTTGTTGGATAGCATCTGCCTCGCATTTGTAATTATATAGCCAGTCTTACATGGAGATAAATAACAGAAAAGCTGAATGTGGTAATTCCACAAAATTCCCTGCCTACTAAAAATAAAGTTTTCCAAATTTTTGTCATTCCTATAATCAACGGTTTCAAGATTATGCTGTCAGTATAGTGTATAGCATTTCCTATATTCTGTCTGATTACATAATTTCACTCTTCCTCATAATTCCCTCAGAAACATGCAGGTGAACAAGTAACTAAAATTCCCTTCCAGGTCTTAATAAAGAAAGAGAGGCTTGCTTTTATTACATGGAGATGGAGATCAGACCATGCTGGTGAGGCATTCAAACTATATCAAGGATGCTATCAGAAGGTAAACTGTTCCTAAGACTTTCCAGAACTAGAGATGAGTTGTTCCTGCCACCTCCAGAGCCTGGGAAAGTTCCTAGCAATCTCCACAACACTCAAAGTGGGAAAGAAGCTAATCTAAGTTGTTGCCCCAAAGGCTCAACAGGGCAGGAGTTCTTGGGGAGCCTCCATGAACTCTATGGGATTTTTCCCAAAGTCTGAAGGGTCCAAGAAAGCACCAGGACATCTTTAGATTCTCATCTCTCCCCCCTTCCTTGAATTGTCACAGATACCAAAAAACAACAACAACAACAACAACAAAACAACCATTCGTCCATAATCTGGAGATTTTCCTTCAGTAAGAAAGGAGAAGTAATGGGGCAGGAGAATTATGAACATGTATGAAAACAGAAGCTAGAGGTAACTGTTTCAATGTGGAAAAGGTTGTCAATACTGTGAAATACTACAAGGTGATGGAGCACGATAAAGCCAAAGAAATAAAAATCATTTAGCAATTCAAGCTTTTAAAGGGAAATTTCTATGTAGTGGTAGAGCCTGACACCAGAAACTGAGGAAATGAGAAATGAAGAAAGGACAGACTATGTGTAGATTACATTTTCTAACTATTTTGGTGAAGACAAGAATAGAGTGGTAGTTCAACGAGACATCATTGGCAATAAAAGGAACATGAAATGAATGTTTCCCTATACTTCAGATCACAGAGAGCTCAGCCAGTCATTTGATCCTCTTCAAGAACATTTTAAATCCATAAATTACCGTCAAATGCTCCTACTTAGTACGAATCACCTGGTGAAATGCTTCACAGATAGCTGAACACTACTGAAAGTCTTTTTGTAAATGCTAACAAGAAATAACATGAAATACCCCTTTCTAGTTTCTTGAAGGGGAAAAAAAAATGTATGTGAGGCAAAAGTAAAGAGAAGCAAGCCTACAGCAATCCGCTAGGGAAAATTAATGGTTCAAAAGTCACGACTATAGCAGGAGTGATGCTGACCTAAGAGGTCAAGAGGAAACTCCATTAGTATGTTTTTTCCTTCCTCTGAGCTGTAGTGCTCTGTCCCTTGAGAATGCTAAGGGAATTTTTACAGCATAAGGGCTTCCCATTTTTTGCAGTAGCACTCCACTTTAGCAGTTTTTCAAATAAAGGCCCTTTTGCTGTCCATCATGGCATAGTTCAAATAATTCAGTGTTTCTGACTCGGGCTTCAAGCCAAAGTCTCTTAGGCCACGGCGAGATGCCATGTGGTATGTAACTCCTGATATAAGTTTACCTTCCCTTCAGTCAGTGGGTTCACAGTGCTGGGGCTGCACGGGTGTTCCGCCAGGTTCTTTAGTCATAAGTAGTATATCTGCATCAAGTTCTTCTTCATTTTCCAGCTTTCTAGACTAATCTTTTTGGTCTCCAAAAATGTAGAGAAACTATTTACAATGATGCAGATATGACATAACCTTTCTTAAAAGACTCCCTTCCCAAGTTCTAAATACTATTGAGAGGAAAAGAGATATTTTTGTGATGATTGCTATAGCAAATGCTCAATAAGTAATTGTCAAAATAAAATTGCATCGTCAGGACTCCTAAATGGCTCAGTTAGTTAAACAGCTACCTTCGGCTCAGGCCATGATCCTAGGGTCCTGGGATTGAGCCCTGCATTGGACTCCCTGCTCAGCAGAGAGCCTGCTTCTCCCTCTTCCTCTGTCTCCCGGCTTGTGCTCTCACTCTCTGTCAAACAAATAAATAAAATAAAATCTTTAATAAAATAAACTGCATTGTCAAAGACCAAATGTGCAGAGACTACTTCTATGAGCATGTATCTCAACTCAACCTAATGCTGTCTATATTTTTTTTTACTCTGAGTCTTATCTGGTACCAAAACTCTGATATAGATCTGCAAATAAGATATCCAAGAATAAATAGTATCAGCTTCCAAAACTACTATGCCAAATCTTAAGCTTTTGGCAAGATATTGCATAACCATCTCTTCTTAGCTTGGTAGATGGTGGTTATATATTTATTGGAGACTACCAGACTGGTTGAGAGAGCCAGAGTTTTTATCACAGCTCCACCCCTTACTACGTAACTTTGGGCAATTTAAGTCTATTCACCTTGGTTTCCTCTTCTTGTAAACAGGAATAATACCTCCCTTAGAAAGACATTGCAGAGATTAGATAAGGTCTTCAGGGAGTACCTAGCTCAAGATAAAGTTTAAAAAATATTACTTATTTATTATAAATAGGAAAATGTTTTTCTCCCATTATATTAGTAATTTCATTTTGGGCACCTTCTTCTAGAACTTACTCTTCACTTTCTCAGTCCCCTTTTGGACTTGCCCCTGAAGAAAATATTAAAAACCAAATTCACCCCTCTCGGCAGCAATGACGACAAATAAAAGGACAAAATTATCAAAGATTGTGCTTTATTTGGTTTGGGAAAGGTGTTTTCCTTTAAATAGACAAGCAAAAAATGAAACATTCACTCCATATATCTTGTACTACCCTGCCATGGATTTGGACAGCTTCTGGTTATCATACAGCACCTTACAAACTGGGTGAGAGGAAACACAACAAATAAAAGATTATATTTCCTTCTTTCTAAATGTCACACAGTGCTATGCACCATTTAATATTCTGGCCTTAAAATTTTTTTCTGATTTGTACAGTAGTTTGGAACTTTTAAAGCACTTTCTAATGCAAGAGCTCTCTCAATTTTTTTTTTTTTTTTAAAGTTGACTCCATGCTCAGCAAGAGCCCAACAGGGAACTTGAAATCATGACTCTGAGATCAACACCTGAGCCAAAATTGGGTCAGATGCTTAACTGACTGAGCCACCCAGTTACCTCTCTCTCTCTCTCTCTCTCTCTCTCTCTCTTTTTTTAATAATATACACAACAGGGGCGCCTGGGTGGCTGGGTCGGTTAAATGTCCGATCCTTGGTTTCAGCTCAGGCCATGATCTCAGGGTCCTGAGATGGAGCCTTTGTTGGGCTCCACACTCAGCAGGGAGTCTGCTTGTCCGGTCTCACCCTCTGTTCCTCGCCCAGCTCTCTCTCTCTTTCTCTCCCTCACTAAAATAAATAAAAATTTAAAAAAAAATTTAAATATCCACAACAATCCCTGTGAAATAGAGAAATAAACTATCACTTATCCTTTTCTAAATTAGAAACCTGAAGCTGCTAGAGGGCAAATTTTCATTCATAGTCACACTGTTAGTGAGTGGTTGGACAGGGAGTTGCACCAAGGCTTTCTGTCTCGAAGGCTGATACCCACTGAAAGCTTCCTCCAAAATACACTGATTAACCAATAAGAATGACAGATCTATCAATTCTTTAATTTAATCCTTTTAGAAATGCCTGAGGCAATTAAATAGCGGCCAAATCAGCTGATGCTCTTACAGCATCTTCGGTCACTTATGAAGGAGTTTGAGTTAGATCCATAGTTCTCTACATTTTACTGAATGCTCAGAAAAGGGAATTAATGAGCAGATTCTTTAAGTATTTAAAAAGTGCTTCTAGGAGCACAAAGAAATATGAAAAGCTATAGTTTTTAAACCTACCTTGAGCACTCCGTAATCTTGCTCATATTCTCATCCATAGCCTGTAAACTAGCAGGCTTTTTTTATATCAAAAATTCTATCACCCCAAATACACTAAAACTATGCCTGAAGAATCAACATTCTCCAATTAGTAATACTAAGTTCTGATTATTTTAGATCAATTAGTCACTAAAAAAATAAGAATTTATTTGGCTTATACCATACCAAAACTGCTTTTCTGAAGGAAACTCCTATTGGATATCAATCTCTTTTGTTTAAAAAACTAGTGTTTTAGTCTATTTTGTTTGGTTACTGGTTAATGGTGCCAAGGTAGAATGCATCATCCCTCACCATTCTGAAGAAGCAAAATAATACTAAAGAAAAAAATATGAGGGGTGCCTGGGTGCATAATAGTTCAGCATCTGCCTTCCACTCAGGTCACGATCTCAGAGTCCTGGGGTCCAGCATGGCGTCTTCGGGCTCCCTGCTCAGTGGGAAGCCTGCTTCTCCCTCTCCCACTCCCCCTGCTTGTGTGCCCTCTCTCGCCATCTCTATCAAATAAATTTTTTTTTTAAAAAAAGAATGAAAAGAAAAAGTATGAGGATTCAAGATAGATAAGACTAGACTTATATACCAGATCTGCTATTTACTAGCTGAGAGCTTTGGAAAGGCCCTACTATATACCTCAGTCTCTGTTACATTGTCTAGAAAGGGGCATTTATAGTGTCATTTCACCAAGTACTTGTGAGGACTAAAATAGATAATTTATGTAAAGGTCCTGTAGTGTTTATTATCATGTTTTCCAACTATACAGCACCTTTTCAATACCCTTCCAAAGTCTGGGAGATTTCCAGAATTATGGCCTCTCCTTCTGAGAGTAGATGGTAAGAATCTTAATCCTTCTTAAACCTAGGATGCAGACATGTGACCCAGGCTTCCCAGCTAGTCAGATGCCCCTCCTACTCAGTACGCCCAGTGTTGACAGAATGACCTGGGGCCTGTACCCTGCAGTAAGACCAATAGGATCTCCCTAAGACAATCCAGCAATGTGATTTCGGCTAATATCACTTCATAAACCAAGATAATTTAATATACCCTTTTAACAAGACTAGCTACAGTGCTTTCTGTTATTAGCAACCAAGAAATCCTGACTGAAGCAGAACCTGTTCTAAATACGGCAAGAAGTACACACTCAACAAATAATTGTTCCCTATCACCCTCCCTTACAGGTCCATTATATTAAACAGCACTATCTAATAACAGTTAACTTTTGTTGGGTACTTACTCTGAGCCAGAAAAATGAGAAAACTAAAGCAGAGTGATTCTATCAGTTTCCAAAGTTCAAAGGACTAACAAATAGTAGAACCCATCCAGATAGGATCATCATCATCATCATCATCATCATCATCATCATCATCAATAAAAATATGTTATATACATAAGGAACCTGATACCAAAGGGGTGAATAACTTCCCAGGATCACAGAGTTCATAAGCAAAGCAGCCAGGATTTCATATACTACTACTATGTGTTTTTTTTTTTCTATTTTCAATCATACAGCAATAGGTCTTATCTTTTGAATACTATCTACAAATTACAAGGACAATTTATATCACAGTTTCTAGAAGAATTGAGTCTTTGACCTCTTTCAATAAGAATTATTTAAAACACTAAAACTATTTACTGTGAATGGAACTGTCTTTTAATCTTCAAGTGGTTCTTTAAAATGAGTTCATGCTGGTGGCATATTCTATAACTGAAGAGTAAGGAATGAGGTCATTATTTCTTGATCGATCCTGATGCCCTATTATCTTCCACTTTGGAATTAGAGACTCTAAATTACATAGTCAATAAATCTCATAGGGTTCATTATAGTTATAGATTCTAGACATCAATTCCTGATTTTGGTACTTTTGTTGTTTAGCCGACTGTCTAGAGAGCACCAAAGAAGT
The DNA here is from genome assembly GCF_022355385.1 of Mustela nigripes. Lineage (NCBI taxonomy): Eukaryota > Metazoa > Chordata > Mammalia > Carnivora > Mustelidae > Mustela > Mustela nigripes. Next base: position 100,003,926 of record NC_081561.1, read on the forward strand.
GAAAACAGCATTATCTAAGAGTGGCCTTTTGCTCCCAAGAGCTGTTTCTTATCTTTGTTATTATATACCAACTCTATTAAAGCCATTAACTATGGCTTCAGCACTAAGGATACTGAAGTGGTGGCTATTGTTCCAATGGTAAAATGGTTAGAGACCGTCAAAACACATAGTAGGCACTTAATAGACATCAATTGAATTTCTTTTTTTTTTTTTTAAAGATTTTATTTATTTATTTGACAGAGAGAAATCACAAGTAGATGGAGAGGCAGGCAGAGAGAGAGAGAGAGGGAAGCAGGCTCCCTGCTGAGCGGAGAGCCCGATGCGGGACTCGATCTCAGGACCCCGAGATCATGACCTGAGCCGAAGGCAGCGGCTTAACCCACTGAGCCACCCAGGCGCCCCCAATTGAATTTCTTAATGAATATTTATGATACCCATGTTGCTTTGTACTGGAAATTATACTGAACACAATCTACACATATTTTATAACTGAAAACTTTTTTTTAACGAGGAGGAGAAAATTTCAGCTTTAAGGGTTCCAAGTTAAAGGCTTCGGGTAGGGGTGGAGGATTCAAAAATTTACATTGTCAGTTTCTTTCCTTTGTGCTTGCTGTCATTCCTAGAAATACAATGAATAGAAAACAAAAGAACCAGAAACACAAAAGTGCAAAATTGTTCAATGTGTTCATATTCACATTAGAAATGGGAAACCATAAAACCTGAAAGAATATTTTTAGTCTCATTTCAACCATAGCCAAATTTGAATGATCTAAGGGAGAATTTGGCTACAGACAATACAATACTTGATGTTCATCTGAGACATCAGATTTGACATCTCCAACATGAATGACACAGCTGTGTATATAGGATGCCAAGTCCACAATTTCAAAAACAAAAAACTAGGCAACAATTTCAATGTTTGAGAAACAGAGGACAGCCTCATATTTTACTAAATCCATTTGGTCACTTGCTTTGGCTACATTGCTTTGCAATAATTTTTTAGTTTAACAACAAGAGGAACACAAGTAAGGCAGCAAATCTCTCAGTCATGTTGGGACAACAGAAGTACATAACTGAAGATTGGCAAGTCAGGAAAAGGGGCATTTCAGAGAGTGGGCAGCAATGCAGAGCTTCTAAGTCTCCTAAAGGTAACACAGCTTGAGGTTTGCTGTCCCCCTGACCTGTAACAGCTGAGATTGTTTGATCCTTGAAGTCTGAAGGTGAGTGTGTACATGACTGAATTACACTACCAAACATCCCAGTGCTGAAGAAAGGGAGACAGGGTACACATGCAACAAGGCTGGTAACACAGAAAGAACTCTGAAAAAAAGATGTGGGCGTTGCATGGAAATGCCCACAAACGGGGACTTTGTTTCCCTGGCTCTGCCTGTAGATGATCACTCTTAGCTAATTATGCTAAATGCCAAGATGTAAAATCTTCCCAGCAGACCTATAAGGAAGGTGTCTGAGAAAATGGTAGAAGGTGTCTGGTAGAATGCTTATAAGAGTTTATATGTTTATATGGTAGAATGCTTATAAGTGTTCCAAAGCAGCTTCAAAGAGAGTTGTAAGTAAGATGTGAGAACATCAGAGAAAATCAAAGCTGTGTATGCAAGGGAAATGTTTAACTGTACCAAGATATCTGTTCTTTTACTCGTTCCAACAGGAGATCCATCAAAGCTTAACTGAAACATACAGTTACCTGAGAGGACATGTTACATGAAAAAAGCGTATAACTAGAATTTAAGTAGGATGTCCCAGCATTCCTTGGTTATTGACGATTTGTTTTTAGTAAAATAAATTTAAAGTCCTGTTTATTCTCCTGCTTATTTTCCTCCTTCCTAATTATTAGCCAAACTCCCAGTCACCAAAATGAGTTATTATGCTGATTAAGTTGGCATTTAAAAGGAAGTAATATGCTTACACCTCTCAAAGGGAATTTTTGTCCCAGAAAGACTCTTGTTAACCAAGATCAATTTCTAATTAGTAAATGATTCTCCCTTCACTCTCCTAACAACAGGCTTTCAGACTAGAGGCTTTTTGTCAGCATTCTTCAAAATATACCTTGGAGGTGATTGCACGTAACTAAGCCCAACACTAGCTGTGATCAGTACATTGGATTAGTACCCTGAATTCCCTCTGGTGCTAATTAATATTTGCAAAATGGAAATATTTGATAAAATTTTCACCAATGAAGTACAGTAAAGCACCAACATTTATAAAAGATTTTGAGCCTCACTGAAAACTAAATGAGGTGAAATAATATCTTTATCAGCATATGAAGTTTAGAGAAAGTTCTAGTCCAGTGTAATTATATATTCTTGTAAAACATGTAAAATTAAAGTTTTAATTACTAGAATCAAGTTAAAGTCACATGTGAACATAAAACAATGTATAAACTTGTCAAGTCACTAAATGCACACTTGAAACTACTGTAACATTGTGTGTCAACTATATTTTAAAAATTTACATGTCAAAGACTCTTTTTAAGAATACTAGAAATTTTTAAAAAAAGAATACTAGAAATAGTCTACAATATTGCATCTTCTCCTATCGCCTCGGAAAGTTAATTTCAAAAAAAATAGAAGTCTATTATTATTATAATCTATGTCATAAAAACCTGACTCTCTAAATATATTTATTGAATAATTTAGACATCTTTAAAATGCTCATCTCAGAATAATACATGAACTATTACAAGATAAACAAATAGCAAAAGAGAACCAAACCTAGCATATGTTTCAGATATGTGTTTTTCAGTAATAGAAATCTTTTTGTTGTTGTTGTTTAATCTCAAAAGGTGAGAAATTTTACATTGTATCTTTAGCCAAAATCTAGGATAATAATCAGGTATCTACTAAATTATAGTTCTAGTCATCATTTCCTACACTAAGTATTACAGTTAATTTTATGTACCAATCTGACTAGGCCTTAGAGTACCCAGTCAAACATTATTCCCCCTGGCGCCTGGGTGGCTCAGTGGGTTAAAGCCTCTGCCTTCATCTCCGGTCATGATCCCAGGGTCCTGGGATCGAGCCCCGCATTGGGCTCTCTGCTCAGTGGGGGGCCTGCTTCCCTACTCTCTGTCTGTCTGCCTCTGCCTACTTGTGATCTCTGTCAAATAAATAAATAAAATCTTTAAAAAAAAAATTATTCCCCTATGTCTGTGAAAGTGTTTCCAGATGAGATTAACATCTGAATTGGTAGACTGAGTAAAGCAGATTACCCTCTTTAATGTGGGTGGGGCCTATCCAATAGGATGAAACCTAAATAGAAAATAAAAGGCTGAGCTTTTCTTTAAGTAAGAGGAAATTTGTCCACCTCACTGAGCTGAGCTCTGAATTTAGGCTCGGACTAAAACACTGACTTTTCTTGAGATAAGAAGATTCTCTCTCTCTCTCTCTCTCACTCACACACACACACACCCCTAAAAGGAGTGACAACAATTTCTCTTTGTCCATTTACCACCACCCAGAAAAGGAAGCAAAGGGAAAGGGGAGAAAAGTTTGACCAAAAGCAAATCAATAACTTCTCAATAAAAAACTAGCTTTCGGGGCACATGGGTGGCTCAGCCGGTTTCGGCTCAGGTCATGATCCCAGGGATCAAGTGCTTGGAGCTCCCAGCTCAGCAGGAAGCCTACTTCTCCCTCTCTGGCTTACCCTGCTTGTGTTCCCTCTCTGTCTCTCTATATCTGAAGCTATCAATATCTGAAGTGTTTATAGAAAAATGAAATATTTTCTTCTCTTTAAATTTATACCAGCTTCTCTCAAATTACTGCCTACTCCATATTTCTAACAGATTTTATTCATTTATTTGACAGAGAGAGAGAGAGAGAGAAAGAGAGAGAGAAAAAACACAGGCAGAGGGAAAGGCAGAGGGAGAAGCAGGCTTCCCGCTGAGCAGGGAGCCCAACTCGGGGCTCAATCCCAGGATCCTGGGATCATGACCCAAGCCCAAGGCAGACACTTAACCAGCTGAGTCACCCAGGTGCCCCTCAACAGATTTTTTTTTTTTTAATTCAACATATTACAGAAGCTTATAATCATCTAAATTTTGTTAACCAAAAGAACTTATTAAAACCAGGAGTTATGCTTCTGATTCTTGATTTTGGTTCAGGTCATGATCTCAGGGTGGTGACAAGTCCTGCATCGAGCTCCACACTGGGCATGGATTCTTTCTCTCCTTCTCTCTCTCTGACCCTCCCCCACTGTTCTCTCTCTTTCTCTCTCAAAAAATCTACAAAAAAAATTTTTTTTTAAGTATTATAAACCATTGGGACGCCTGGGTGGCTCAGTTGGTTAAGCAGCTGCCTTCGGCTCAGGTCATAATCCCAGCATCCTGGGATCAAGTCCCACATCAGGCTCCTTGCTCCGCAGGGAGCCTGCTTCTCCCTCTGACTCTGCCTGCCACTCTGTCTGCCTGTGCTCACTCTCGCTCGCTCTCTCTCTGACAAATAAATAAATAAAATCTTTAAAAAAAAAGTATTATAAACCATTATATCAAATATTTAGAAGGAATAATTAACTCACTTTAAAAGTTCCTTACTATTGAGAAAAAGACATAATATTGAATAAAGAGTGTGGCATATTTAAGGGAAAAATATAGTAAACATCTGCATCTCACACCAAATATAAGATACACTAAAGAGCTAAATCCCATTAAAAAATATAAAAGTTCTAGAAGAAAATATAGAATAATTTTTTATAGTTTTCTGGTGGACAAGGTCTGCCTAGGCAAGACTCAAACTGAGGAGTCATAAAGAAAAGACTACCAAGTGGGATTACATAAATTGCTAAATTTCTGTGAGACATAAACACTTATCTACTATAAGAACAAGCCACAGTCTTGAGTTCCAGCCCAGGTAATTACTATTGACTCTGTAGGAGATGCTTTCATTGGCAGTTCTAGCAAATTTTTCACTCATGATACAAGCAATTATATCCATTTCCACCCCACCCCTTCAACCAGTTACTCTTGCCTTGCTATTTGTTACCCTAGGAGTAGATCCAGGTTCTGTGAGGATCACAGTGGATATAAATATGAGAGGCTATCTCCATGAAAAATAGTATCATATTAGAATATAAAATTAGATATGAATGCTTAATGAAAATGAGAAAATAAATCACAACTTTTAAAATTAAGAAATGATGCAGAACACAAAAATGTTTAAATTTAGGAAAACAACCAAGCATTTTTATTAACTGATACTATACATTTTCCACATTTTGGTTTCCTATTCTTTGATCACAGTTTATGACAACTGTCTACTACTATTTTCTAGAGAAAATAAAATAATTTGGTCTTTTTTCTACAAAGTTGATGGAAACTATTTTGTTAACAGATTTACAAAGTTAAAAACTTCTAGCTTCATAACAATAGACATCACAGAACACATTTATATCCACTTTGGTCATGAATCTGTATGAAGTAGAGGTTTTCCTGGAAGCCATTAACTATAAATACAAGTGACTGAGAATCATATATAGCCTACTAAATCCAGACTAAATGATGATCCATCTTATTTTACCCTTAGCCAGTTCTCAAAGATATCCACAATTATGTAAAATCCATCTGATAAGAAAAGAAATGAGATGGAGGGGAAAATGGAATGGAAAAGAGAACAGTTTTAACTGATTGTGGTAAAAGTGTCTTACTTTGCAAAATTTACCAAAGCATAAAATCATATGCTTTTATTCATAGAAGCATAAAATGCTTCTATAAAGCATTAAGAGGATCCCTCCTAGAGCCTTCAAAGGTGTCCTTTCCAGTGAGGGGCCTGAAACTTAAGCTTTAGTAGGTTAACAGTAAATCCATCATTGGTTTCTACTCATGACAGGACAAAGTGAAAAAGGAGCCAGAAGAATAGGAGCAAATGAATGGCAGAAGCAGTGATTTCACAAAGTCTACAATCACAAGTTAGCATATATCCAATTCTAGGCAGGTGGTGGGTGAGGAGGGGGAAGGTTGTTAGTGTGAAGTAGAGAAGGGAATACAAGCAGAATGAAACGCATTAGAATGAATCAGTCAGAGTAGGAGCCATGTAAGCATTTAATACACAACATACTACAGATACACATGTATGGAACATATATATGATGATGGCTCTTCTTGAGAGGAAGGAAAGAGAGAGGAGGAGCCTGGTGCTGGCTAAATACTTTACAGACACGATTCTGTTTAACTCTCCCAACAATCCTGGAGAGTGGGTACTATTACACCCATTTTATAAATGGAACCGAACACTTTCCCAAGGTCACGGCTAGGAATTACTAACCCTGATTTCCACCCTACTTTGTGCCACACTGCCCACCTTCATTGGCAATTAAGTAGATTTCATACTGGGGCCTGGTTAGCCAGAGGAACTTCCTTGTAAACCCTGGATATAGGGGCGGGCCAGGCCGGATGGAGACATCCAATCAGTGGGGCGTGCATATATTTATTGTGGTGAGTTGAAATCTCATTGGCCACCTGTGTGTGGGCTGGGCTCAACCACCTCTATAAAGGTTAGTCTATGAGGCTGAGCAAGGGGAGTAGTAGGAAGAGTTAGAATGGCCCTTAGAGTAGTAGGAGGAGTGAGAATAGCAGTTAGAATAGCCATTGGGATGGCCGTTTGTGTAGTCTTCAGGAGAGTCCGAGCGTTGTGGTCGTCATGGTCGTTGGGAGCGTCGTGGTCGTCCTGGTCATCGTAGTCATAGGCAGCGGCACCACAGCGAACGGCCTCGCTGCCAGCAGCCTCGCCACAGCGAGCGGCCTCGCCACCACCGAGCTGCGGCCCTGCCACAAGCGGCCTCACTGGAGCGGCATCATTCTAGGGAGCAGCCCCGTCCGGGGAGCGGCCTCGCCAGAGCAGCCTCATTCCGGGAGCGGCCTCGCCAGAGCAGCCTCATTTCGGGGAGCGGCCCTGTCCAGTGAGTGACCTCCTCAGCAGCGGCCTTATCCTGGGAGCGGCCTCCTCGGGGAGAGGCCTCGTCCAGAGCGGCCTTGTCTGGAGCCGCCTTCTTGGGAGCAGCCTTGTCGGGGTCATCATCATCTTCTCTTCCTAAGAGAGGCCCCTACCAGTCGCTTTGATTTTTGATGCTTGGCGCGAAATAAAGCTTTCCTTGACTTTTGCTTGGCATCAGTCTCATTCCTTTGATCACGGACCCTAACACATACATCCCGGACAGCAAATGCCCAAACATAGGAATTTTTCAGTATAAGGCTACCGACATTCAAATGGGCTTCTAAAAGTGACCAAATTAATAGAGAAAATAAGGCAAGTGATCTGGACTGTAGTCAATCTTGTATAAAGTTATTGAGGTCAAATTAGAGAGGACTTCCCCCAAAATGGCAATTCAATAGCAAGGCTGTTCTGCAGCTTTCAATCAAACTTTCCACCTGAAGTCTATTGCAGTAGGTATCTGAGCTTCCTTCTGTGTAAAGAAATTAGAATGGAGACTATGAGCTTGAGTCAGGATGGTACTGAGTGAGCAGTGTCTACTTACCTGGCCAGGAGTTTCCAGCAATTTCTCATAAAATACAGGTTCCAAGCTAGGCAAATTCAAAGTGTGATTGGCATGTGGCAATTAAGTTGATAGAAGTAAGAAGGGGCTACATAAGTGAAAAGTGAAGAAAGGGGACAAATATAAATGGCCATATAAATTCACTTAGAAGAAATAAAAACGGACAAACCTGTGAGGTGAACTTGGGAAGTTAAAATGTCAGACAGTATTTGGAAATCACAAAATTATTGTTTTCTTCATTACCAGAAAAAAGAGGCAAGATTAAATAATAACTCATTCACATCTTAGATAACTTGGGCTTGTTTTGTCCTTTATTGAAATAATATTTATAGTGATATCTATTTGCAGAAGTGAGATATATGTATTAGTATATATATTTTTTATATATTACTAATATGTGGTGATGTGTAAAAGAGCTAAGAACAAATATTTTAAAGGCATATTAAGAGGAGAAATTAATACCTGCAATACAACTTTGAAAAATCAGTGACGGTGGAAGTAAATAAGTGAAACTGTATATTTCACTAATATGGGCATATAAAAGAAAATAGCTTATGAAAATTGAATCCTTCTACTCATTCAGAAGAGAAAAAAAAATGAAGGTTTTATTATACACAGATGCCATGGAATGAAGCCAAATTTAGGATGATCATAAAATTACCTTTCATTTGCTGTCCCAGCATTTGGAAGTATAACAAATTTCAAGATTAAGCAGCAGAATCTCCTTTAAAAGTGTATCATATATTTGAAATCCATACAGTCACACGGAGTGAAAGCTAACACCTAGGTTTCATGGATACAGCTAGTTTAGATAAGGATAACACTAAGGAAAACAAGAGTCTACCTGGCAAACTATACCGTTTAGAAAAATAGAAAAATTCGATCTCCCACAAATTAAAAGCTAGAGAAAATATAATACCTTGAGGGTTTTTTTTTCTTTTCCCATTTTACTATACTTGACTTTTTAGAGTAGTTTTAGGTTTGCAGCAAAATTGAGAGGACAATACAGAAACTTCTCAAAAGCCTTTGCACCCATTCATGCATAGCTACCCCTTACGGATATCTTCCACCACAGTAGTACATTTGCTACAAGACGAACCTATCATGATACCATTATCACCCAAACTCCCCAGTTTACATTAGGGTACACTTGGCATGGTACATTCTATGGGTTCGGACAAATGTATAATGACATGTATCAATCAGTACAGAAAATATTTTGACCTTTTTGAAATCTATCTTACAGTAGTCCTCCCTTATTTGTGGTTTTGCTTTTCTAGAGTTCCCCTTTCAACATTTTCAGTGATCTACTTTCAACCACCATCCAGGAGCAGATGATTCTCCTTCTTACAGCTAGAAGGTGACTGGTAGCCTAAAGTTATGTCACAATGTCTATGTCATTCACCTCATTTCACCTCATCACACAGGCATGTTGTCATCTCACATTACTTCAAAAAGAAGGGTGAGTACAGTGTGATAAGGTATTTTGAGAGAGAGCAAGAGATCACATTCATACAACTTTTATTAGAGTATATTGTTATATTTGTTCTATTTTTATTATTAGGTATTGTTAATCTCATACTGTGCCTAACTTATAATTAAACTTTATCATAGGTATGTATGTGTAGGAAAACTATATATATGGTTCAATACTATCCCAGTTTTCAGGCATCCACTGGGGGCCTTAGAATATATCCTCCACAGCTAAGGGGGAATTGTTGTATTCTTATTTTAATGAAAACTATGGGATGTGTTTTTTCCAAATCTTCTTTTTCCCAGATATCTTAATATCTAAACATGATAGTTATTGATTTTGTTCTCTTTTTTTTTCTTTAAAGATATTTATTTGACAGAGACACAGCGAGGGAGGGAGCACAAGCAGAGGGAGAAGCAGGCTTCCCACAGAGCAGGGAGCCCAATGAGGGACTCAATCCCAGGACCCTGGGATCATGACCTGAGCTGAAGGCAGCCGCTTAACGACTGAGCCACCCCGGCACCCCAAGGTTTTGTTCTGTTTTGTTCTGTATTTTTAGAGATAGGTCAAGGTACTATGATTAGGTAATCTATCTAGACAAGAAAGAATCACTTTATCTACTATAATAATTAAAATATACCTAAATATAAACCATATTAAACATAATTGAGTATTTTTATTGTAAGGGTAATTTGGGCAGGAAATTATAGAAACTCCCAATTACCTTTCTATAAGGTGGCTATGGCAGTAATTTAAATATCTTATTGACAGAGACGTTCCCAGATTCACTCCAGTTACTGTAAGAGTTGACTAATCAGATAGCGGGGCAGATGTAAAGTTATCTTTATCTAAGCTTCCAAGGACAGCTTTTTAATTGATTCAAAACTACTTAACTCTAGTACATTATTAGAGGAAGGACTTGTATGAGTGAATATAGGGATGTGGGCATCAAGTATGGGTAAAAGAGCTGTCAATCTCAGTGCAAATCTGAGGGAAGTTTGAATGAAAGCTTCCTAAACTGCTGTGTGAGCTAAGCTAGGCCCACCCGCAGTCCTCAAACCAAAGCTGAGAGAGTCCTTTATCCGACATGGAGCTGACATACTCAATTACTGATTACAAATAGCCCATTTGGGAACCCTCCTACACTGTCGGTGGGAATGCAAGCTGGTGCAACCACTCTGGAAAACAGCATGGACGTTCCTCAAAATGTTGAAAATAGAACTACCCTATGACCCAGCAATTGCACTACTGGGTATTTACCCTAAAGATACAAACATAGTGATCCAAAGGGGCATGTGCACCCGAATGTTTATAGCAGCAATGTCCACAATAGCCAAACTATTGAAAGAACCTAGATGTCCGTCAACAGATGAGTGGATCAAGAAGATGTGGTATATATACACAATGGAATACTATGCAGCCATCGAAAGAAATGAAATCTTGCCGTTTGCGACGACGTGGATGGAACTAGAGGGTATCATGCTTAGCGAAATAAGTCAATCGGAGAAAGACAACTATCATATGATCTCCCTGATATGAGGAAGTGGAGATGCAACATGGGGGGTTAAGGGGGTAGGAGAAGAATAAATGAAACAATATGGGATTTGGAGGGAGACAAACCATAAGTGACTCTTAATCTCACAAAACAAACTGAGGATTGCTGGGGGGGGGGCTTGGGGGGGTGAGGTTGTGGACATTGGGGAGGGTATGTGCTATGGTGAGTGCTGTGAAGTGTGTAAACCTGGTGATTCACAGACCTGTACCCCTGGGGATAAAAATATATCATATGTTTATAAAAAATAAAAAATTAAAAAAACAAACAAACAAACAAAAACAAATAGCCCATTTGGTGCTTTACATAATTCATTAAATCCAGCACACTCACTTCCTTCAGTCTTTCTTCCTACCTGAACACCCGCCAGGACAACTTGAGCATTTCTACTTTATTGAGAAGTGGCCATCATTCCATGTTTTCATTAGCCATCTCAACAGCAAGTTTGCCTCATCCCCTGTGGTCCTTGTTAGGGTGTGTATTGTAAAGTCCTGTGACAGGAGAAAATGTTCCCAAGTCAAAAACTCCTAACAAGACCATTAAAACCCTCTACTGAGCAGATTTTCCTGGCTTCAAGGGCACTCAGTCTAACTACTGCAGCCACAATCTAATGCTGAGAGAGAACAAAAGCAGGTAAGCAGCGCCCATTGCAGAGCTAACAGGGCTTAATGGCAAAATTAACATTCCTAAGTAAGCATCATTCTCAGTATCATACAGAATATACCTGTTGATCAGAACCTGGTTATTCAAAGCTACTCGGGAAGACTTACTTCTCTTACTGATGTTCAGCTCTCCTCTAGAATACACTGAATTTGGACTCTTTAGAAGTAGAGCTCAGTAGGGCGCCTGGGTGGCTCAGTTGATTAAGTGGCTGTCTTCAGCTCAGGACATGAGCCCAGGGTTGTGGGATAGAGATCCACATCCGGCTCCCTGCTCAGTGGAGAGCCTGCTCCTCCCTTCCCCTCTATGAGCCGCTCTGCCTACTTGTGATCTCTCTCTATCTGTCAGATAAATAAATAAAATCTTAAAAAAAAAAAATAAGAGTTCAGTTAAAAACTAGATAAGCTGAAATTAATTCTTGTGTGGATTAACTGTCCTTGAGGGAAAAATCTATATAGGAATTTCCAAAATAATTTTAAGAGCAAAGTTTTTAATAATAATCTGACACTTATTTACTATTCATGTTTTAATATACTTATATGTTATATAAGTATATTATAACTTATAACTTAGAAACTCAATAACTTCGAAGTTTTCTTCTTTAACTTCTTAGCTCAATAACTAAGAAAGAACTTGCTTTCCTGGTAATAGATCTCTAAGTAGTCTCTTTCCACTGCAAAAAAATAGAGGTTTAACATCTTGACCTCCATGCCAAAACATAATCAAGACCACAGCATTATAATGAAGTGATGGTGAAGTAATAGAATATACAATTAATCTAGTGTCCATTGATGTAATGGACTTTCAAGATATCTACTCGAGTAAGTATAATTACACTTATGATTCTTTTGCCTTTTGTGAACACAATTTTGTAGAAGATTTAACACAAGACAGATGAGAAAAACAGTCCATCTAAAATCAAAACCCCAGCCACATAAACATATACATTTTGTTTCTCTGGTCACACAAGTGCAAGAATTCCCTACCCTCTCCAAAAGTATCATTACATTTCATGATTAAATGCACACTTACCTGAAACAGCTTCAGGAAAATGTGACACAATTTTTAATACACCCCTAGGAATACAAGTAGCTTGTATTTTCATTGAATCCTTCTCAGTTCAGCAGCAATCTACATGGAGAATCAACACGGACACCAAAAAAGCAAAGAGAAGAATTACAGTAATTCATGAGATATAGTAATTCATGGTAAAAAAAAAAAAAAAGAAATCTGTATATGATGATGATAAGAGAACCATATGCCTCTAACATAACTAAATCCTTTGTAAACTGTCCAGTTTGTGTTACTATAATCTGAATGGTTTATCAGATTTTTATATTAAAATAGTATCATTCACTCAATATTTATCCAACATATACCCACTGGATGGATGAATGGATGGATAGATGGTGAATGATAAAGTGAAAGAAATTAAATGGTATGTAATTTCTTTTTTTTTTTAAGATTTTATTTATTTGAGGGAAAATGAGTGAGAGAGAGCATAAGAGAGGAGAAGGTCAGAGGGAGAAGCAGACTCCCCAAGGAGTTGGGAGCCCGATGCGGGACTTCATCCTGGAAGTCCAGGATCATGACCTGAGCCGAAGGCAGTTGCTCAACCAACTGAGCCACCCAGGCGCCCTGGTATGTAATTTCAAAGAAATTATATGGCAGCATGTTAAAACATGAGCTTCAAGCCAAATAATATATAGGGATTAAATCTCATATCCATTTACTAGCTATGCAATCTTAGGAAGTTACTTAGACTCTCTGAGCCCCAAGATTTTTGCCTGGAAATTTAACGTAGTAATACCTTTTTTGTAGGCTGTGTAGGAAAACTAAACAAACTAATGAGGAAAAAACACAAAGTACTACATCTTACATCTTATTACCAGTCTCCCTCTTTTCTCCAGAGAAATGTAATGCATCTAAGTCTAGCTACAGTGAGTATTTGGCATTTACCATTGATCCATAACATAAAATACTCTTTCCACTAGACCTACAAAATGTAAATAGTTCTGTTTCCTCTGCTAATTTTTTAGTTTTCACAGAAGTGTGCTTATATAAAGGAAAAGTGAAGACATGAAGCCATACACAGGAATTCTCTAAGTCTAAACACAGGTCTTGAGTAACATTAAATAATATATAAACTGTCAAAATGAGGTTTATATACTAGTAAAAATTGGGGCTCAAAAAATTTTGCCACCTGCAAGACATGTTTATTTAATGCCCCTAAACAAATTACGTTTTTAAATTATTTTGTTCTTTGAAAACAATTATATTCCATGTTTACAATATATTACATAATAGTTTTAACATCCTCTTAACTGGCAACAGGTTAATCATCAGCTTCCCTAAGGCAAAATAAAAGGAAGTAAAATTAAAGGTTAGAGTATGAGAATAATAGAGTTTATATCAGAACCTTCTGAAGGAAGGTAATAAAGAAGGGACTTGTATGATACAATGGGAAAGGCAAAATTAAGGGCTCCTTGCCCACAAGTCAATACATATCTTCATGTTTCCTTATTTTCAGAAAGTTTATGTATTTCTAATAAGCCATTTGGTTGCACGACACATATAGAAATCACATGGACAATATAATGAATTTTCACAAAGTATACCCCATGTAACCATCACTCAGTTCAAGTAATAGAGTATCATCCTATGTCTTCCAGAACTTAGGTATCAATACATTCACTTCCTCAAAGTCATTATCCTGACCTTTAATACCCTGGATTAGTTTGGGAACTTCAAACAGAATTATACAAAAAAAATTATTTTAGTTTCTTTCAGTAAGTTTTCTGATTCCGAGATTTATCCATGCTATTATGTAATTATGGTTCACTCATTTTCAATGCTATATAGAATCCCTAATATAAATTTACTACAACCTAAGTTATCTATTACACTGTTGATGGGCACTTATATTGCTTCATTATGAACTGGTTTATACTGCCTCTATGAAAACTGTGCATATCTTTAGGTACACATATGCATGTGTGTTCATTGGGTATATAACTGAGAGTAGAATTGCAGGGTCTTTGGATATACTCATGGTCAACTTTAGTAAATACTGTCAAACACTCTTCTAAAGTTCACTCTCTTTTCAGTTCATTCTCTTACCAACAGTATATGAGATTTCCACTTAATCACTATTTTAGCCAACTCTTGGTATTTTCTGTGTATAAATCTATCCATTAAAATAGTATATATGGTTTCTTGTAATTTAAGTTTCTATTTTACTGATGAGTAATAACATTGAGCACCTCTTCATATGTTTAATAGCCTTCAAATTTCCTTTTCTTTTTTGTACTGTTAAAGGTTTTTACATATTTTTCTATTGATTTATTTTTTTCTCCCATTGGCTTGTTTGTTCCTACTACACAATGGAGACAAGTCCTTTGTTAGATATATATTACCTACTTAATTATGTTCCCTAAAATTCACATATTGCAGCCCTAACCCCCAGTACCTTTTAATGTGACTGTATTTAGAAACAGTGCCTTTAAAGAGGTAATCAAGGTTAAATTAGATCATTAGGGTGGAGCTCTAATCCAATGTTAGAGGCCACAGCGCCGGTTGGAGTCGAGAACCAAACCAGGCCCTGACTTTTGTCTCCTTCAAAGTCCGGATGGACACCTTGACAAGGTTAAGGACAGGAAAGTTGAGTGCACTGAAAAAGGGTCTGTGCTATCTGTCGTGCGCTCGCCCTACATGACTTCCCACATACTCTCCCTGCAGTAGGGAACAATGTGGCCAGAGTCCTGAGTTCTTAGTTAATCCTTGTTGTTCTGTACCTCCCATGATCCACTCCCTGGTTGATTGTTTTGCTAATGGCTTTAGCCAAGAAACTACCTGGCATCAGGAGGTTTGCTTGTAGTTAATGTAAACTTGTTATAGGACTTGCAGTCATCTGACTAGGTACTGATGTAATGCTCCTCCTATTCTGGTCTGCCTTATAAATGCTTGTAAGACGCCGAATAAATTTGGCACTGTTGGACATCCTCTTCAGTGTCCCTCCTGCCCCCATCTCTTTGTCTCTTTTTTTCATCATCCTCTTAGCCCTCTCGGTTACCCTGGTCGATTGGTCGATTGGTCTGGTCGTGTGGCCGCGACAATCCAATATGACTGGTGTTTCTATAATAAGAGGAAGATACACCAAAGATGCTTATATATGAGAAAAGGCCACATGACAAACAGTAAGAAGTTGCCATCTGCAAGTGAAGGAGACAGAAACCTCAGGAGAAATCAGTCTTTTTGATCTTGGACTTTTAGTCTCCAGAACTGTAAGTCAAATAAATTTCTATTCTTTAAGTCACTCAGTTTGTAGTATTTGGTTATGGCAGCCCTAGCAAACTAATACACACATTAAAAATATCATTCGCAGGGCACCTGGGTGGCTTAGTGGGTTAAAGCCTCAGCTCAGGTCATGATCCCAGGTCCTGGGATCAAGCCCCACATCCAGCTCTCTGCTTGGCCAGGAGCCTGCTTCCTCCTCTCTCTCTCTGCCTGCCTTTCTGCCTACTTGTGATCTCTCTCTGTCAAATGAATAAATAAAATCTTTAAAAAAAAAAATCATTCACAAATCTGTGGCTTACCATTTCATACTCTTAATGCTGTCTTTGGAAAAGCAAAAGTTCTCAATTTTAACGCAATAGTTTTCTTTTGTGGCTAGTGCTTTCTGTTATGATTAAGAAAATATAGCTTACCCAAATTCATGAAGATATTCTCCCAAATTTTTTTCTAGAAATATTATTTCCCTTTTACATTTACAACTATAATCATCAGAAACTAATATTTAATATGGTAAAAGATAAAGGCCAAGCTTCACTTTTTTTCTTAAGAAAAATAATTGCCAGGTGCCTGTGTAGCTCAATTGGTTAAGTGACTGCCTTCAGCTCAAGTCATGATCCCAGTGTCCTGGGATCGAGTCCCGTATCAGGTTCCCTGCTCCATGGGAAGTCTGCTCCCTCTGACCTTCTCCCCTTTCATACTCTCTCTCAAATAAATAAATAAAATCTTTAATAAAAAAAAAAAGAATTGCCTTTGCAACTATTTAATGAAAAGATTTTTCCTTTGCCTACTGCTTTATAGTAGCACTTTACAAATCAAATGTATTATATGTATAGACGTGTATCTAGATTTTCTATCTGTTGAATTAATCTATTTATCTAGATTTGTATTAAGACCACACTGTCTGAATTATGATATCTTTACAATAAACCTTCATTTCTAATAGGTTAAGTTGATCAAATTAGATCTTCTTTCAAGATTTTCTTGTCTATTCTTAAAAGTTTGATTTCCATATAAGTTTTAGAAACAGTTTGCCAATTTCTGTAAAATACCTCCAGGAATTACATTGAATCTATAGATGTAATACATCAATTTGAGATAAGTGACATCTTTAAAGCAATGAGTCACCTAAGCCATATACTGTCCTTCCATCAATTTAAGTTCTCTTCAACTTCACTCAAAATATTCTGTAGCTTTTTGCGTACAATGTGACAGTTAGGGGTGCTACCCCTGCACACTTAGAAATCTGTGCATAACTTTTGACTCCTCAAAAACTTAACGACTAATAGCATACCTTTGATTGGAAGCCTTATCAATAACATAAGGAGTCAATTAACACATACTTTGTATGTTATATGTATTATATACTGTATTCTTACAGTAAAGTAAGCTAGAGAAAAGAAAGTTATTAAGAAAATCATAAGGAAGAGAGAATACACTTATACTACCATACTATAAAAATCCATGTATAAGTGGACCCATGCAGCTCAAACCCATGTTATTCAAGGGTCAACTGTATATAAACAATAACATTTCATTTTTATATATATTTTGTGTCCAGCAACCTGGCTAAATCACCTACTAGTTTAAATAATTTATGTTATTTACATTGGATTTTCTATTTATGCAAATATGTAATCTGTGAATGATAAAAGTTTCATTTCCTCCTTTTGAAAACTTTTCAACTTCTACTTTTTCTTGTTACAGTGCATTGACTACAATGTTGAATATAAGCAGTAAAAATAACATTCACCCATTCTTGGGGGGCAGAAGGTGCTTTTAATATTTCATGATTAGGTATAATATTTGCATTAAATTTATTGTAAATATTCTATTAACAAAAGTTGACTTCCTTTCCTAGGTTATGATGAATTTTATCAAACAGAACAATAGAAAATGTTCTATTAAGTTTCTCTCTTTTAGTCTATTACTGTGATGAACTATACTGATTGAATTATAGTGATGGATATTAGACGTTAAACCAGTTTTGCCTACATAGAATAACTTATACTTAGTTATTATAATTATCCTTCTTACACATTGTTGCATTCAACTGAATAATATTTTCTTTGGATTTTTACACTTGTGCTCATAGGAGACATTGGCTTGTAACCTTTCTTCCTTGAAATGTCCTTTTAAAGATTTGGTATCAAGGTTATTCTAGCCTCACGAAATAAATTAGGAAGTATTCCCTTTTCTTCTATATTACCTGGAATTTATGTAAGATTAGGGTCATTTGTGCTTTAAATGTTTATAAATTGACTGTAAAACCATCTGGACATACAGTTTTCTTTGAAAAGTGGGAAGTTTTCTCATTATAGGTTTAATTTTAACTTAATTTTTTTTTGAAGTCCAGTATAGTTAACATACGGTATTATATTTGTCTCAAGTCTGTAACATAGTGATTGAACAATTCTACATACTATTTAGTGCACATCAACATAAGTGTACTCCTAATCAATCCCCTTCACCTATTTCACCCATCACCTTAAACACCTCCCTTATGGTAACCACGTGTTTATTCACTATAGTTAAGAGTTTGTTTTTTGGTTTCTCTCTTTTTTTTCTTTGTTCACTTGTTTTATTTATTAAATTCCACATATGAGTGAAATCATACGGTATTTATCTTTCTCTGACTTTCATGTAATGTTATACTTTCTAGATCCATCCATATTGTTACAAATGGAAAATTTCATTCTTTTTTATGGCTGAAGTGATATATACATATATGTGTATATATATATATCATTTCTTCCTTCCCATTCATCTATCCATGGACATATCTGCTTCTATAATTTGACTATTGTAAATAGTGCTGCATAAACATAGGGTGGCATATATCTTTTCAAATTAGAGTTTCCATATTCTCCCAGTAGAGTGATTACTAGATCATAGGGTAGTTCTATTTTTAATTTTTTGAGGAACTTCCATTCTGTTTTCCAGAGTAGATGGATAAGTTTGCATTCCTACCAGGAGAGCACAAGCCTTACTTTTTCTCCACACTTGTTATTTCTTGTGTTTTTGATTTTAGCCATTCTGGCAAGAGTGAAATAAGATCTCACTGTCATTTTGATTTGCATTTCCCTGATGACAAGTGATGTTGAACATCTTTTCATTTTTCTGTTGGCCATCTGTATATCCTCTGAGAAATGTGTGTCCACATCTTCTACCCATATTTTAGTTGGATTATTTGGTTTTTTTAGTGTAGAATTGTGTACGTTCTCTATATATTTTGGATATGAAACCTTTGTCAGATATGTTATTTGCAAATATATCTTCCATTCAGTAAGCTATCTTATAGTTTTCTTTTATGCTTCCTTTGCTGTGCAGAAGCTTTTTATTTTGATGTAGTCCCAATAGCTGTTGCTTTTGTTTCCCTTGCCTCACGAAACATACCTAGAAAGATGTTACAGCTGAGGTGACATAAATCATCACCTGTGAGGTCTACTAGGATTTCTATGCTTTCCAGTCTCATGTTTATGTCCTTAAAGCATTCTGAGTTTGTGTATAACGTAAGAAAGGTGTCCAGTTTCATTCTTTCGCATGTAGCTAGCTCTCTCTAGTGTTCCCAACACCATTTGTTGAAGACACTGTCTTTTTCCCACTGCATATTCTTGCTCTTTTGTTGAAGACTCACTGAGCACATAATTGTGATTTGTTGCTGGACTTTCTATCCTGTTCCATTGTCTATTTTTGGGTGAGTACCATACTGTTTTGATTATTACAGCTTTGTAATGTAACTTGAAAGCTGGAATTGTAGGGGTACCTGGGTGGCTCAGTGGGTTAAGCCTCTGCCTTCAACTCAGGTCATGATCTCAGGGTCGTGGGATCAAGACCCGTGTAGGGCTCTCTGCTCAGCGAGGAGCTTGCTTCCCCTTCTCTCTCTGCCTGCCTCTCTGCCTACTAGTGATCTTTCTGTCAAATAAATAAATAAAATCTTTTAAAAAAAGAAAGAAAGCTAGAATTGTGATACCTTCAGCTTTGTTTTTCTTCTTCAATATTGCTTTGGCTATACAGGGTCTTTTGTAGTTCTATACAAATTTTAGAATTGTTGGTTCCAGTTCTGTGAAAAATGCTCTTGGAATTTTGATAAGGAATGCATTAAGTCTGCATATTGCTTTGGGTAATATGGACATTTCAACAATATTTGCTCTTCCAATCCATAAGCATGGAATTTGTTCATGCCATCTTCAATTTCTTTCATCAATGTTCTATAATTTTCAGAGTACAGGTCTTGACCCCCTTAAGTTTATTCCTAATTGTACATGGGATTTAGATGCAATTCTTTTAAATACAATTATAAATGGGATTGTTTTCTTAATTTCTCTTTCTGCTGCTTTGTTATTAGGGTATAGAAATGGTACAGATTTCTGTACATTGATTTTGTATCCTGTGACCTTACTGAATTCATTTATCAGTTTTAGTAGGTTTTTGGTGCAATCTTAATGATTTTTTACATATAGTACCATGTCATCTGCAAATAGTGTAAGTTTTACCTCTTTTTTACTAAATTAAATGACTTTATTCCTTTCTTCTTGTCCAAGTTCTGTGGCTAGGACTTCCAGTACCATGTCAAATAAAAGTCATGAGAGTGGACATTCCTGTCTTGTTCCTGACCTTAGGGGAAAAAAATCTCGCTTTTTCATCATTTAGGAATGATTCTAGCTATGGGTTTTTCATATGAGGACTTCATTATATTGAGGTATGTTCCAGCTAACCCGACATTGTTGAGGGTTTTTATCATGAATGGATGTTGTACTTTGTCAAATGCTTTTTCTGAATCTATTGAAATGATCATATGGTTTTTATCCTTTCTCTTATTGATGTGATGTATCACATTGATTGTTTTGTGAATATTGAATCATCCTTGCATCCTGGCAATAAATCCCACTTTATTGTGGTGAATGATTTTTTTTAATGTATTGTTGAGGAGTTTTGCATCTATGTTCATCATAAATTTGGAAGTTTTCCTTCCTTCCTTCCTTTCCTTCCTCTTCTATTTTTTTGGAATAGTTGGAGAAGATACTAACTCCAACTTTTCTTCAAATGCTTGGTAGAAATCACTTGTGACATCATCTGGTCCTAAACCTCTTTTTTACCAGTTTTGTTTTGTTTTTGTTTTTTTTTTTTACTGACAGTTTCATTGCACATAATTGGTCTGTTGAAATTTTCTATTTCTTCCTGATTCAATTTTGGGAGGGATTATCTCTTTCTAAGAATGTATCTAGTTTTTTAGGATGTCCAATTTGTTGGGATATAATTTTTTATACTATTCTCTTACAATCCTTTGTATTTCTATATGTTGGTTATTATTTCTCCTCTTTTGTTTCTGATTTTGAGTCCTTTTTTTTTTTTTTTTTTTTTAATGACTCTGGATAGAGACTCATGAATTTTGTTTTCAAAGGACAAGTCCTTGATTACATTGATCTGGTCTACTGTGGTTTTAGTCCATTTTATTTATTTCTCCTTTAAACTTTATTACTTCTTTCCTTTTGCTGGGTTTAGGTTTTGTCCGCTGTTCTTTTTCTAGCTCCCATAGGTGCAAGATAGGTTGTTAAAGATTTTCCTTGCTTCTTGAGTTAGGCCTATTAGAACTTCCCTATTAGAACCACTTTGTTGCAACCCAAAGACTTGTGATTGTTGTGTTTTCATCTTCATATGTTTCCATATGATTTTGTGTTTCTTCTTTGATTTCTTGGTTAACCCTTTCATTGTTTAATAGCATGTTATTTAACTTCCATGTGAAGTTAAATGTGCTTTCATGAGCCATGTTTGTGCTCTTTCCAGATTTTTTTCTTGTGGTGGTTTTTAGTTTCATTGCATTGTTGGCAAAAAAGATGCATGGTATGACTTCCATCTTTTTTAATTTGTTTAAACTTGTTTTACGGACTAATACATGATGTATTCTGGAGAATGTTCCATGTGCACTTGAAAAGAGTGTGTATTTTTCTGTTTTAGGATGGAATATTCTGAATATATGTGTTAAATCCACGTGATCCAGTGTGTCATTCAAAATCACTGTTTCCTTATTGATTTTCTGTTTGGATGATCTATCCATTGCTGTAAGTGGGATGTTAAAGTCCCCTACTATTATTGCATTACTATCTTCTACTTCCTTTATGTTTGTTATTAACTGCTTTATGTAGTTGTGTGCTCCCATGTTGGGTGCATAAATATTTACATTTGTTCTATCTTATGGTTGAATTGTTCCGTTTATAATTATATTATGTCCTTTGTCTTTTTTATTTTATTTAGTTATGTGATGGGGAGTGGGGGCTGGGGGAGGCATCATCTGGGAGAGCAGCAAGAAGAGGGAGAGGCAGAAGCAGACTCCCTGATAAGTAGGGATGAGGGGCTCAATCCCAGGATCCTGGAATCGTGACCTTAGCCAAAGGCAGACACTTAACCAACTGAACCACCCAGGTGCCCCTGTCTCTTCTTTTAAAGTCTATATTGTTTGATATAAGTATTGCCACCCCAGCTTTCTTTTCACATCCATTTGCATGATAAATTCTTCTCCATCCCTTCACTTTCAATCTGCATGTATCTTTAGGTCAGAAATGAGTGTTACAGGCAGCAAACAGATAGGCTTTGCTTTTTTTTTTAAACCCTCTGACACCCTATGTCTGTTGGTTTGGTATGGTCTGAGCATATGATCCATTTAGATTCAAAGTAATTTTTTTCTAAGATTTCATTTCTTTATTTGAGGAAGAGCATGAGAGAGAGAGAGAGAGAGATCATGAACAGGGAGAGGGACAGAAGGAGAAGACAATTCCCCATTGGCTGACCAAGGAGTCTCATGTGGGACTTGATTCTAGGACCCTGAGATCATGACCTGGACTGAAGGCAGAAGCTTAACTGACTGAGCCACCCAGATGCCCTATTCAAATTAATTATTGATATTTATTGCCTTTTTATACTTTTATGGTTATTTTTCTAGTTCTTTTCTGTTCCTTTCTCCCCTTGCTCCCTTCTCTTAAAATTAGTTGGCTTTCTTTGATGATATACTTGGATTCCTTTCCCTGTTTTCTGTATAGCGATTACTGGTTTTTTATTTGTGGTTACCATTATGTTTGTATATAACATGTTCTGCATATAGCAGTCTATATTAAGTTGTTTGTCACTTAAGTTTGTACCCATTCTTTACTTCACACCCCACATTATAGTTATATGGGGTCACACTTTACATTCTTTTTTTTGTGAGACCCTTGACTGATGTTTACAGATGTACTTATTTTTGCTGCTTTTGTGCTTCCTATTTTTTTCTTTTTTTAAAAGGTTTTATTTATTTGAGAGAGAGAGAGAGCACAAGCAGGGAGAGGGGCAGAGGGAGAGGGAGAGGCAGACTCCCCACTGAGCAAGGAACCCAATGCAGGGCTCAATCCCAGGACCCCACGATCCTGACCTGAGCTGAGGACAGATGGTCAACCAACTGAGCCACCCAGGCATCCCTGTGTTCCCACTTTTCTTACTCTTACTTATGGTTTTCCTTTCTACTCAAACAGTCTCCTCTAATATTTGTTGTAGCTTTGGTTTATTGATCAATGATTGCTTTGACTTTTATTTGTCTGGGAAACTATCTTTCCTTCTCTTCTGGATGATAGCCTTGCTGGATAGAGTATTCTTGATTGCATATTTTTTCCTTTCAGCCTTTGATCGTATCATGACACTCCTTTCTGGCTTGCAAAATTTCTGCTGAAAAATCAGCTGACAGCATTATGGGTTTCCCTTGTAACTATTTTCTTTTCTCTTCCTGGTTTTAAAATATTCTATTACAACTTTTTACCATTTTAATTACTATGTGTCTTGGTATGGACCTCCTTGGGTTGATTTTATTGGGGAACTCTGTCTCCTGGATCTCAATATCCATTCCCTTCCCCAGATTCAAGAGTTCTTATGCTATTATTTCTTCAAATATATATTCTGTCCCCTTTTCTCTCTCTTCTCCTTCTAGGACCTCTATCTTGTAAGCTTGATGGTGTCACTCAGTTCCCAAGTTTATTCTCATTTTGCATAATTTTTTTTGCTTCTACCTACTCAGCTTGATTACTTTCATTACCCTGTCCTCCAGGTCATTGATATGTTCTGCTTTCTCTAGTCTGCTATTTATTCTATCTTGTGTATTTTTAATGTCATTTGTGTTCTTCACCTTTAATTGTTGTTTCTTTTATGTCTTTGCTAAGGATCTCAGTGATGTCCTCTCTTTCCTCAAATACTGTGAGTGTCATTATGATCATTACTATAAGTTCTCTATCCAGTGTATTACTTATCTCCATTTCACTTAGGTCTCTTGCTGTGATTTTTGCCCTATTCTTTCATTTGGGACATATTCCTCAGTCTCCTCATTTTGCCTAATTCTCTGTGTCTGTTTCTGTGTGTTAGGAAAGTCAGCTATACCTCCTACTGTTGAAATTAGTGGCCATATGAAAAAGAGATCCTATAGTGCCCTACAGTGAGTGCAGTGTTCCCTATTCACAGAAACTGGCACTTCAAGGGTGTCTCCTATGTGCGTTGCATGTGCCCTGCTTTTGTGGCTTGCCACTTCTTCCTTCAGTCCAAACATTTGCAATGGCTCTCTTTGCCTGTTTTGGGCAGTTTTTGCTCCCAGTAGTGTTAATGGGCCAGTCTAGGGCTACTCTGGGCTTGAGTTCATTCAGACTAGGTATTTGTCAGAAATGAAATAGCACCAAACTGCAGGGTGCTTCCCTGTGTTGTCCCCTGGAAAAGTTTCACTGGTGGGCAGAGCCCACAGTCAGACCAGTATCTGCCCCCAGGCTGCTGCTAGAGCCACAATCTTACTGATATGTGTGGTTATCTTTCCTTCTCTCCAATGCAGAAGTTACTTTGGAGTAGTACTGGTCCTGTTGGGGCTGCTTACACACTGCCAGGCCTGTGACACCAGGATGGGCTGGTTGGATGGGCTTCAACCAACAGCACAGAGGGCAGATCTGCAAAGCACATGTATGTGGGAAGTGCAGTATTGGCAAGATTTGCATGGGTCTTCTGGTGCTGGGACCAGTAGCACTGGGGCTTTGGCAGGCCAGGCTGGAGGAGGCAGTTCTGCCAAAGTACAAGGTGGTGGGTTTGCAACATGTAAGCAAGTAGTTAGCAAGGGTCAGTGCTACTCTTGTTCCTACAGGTGGCTATGTGTTTAGGCTGGGGGTGGGGGAGGGAAACGGTGCCTGCTAGCTCCTTTGGTCCTAGAGATATCCACCAAGAATCCCTGTCCCTCCAGGACATGCTCTGAGATGAATACACAACTTTCTATCCACTATGCCCCAGGCATTTTTCAAACTGCTGCCTCTATGCTCTATCTCTGTGGGTTGCTTATTGTGCTGTCTCTTTAAGGATAGGGACACAGTTTCCTCTTGCCCTCCCAGCTGTCCCAGAGACAAGCCTGCAGATTTTTAAAATTCCAGGTTTTAAGCACCACTAGTTGTAAGAACTCACAAAATTCAACCTCTCTAGTTTTCAAAACCAAATGTTAGGAGGATTCATCCCCCCTGGTCAGGCTCCCTGGTGTGACAGTTTATTTTTCTCTTCTCCCCACACCTGTAAGTCCCTCCCTCCCATGGACAGTCTGTGAGTCTGTTTAGCTCCCCCATAGCCTCTCTGAATTTCCTACTCTCTTTGATGGGGCCTCTTCTCTACATTAAGTTATGGAGTTTGTTCTGCCAGTCTTGGGTCATTTTCTGGGTTATCTACACTGATATGAGACATATCTAGATGTATTTAAGAGATGAGGTGAACTTAAGGTTCTTCTATTTCATCATCTTCCCAGAAAAAAAAAACAAAAACAATTAATTTTAATATATCTTATTTTCCTTCCTGTATCAGATTTGATAAGTTGTGGAGTGTTTTCTTCCAGAATTTGTGCATTTCATCTGTTTTTACAAATGTATTGGCATAAAGTTGCACATAATACCCTCATAATAAATTTTTATTGTGGTAAGGTATATATAAGATAATATATATTATTTTAATTATTTGTAAGTATATAGTTTAGTGGCATTAAATACATTCCTAATGTCGTATAACCATCACCACTCTCTATACCCAAAAGATTTTCATCATCCCAAAGTGAAAATCTGTACCTGTTTAACTCCCTATCTCCCCATCTCCTGAACTCCTGGTAACCTCTGTTCTATTTTATTTTTACTATTCTAGGGACCTCACAGTGGACTGATACAGGATTTATCCTTCTGTGCCTAGTTTACTTCACTAAGCATAATATTTGCATGGTCCTTCTATGTTGTAGTATGTATCAGAACTTCATTTTTAGGGGCATGTGTGTGGCTCAGTTGGTTAAGTGGCTGCCTCTGGCTCAGGTCATGATTCCAGGGTCCTGGGTGCGATCAAGCCTTGCATTGGGCTTCCTGCTCAGCAGAGCCTCTCTCTGCCTCAGCCTGCCTCTCTCTCCCTCTGCCTGCTGCTCTACTTACTTGTGTTCTCTATATCTCTGTCAAATAAATAAATAAAATCTTTTAAAAAAAAGAACTTTATTTTTATAGCTGAATAATATTCTATTGTATGCATATTCCACATTGTTTATCCACTTGTCTTTTAATGGACACTAGGTTATTTCCCTAATGATAATGCATTGAACATCTTTTCATGTGCTTATTGTCTATATCTTCTCTGAAGAAATGTCTTTTTAGGTCCTTTATCAATTTTTGAATTGGGTTTTTTTAGTAGTTCTTTTATACATTCTGAATAGTGAACTCTCATCAGATATATGATTTGCAAATATTTTCTCCCATTTTGTATGTTGTCTTTTCACTTTCTTGATTATATAGCTTTTGATGCACCAAAATTCTTAATCGTGAAGTACCATCTATTTTTTCTTTGGTTTCATGTGTTTTTGGTGTCTCTTATCAACTTTTTAATAACTATATTAAAAAGAGTGCCACCCCCACTTTCTTTCCTGATATAAACTTGTAACATTTTTATATTATTTATAAATGTTGCTAATAGCTTGTTAATTACATTTATCTCTATAAGGAACAAACTTTTAGATTTATTATTTTATTATTCAATTTTTTATATTAGTAAATTTCTCCCCCATCCTTTCATTCCTTCAATCTTACTTAGGTTTAATTTTTTAACTTATTAATATTAATGTTAATATTAATGACTAAATATTAATAAATATTTAGTCCATTGTTTTTCTGCCGCTCTTTTTCCAATATATGAATGTAAGACCATACATTTCTTCTAAGCCCAAATTTTCCTATACCCCTACCAACTTGGTATATTTCATTATCATTACTATGTAGTCAGTAAATTTTATAATCTCATTGAAATGTATTCTTTCCTATGGGTTATAATGCTTGAGAATATCAGTGAAAATGGTGGAGAGAGGAACTCCAAAATTCTGCCCCTTCATGAAAGTGGTAAAAAAAAAAACCTGTCAGAATCAATTTTTCAGAACTCTAGACAAAGAACTTAGACAAAGACTACAGTCACCTGGAGAGTACTTATTCAAGAAAAATATTTGAATCTCAGTAAGAACAGCAAACTTCATGGCATTTAAACTTATCCTAGTCCCATCTCCTATTGACATTTGTTTAAATATGATTCTTTTTTTTTTTAATTTGAGATTTTATTTATTTGACAGAGACACAGTGAGAGATGGAACACAAGCAGGGGGAGTGGGAGAGGGAGAAACAGGGTTTGCAAGGAGCCCAATGCGGGGCTCGATCTCAGGATCCTGGGATCATGACCTGAGCCAAAGGCAGACGCTTAACAACTGAGCCACCCAGCCACCCCTATAATTCAACATATGGTCAATTTTGATAAATGATCAATGTATAATTGTAAAAATGTGCATCTGATTATAGTTGGTATAGTGCTCCATGTTTGTCACTTAGTTCGAGTGTATTATTCTTTTTAAAAATTTTTTAAAATGTATTTACTTGAGATAGAGTGGCAGAGGGAGAGGGAAAAGTAGGTTCTGATGTGGGGCTCAATCTTGGAATCATGACCTGTACCAAAGGCAGACCCCCAACCAGCTGAGCCACCCATGTGCCCCAAGTGTATTAATCATTTAATTCCTACCTGAATTACCATGTGTCTGCACTAAATTATTTTTCTTCTATTATTTACTATTTCTTTTAGTGTAGATCTGCTGGGAACAAGGTTTTTTTCCATCTTTTGGGTTTTCATGTTTTACTTCAAATGTCTTTATTTTAATCCTTTAAAATATTTAAAAGATATTTTCACTGCGTTAAAGAATGTTAGTTGAAAAGATATTTTCTTTCAGACCATTATGTACTTTTTCACTGCTTTCTGGCTTTGATCATTTCTATAGAGAAGTCAGCTGTCAGAATTGTTGTTGCTCCTTTGAAGGTAATTTTCCCTTTTTTGTTCTTGGCTGCTTTTAGATTTTTCTTTCTGCATTTGATTATGAGCAGTTTTATTATAATGCACATAGATGTGGTTTTCTTTGTATTTGTAGTGTTTGGGATTTGTGATGCTTCTTTAATATACAGATTGAAGCCTTCAACTTTGGATGGAAAAAATACTCAATTTCTCATCAAACATTGTATTTGCTCTATTACCACACATCTTTCTGAGACTTGTTATACACACATTAGACCTTTTAATTATGTCTTATACATTTTCTGTGTCGTTTGTTTCCTTTCCATGCTTCAATCTGAATATTTTCTGCTGACTTATCCTTCAATCACTAATTTTCAACTCTGTCTAATTTTTGTTAAACTCACCTATTGAGAATTAAATGTTTATTTTGCTTTTCAATTTTATAATTTTTTTCCCTGTTTTAGTTCAAACTCTCTATCTCACCATTTATATTTTGAACATATAAATCACATTTATCCAATACCTGGATTGCCTATGGATTTGTTTGTTTTGTCTGTTTTGTTTTTTTCTCTTGGTTTGCCTATGGTTTGTTTTTTCTGTTTCTTTTTTTCTCTTGGTTTTTCTTTCTTTTTCTTTTCTTTCTCTCTTTCTTTTCCTCTGGTTTTCAATTTTTGAACCTGGTCTTTAGTATGGTTAATAAGATTTTTATTCACTAACAAGCATTTTCAGGGACAGTTTGAAGGAACAAACTAAGGTTTAAAATTTCATGTACTTCCACAGAGTATTCCATAATACTTCTATCAGTAAGAATGGAAGCTGATTACCTTAATTCAATCATAATTAATCTATTTCAAGGCTTAGTTTCAGCCCTTATGATGGTTTTATCCAATTGGCCACATCTCTTAGAATATAGTCCTTCAGGCTTCTCAAATACAGCCTGTATGGTTTATAAAGTCTCCTGCTCTTTAATGGGCACTGAATTTAAGCTTTTATCTCCCCAGTGAGTAGAAATAACTGAGGGCCTTTAGAGGCTCTTAGAGGGGGCCCTTCTTTTAATCACAATTTTCTACTCAGTTTCTCAAACCTCTAGCAATGCAAAATATGGCACTAATTTCAATGCATTTATTTTTCTTGGGAGATCTTGGCCTTCAACTCCTTTTGACTTTTAACTCTCCAATGCTTTCAAACAAACCTTTTCCAAAAATATGTATGTGATTTATCTAGCATTTCTAGTTGTTCTCAGTGGGAAAGTAGATCTGAATATATGCTACTTTATTATCTAAAAAAGGAAATTGACCTATTTATTTGTAAAAGGGCTCTTTCAAAGTGTGTTAATATAATGATTGACTCTCTATGTTTAGAGTAATAACAATAAAGTGTTACATTTCTTTTTCCTGGGAAAAATATAACTGTTAATGTATTTCATTACAAATGCAATATATGTTCACTATAGAACTTTGAAAATTAGGGGCGCCTGGGTGGCTCAGTGGGTTAAAGCCTCTGCCTTCAGCTCAGGTCATGATCCCAGGGTCCTGGGATCGAGCCCCACATCGGGCTCTCTGCTCTGCAGGGAGCCTGCTTCCTCCTCTCTCTCTCTCTCTCTCTCTCTGCCTGTTTCTCTGCCTACTTATGATCTCTGTCAAATAAATAAATAAAAATAAAATCTTTAAAAAAAATAAAAAACTTTGAAAATTAAAAAACCATAAAGAAGGGAATGCCTGGGTAGCTCAGTCAGTTAAGTGTCTGACTCGTGATTTTGGCTCAGGTCATGATCTCAGGATTGTAGGATGGAGTCTCACATCCAGCTCCATGCTCAGTAGGGAGTCTGCTGGAGAATCTTTCCCTCTCCCCTTACTGCTCCACCCCCAATAGTGCTCTCTCTCTCTAAAATAAATAAACAAAATCTTTTTTTAAAAATACCATAAAGAAGAAAGTAAAATGACCCATAAGCCCATTATACAGAAGTAAACTCAGCTAGCCATTTGGTCTATATTCTCTTCTGTTATTTTATTCTACAGATTTTTTCTGCAAAAAATATAATTATGATTTTATAATTTTTTGCTTAAAATATTTTGCAAACAACTTTCCAAGTCATTAAATATTTTTTTCCTGAGTTTTTTATTGTTGTTTTAGGCAGTACCTTAGTTTAATAATAAATTATCATTATTGGACACAAAGGTGGTTTCTCGATTTTGGGTTTTTATAAATAATATTTAGATAATTATCCTTCTGTACATGTATGAAATATTATCTAAACATAAATTCCTATAACTGGGATTACTATATCAAAAAGTACAAACATCTTAAAATTTCTGATACATATATGTAGCTAAATTTCCTTCTATAAAAATTGTATCACTTGGTTCCCCTTTAAGAATATATGACAGTGACCATTCCCCTACACTATCACTGAATAAAATTCATTTTTATTGTCGTTTGGTAGATAAAAATGGGTCTCTTTTATTTGTACTTTTGGTTGGTGGAAGAATTTGCTTAATAACTTTATTCTTAATTAGTTGCAAGACTCATTTGCTAACCATATAGGATATGGGAATTGAGAATTACCCTTATTCTTTAGTCACAGAATTTCCTATTGATCTAGAATATTACAGATTATACACTGCCATGGTTTGGAGATTTCTGGTTATTTATGTTTGAATACATATGCTGTAACTGTAATGAAAAGGTACCATCCTATCATTTTCTTTTCCTAAAAATGCATCATTAATATACATAAATATGGTTTTCACAAATATACATATATTCACAAATATGATTTTCACAAATGCATGAAGAAAGCAGAGGAGACTGGCTAATCATAAGAAGAAAAACATAGTAAGAGATAAGCAAAGTGGCACAAGAACGATAATCTTTAAATAATTTGGAACTAAATAACATCAAATCAACAATAGTTAATGAAGTTCTACCTCTTTTCCACTCTTGATTCAGGTATTAGTTTGTATTTTTGGCAGGTTGCTAATAGGTAACCTTCTCTGGAAAGTATTGTCAGGCTTAGAGTGCCTGGATGGCTCAGTTAGTTAAGCATCTGACTCTTAATTTCAGCTCAGGTCATGATCTCTGGGTCATGAAATC
The DNA here is from genome assembly GCF_022355385.1 of Mustela nigripes. Classification (NCBI taxonomy): domain Eukaryota; kingdom Metazoa; phylum Chordata; class Mammalia; order Carnivora; family Mustelidae; genus Mustela; species Mustela nigripes. Next base: position 100,034,816 of record NC_081561.1, read on the forward strand.
AAGCCCCACATCGGGCTCCACACTCAGCAGGGAGTCTGCTGAGTAATAACAATAGAGTAATAACAATAGAGTAATAACAATAAAGTGTTACATTTCTTTTTCATAATTGAAATTATGAAAAATTTTTCAATTTTTTGAAAGCACTGCCACCTACGGGAAGCTACCTATTTTAAGGCAGCCAAGCCACAGAGATTGCTGTGGCATTTGAATGCCTTTCTAAAGTGAAATAAATAATACACAATTGAGCATTATGGCTGAAGTTCTGAAACCATCACTTTATACTCTCTTGAGAAGTAATCACAAGAAAAACTTCCCTGAAACTCTTCCATGAAACTTCCTTCCAGCCTTGCTTAGAGGATCCTTAATCTTTCTTCCTTTTGTCAATGGCTTTCATCTTGGTTGCTATCCCCTTTACAGCGATTATCTTTAAAACTTACTCTAAGTTATAACAAGCTGTATCTTTAAAATTACAAATATGGATTTGATGCACTAGTACCATCAGTTATTATTCAGTCTTTAATTAGATGATGAATTTCATGTGAATTTTTTCTCATGGATTAAAAAAAAAAAAGCATTCGATTCTGTTCTGTTTCTCTTGTCAGTTCCCAGCCACTAAGAATTTATCAGCCTGGTAGGATTGGCAGGAACCTTGAGTGGCCCTGGATTCTAGAATCTTCTACTGATACTCACACACAAATCTTTCATAAAAGAGTAGAATAACCCTAAAAGGCATTCACATTTGGTACCTCCTCTACACAATTTTGTTCTTTAATTTCTTCTCCTAAAACCACTAAAGCCCAATAAAAGATTTACCATCTCTACCCTTTCCACTTTACCTTTTAAGCAGGATTTTTGGCCCTGGACTCACCAATTCAGCAAAAACAATTAACCACTTAAAAGCAACATTAGATTGTATCCTGTGATACTGCTTCCATCTTTCATTAAAGAAAATTGGAAATACAACTTACTGGCTATCATTTTCCAGACTGCTGATAAAATACAGGCTTTGAAATCCAGTAAAAGTTTTGATTAGCAGAGTGAGCTACTTATTTTGCGAGGCCTAGTGTAAAACAAAAGCATGGAGTCTCATGCTCAAAATACTGGGGGAAACAATTTAAATTATTGAAATGTACAGTTTTTCCTTTATTCCATAGTCTCTCTCTTAACTTGTTACGGTATTTCTTACTCACTACTTAATGCCATTCTAAGTTTTTAAAATTAAGATTTTAAATTATTAGCCTGACTTCTACCATTTACATTTACCTTATGCAATAACAGTTTTAAATTCAAGAGCATGTAATGATATGCAGAATCATTGAAATTACACAATTCATATAGTTCATTCTTAGAAGAAGAGTAGAAATACTAAACAAAACTAACTTATTGCTTTTATTTCATTTCTTGGTACTGGTGCATTCTACCAACACTCTCTACCTTTGGTTCACCATTAAGTAAGGAAGGACGAAAAGGAAAAGGAACTATGGGTTATCCTATCTTTCCTTATCATCTCTAGCATAATTGCCTAATAGAGAGCCAACACAGTTTTCCATGGTCTTTTGTGTCTCCCAGATTGCCACTGTCTTTCTTTCACATTCAAAGCAAATTCTGGTTCAACAAAAGCATGGCCTCTCAGGGATATCAGCACCCCTACTTGGTCATAGGCATAATACTTAACCTTGTACTTGTCTGAATGTCATTGAACTCCCACACATTGTTCATTCACTGGAATTCTGTGTTCATGGAGCATGTTAGTTGCATTAAGTCAATGGAGTGACAAGGTAAGATGGACACACACATTAAATGTACCACCTCTGTGCAATGCATGTTCCATTGTCCCTCTGGACTTCAATTATATAACACAATCTCAAAGATAAAATTATTAACAATTTCAAGACAGTGGTAATAGAGCATTAAACCAAGCATTGGGCCCTTCTTAGCACAGGGCCCTGTGTTACTGCACAGGTCATAAAACTAGACCTACTTATAAGGTTTATTAGGACAGAAAAGTTTCATTTTTCTTTAATAAGAGGAAGAACAGAAACTATGTTTGTTAAGGATCTACTATGTGCTCAGCACTAAGTTAAACCCTTCATATACTCTACTTTGTTTAATTTAATAATTTATAATTTATATCTTATAATAATATTTTTATTTATAATTTATATTTGTATATAAATAATTTATAGTCATTTGTATTAAAGTAATTTAATTTCATTAATGGGATTTTACTTAACCCCATTTACAGAGGAGGCATATTGGGGATTTTAGGGGCTAACTGAACCCTTTCCTAGGAATAACAATGTCTTTTAAGAAAATAGAAAAGTATTCCATCAAAATGAAGAAGAAAGAAGGCCTAGGTTCCCCCCCCAGAATAATGATTCCCATCCCAAGAGAGCAGTGAAGGGCAACTCCAGGATGACAGCCACATAGCTGTTCTAGAGAGACCTGATAAATATTGGAGCCAGGGTGGGAGTGCAATGACTCAGGGAAAAGATGAGAATAAATAAAATAGATAATATGGCTGGGAGTTTAGAAAACCTTGAGGATAAATCAAAGACATTTGATAAAGTGTAAAAAGGAGAATCTATTTGAACAGGAACATTCTCTATTGAGTGGCACAGGGGTAGTAACTCAAATCCCACAACAAAATGTGCTCCTGGCATATCGCTTGGCTCTACAATGAACAATTGGCATGTATGCCTGTATCTGTTCTGAACCTTCAGGAAGCAGTGGTCAAGTCACAGTTAGAAGTGCAAGAGATGTACTAGATGGGGATGCAGATAAAAGATAAAGGGAAGAGGGAGTGGGAATAAGTAAAGGAAAGGAAGAAAGAAAGAGGCTTGAGTAAAAAGAGCCCAGACTATGGTACCACTCAAAAAACTCAACCAGCCCCAAAGGGAGCCAAAAAGCAAAAACTGCCTTTTGCATGAGTCTCATGCTGGGCAGAAATGGCCAGCACCTAGAAACCCAGCCATGCTCAATCATTGGTTATAGTTGCTCAGAGTGAGTCAGGAAGAGTGTATACCCTGCTTGAACACTTTCACGGCTCTCAAATGCACCACAGCTGACTGTACTCTTGCTGCAGAACTCTCTAAAAAAAACTGAGTCTCATGCTTCCTTCAATATATACAATAGTCTGACCCAGACCTCAAAGGACACCAATTCAAGGCTGTATACAATTGTTGCATCAGCTCAAAATCCAATTGTTTTCAGAGATATGCACTCCTTTGTGTCAAGTGCAGAGATGGTCTAGTCATTTGTTACCAACTCAAAAAAAGGGGGGGGGGCGATGGAGTAGTTCCTTACCCAATATACAAATCATTGGGGAGGTACAGGATAACCACAATAAAAGCTCTCTAATTATCAAATATCTTTAGTGATATGAAATACATCTTATGTGCAAAAACCTCATGAAGATGACTCATTTACATTATTTTCTTACTTACATTTGAATAACACAGTCATGGTGCTAAGTGCCTCTCAGAATCATCCATAACTGAGACTGATCGCTCTAGTATCCTTGAGTTCTTACCTCTCCCCAACAGGGTAGCTATGTCTGCACCAAGACTTAGGACGGGAAAACAAAGGCAAGTTCAAGGACCAAAAGGGTTCATGATAATGGATATACTAGATTAAAAGCATATATAATTGTGTGTCTTTAAAATTATTGAATATGGGCATAATTTTATGACAAAACTTATATGTGATACATATATACTTAAATTAAAAATTAATCTTAACATTGAAAAAATAATGGTCCTATATTGTAAAAATTCCAAGAGCTCATAAAGGTCTCAGCCAATCTAGAAGATGTCAGTTCTGCTATCTCCTTGTCCATTTTCCTCACAGGCCTCTGGTTTTGCCCTCTAGGGGCTTCTTTCTTGTCCATTATCCTTCTTAGATTCATCTGAAATGAGCACAGCTTCCACAACCTACTTCTAACCAGCGTAAGTTTGTAGATTTGGAAGTTGCTTTAGAGGTTAAAAAAAAATCACAAGTTTCTGCAGCCAGGGCATGTGAGGTATTTGGCAGTAATAGTCCTTCAAAAACTCACTAGGCTTCAAGTTCTTTTGTTTTCAAGGGATAAACACAGCCAAACACAACCACAGATGGTTTCAAGGCTTGAGGATTGACATTTTATTTACTATCTCTATGCTATGCCTATAACACTCTGGCACAACCAGCAGCTATTGGAAGCCAACTGAGATTTGGGTGGCAAGGCAACACTCTTCATCTCCTCTCCACAGCTAGAAAGGTTCCCATAGTCTAACAGTGATGCTTGAAAAGGTTTAGGGCCCTATTCTTTACCTTCTGCTAAAACTGACAGTTCTATAACTGCTTGAATTTGAATTACAGAATCAGTTAACTTTTTCAACTGGGCAAGTCCCCAAATTACCAAGCCCTCGGCCATCTAAGATTGCCTAAGGCACAAAGTCTCTCAGCAGAGTTATATCCCTTTGCATTTCTACTTGCAAACTAGCTAGTTCTAGCCTGAGTTCTCCTCTCTGTGGTAGGGCCTTTGGAAAGAGGTAGGGAACAGTCAACAGACATCGAATTTTTCCCACCCCTGGAGAGCCATGGGCTCACTTGGCCCATAATCTGCCACTCCAGACATCAGAGGTATACTTGCCACTGTTTTGCTATGCCATTAAAAAAAAAAAAAAAAATACTCTTTTTACATTGTGAAATGTCTTTATCCTTGAAGCCATCAAACAAATTCACCTATTTAAGTTTCTGTTATATGCAGTACACCATATGCACGTAGCAGATTTTAAATTAATTAGGATATAGGTTTAGCTGCATGAAATAAGAAACCTGGGTTTCTAGCTTTGAAAAGATAGATCATTTCTCTCCCATAGCAGCAGGATAGAGGTAGGGGGGACAAAAAGTATAGCCCTTCCTCTAAGGACATGTCTTTGGAAGTATCACTTTCAAAGTATCATTTTCCCTCACAAACCCTAGGCTAGAACATTTCACATAGCCACAGTTAAATGAAAGGAAAGCTGGAAATGGATGGCCGGGCACCCCAATAATCCAAATATTCTCCTGCTGGAGAGTTAAGGAAAAATCCCTGGGGAAAAAGGAATACAGGATAACCAGTCTCTTCTGCCACTCTTCCCCAAGTCATGTACCTATTCAACAGAGAACATCCAGACTAATTTTCCTAAGACAGGATTATTCCCATAATTTGCTTTCACCAAGACTAATGAACCTTTATGCCCAGCACATAAAAAATTAGTTTCTCTATGTCCTGACTTTCAAGGATCCTTAACCTTTTTTTTCAAAGCTAAGCTCAAATCTCATCTTTTTCATAAAAATCTCAGGCACTTCAGCCTGGTATCTCCATTCTCTGTACTCTCAGTAAGGCTGTTTAGCATTTGATTATTCTCTAATTTTTAGGATGCATATGTTTTGCCCATAAAGAATGATGGTCATTATGAGAAAGTTCCATGATTTATCATCCTTTTTTTGTTTTTGTCCCACAACACATATTAAAGTGTAATAATACAGAGATTGATTAATAAATAATTATTGATGGATCAGATTCCTAAGTCATTAAACATGCAATAATTACAAGGGCAATAACTCAAATGTACAACAAAGAATTTTTATTTTTTTAATATCACAGTTCTGTAAATGTACTGTTTGGAATTAGATCAAATAAGTTTCTAAAAGCTCACAGAGACATTATTTCATTTTAAAAACATGAATTTCTGGGGTCCCAAGGTGGCTCAGTTGGTTAAGCAACTGATTCTTGATTTCAGCTCAGGTAAAGATCTTGGGTCAAGATCCCACGTCTAGACATTGGGGAGGGTATGTGCTATGGTGAGTGCTGTGAAGTGTGTAAACCTGGTGATTCACAGACCTGTACCCCTGGGGATAAAAATATATGTTTATAAAAAATTAAAAATTAAAAAAAAAAATCCCAAGTCTGGTTCCACACTTAACACAGAGTCTGCTTAAGATTCTCTCTTTCCCTCTCTCTTTGTCCCTCCCCCCACCCAGGCACTTGCTCTCTAAATAAATAAATAAAATCTTAAAAAAAAAAAACATGTTTTTCTTCTTTAATACTAAAGTATAAGAACTGACAAAAATACTAGAAATATAAGTAGGTAAGTAAAATCATCTTTCATCTCTATAAGCATATATTAGACCTAATAATACTCGAGTATATATTCTTCAATGAAAGATATGACTTCAAACATTTCAAGAAGCATTCCATGCACAGGGTTTGAATTGTCAGAAAATAATTAGAGTATTTTCTTAAGCAGTATTAATGATCTTTCTTACTTGTATCTAACAGGACTTCATCAAGCCTGCTAAGATTCTTCTCTCTATACTACTTTTACCAAGGCATATACTTGAGCTGATTTCATTCTTTCAGGATTTGCTATAGAAAAGTTCATGGCTTTCAGAAGTATAGTGACAAATGACACCCATCTATAGTCATAAAAAAAAGCACAAAGTATTTTTATGTGTTTCATTTTTCTAGTCTCTTGGTTATAAGCATCAATAATACAAATTTTCAAGTAAAAAGGGACACATACTATATATGTTTTGATATGTTTTATAGTCTTCACAATTTCTGGCAAGGGAAAATAAAATACATTTTCTCAACTTTCAAATAAAATTTCCAAAAGATGTATTTTCTCTTTAGAATTTTAACCATTAAATTATAACTACCCCATCTTATGTACATCACAGAATTATGATGAAAATGAATGGAGAAATAAATTTGAAAAAAAAAATTGAGCTCTTGAAAGGAATAGCATTAATAACATTATATGAAAGTGAAATACTATTTTATTTAGAAATTCAAGATTTATTTTGAAATAGAAGTCACTCCACCTTTGTATTGGATATACATAGGTATTTCTCAGAATCATTACTTTCCATATCAGTAAAAATCAGATTATCAATTTCTTCCTTTTCTCTTTAAAGGATCCTAAGGTCCAAAGTATTTCCTTGAAATGGTCTCTTCTCTATATTAAGAAATAGCACATTCCACTGAGTAAATTGCCACCCACTTTTTTGAAAGGGGGAATCACAGGTATGAAGACTGCTCATGAAAAACTTGAAGGGAACACACCCACCCACAATAAGCAAGAGAACTGCAAAAATGAACACAACGCATAATACAAATCAAGAGGCAGTATTATACTGATAAATAGCCCTATTCCAATACTTTTGACTTATAGAACTGCTATAACTAATGTAACATTTTCCATATTGGCATTTGACAGTATTAGAAAACTAGAGAAAGAACTGATGCCTAGGCAAAATGTGAGTAACTATGAAATCCAGGTGAGAAGTATATGGGTATTTTTTTTAATCACTCACTAACCTTTTGTAGTTTTTTTAATTGAAATAATAAATAGTTGCTTTATCCCAAAGTTTCAATCATTTCCATGTCATCAACTAATAGTTCCTTCCCAACCAGAACTTGGACCAGCAAAGGAATTGACTTTATCACTCTTATACCTATTAAAAATGAACTGACTGAAACAGGGTCTGACTTCAACTGAATAACCCAACTGACAGATCTCTAGATAAAGGAAAGCCCAATTTTCTTCATCTCTTGCCTCTGTGCAATTTTTGTGATCTATTTCAAGAATACATCTCACATGAACCATAGACCTATACCCTTGAAACAAATAATACATTATATTTTAATAATAAAAAAAAGAATACATCACACATATTCATTTGCCTGAGGAGTCTCTAATACTCTCCAATATCATTTATGTCAACTCCTCCAAAGGTTTTCTTGGGTACTTCTAGGTATAGGTTTATAGATTTCTAGAGAATACACCCTTTTCATAGATACATATTTCTTCTTGCCTCATAAGACCTTTTCTTTTGATAGTCATGTTGAAGAAAAAGAGGGGCAAAACAGAGGTTTTATTCAAATGACTTCAACAGGCCACTCAGGGAGTATCTTACATCTTAAATTGATCTTTAAAATAATTTTAAATGTTAGCAAATATTTACTGAGCACTAACTATTGTCCTAGCTCTGGGCTAAGCACTTTAGTTGCATCTTTTAATTCTCATACTAATAATGACACTATGTTTACTGTGTCTGGAGAGAAAATTTACCTATTTCTCAGAGAGCCAGCATTTATGTTATTACTGTGTTTTTGCAAAATTTAGGAATTTACAGTGGTGTTAGCTCTAATCACTGGGGCTTATTTGAGGGGACTTTCTTGCACATTCAAAACCTCTTCATTTCCATTTCCCCTATGACCCATCTGCAATAGCCTCTGCCTCTTTACAAAACTGCTGAGGCCTGTCTACCCACATCTGTTTAGGCTGTATAATCACTCTCTACAGATTTCTGTTTGTCTTATCACTGTGTTCCTCCAACAAACCCTCTTACTGCCACCCTGCACCCTGGGTTGCAGCCATCTATCTTTTATATACAAAGTAAGTGAAAACAAACTTCAGTTTCCCAAGGATTTCTTCATGGAGTATTGTTGTTACTTCCTGGAATTTATTTTTATCTCTTGATTCTACAGTTTCTCCAAGGTTGATTTAGGGGGAGCAAGCTGACCACCCTGGCTTATTCATCATCTTCATAAGAACCAGAAACCTTGATGCTGCTTCTTATCATTAAGAGCTACACTTATGAATAAAGACACAATTTTTGTGACATTCCAAAGTTATCAGGCAGTGTTTATGTAATTAAACCCAGAGCCAGCTGAGGTCACATGATGAGATGACTAGCTCTAATAAGCCTGTGGTCAAGGCACATACAACACAAGCAGTCAGTCTATGTACATGATCCTCCCTTGGGCCAGAATGCACTTGAAAACAACACAGAGAACAGACTTGAAGTTACCTGTCTTCTCAGCCTACCTCAGGCTGCTGGAAACACACACATCAATGCTCTGAGCCACTCACAAAACTTAGGTATAGTTTTAAGTCCTGGCCTATAAATTTCTGTAGAACAAGCATCAGATAATTTTGCTAGGTCTTGATATCTGAAAATATTACATATAAAAGAGGTAAAACTCTCATCCTCTACTGCATCAGCGGCACATTCTCCCTAAGCCTCTGGGTCCTCACTTGGCCCAAATACAGCAAAAGCCAGGGCCTGTATAATTCACAATTGGGCTGCAATGGCTGCACATCTTAGATGGTGGGACTCTGTTACTGTTACTGTTGCTGTGGTCAGAATTTAATGAAATATCCTCTGCCTCCCTGCTACCTACAGCTATAGCCTTGCTAAGGTCTGCACTTGCATGGCCCTCATACTGGCTGAATCCAGATTAGTTCCCTAATATTTGCCAAAGATGAAACTCTCACTTGTGATTTAGACAAGGACTGAGATGTATTTACTCAAAGCAAGTTTGGTCCATATTAAAATGGCTACTTAAATAAAAATAGCCACTCACCAATGGACAAAGCTTCCATAAGCTGTACCACATCCATCAGGGTGATAACCACACCTATCAGGAATGAAAGAAGAGACTTTATTATTAAAGCCTTAGATATTAAAAGGATAATAAATAAATATTATGAGTAATTTCATGACAAGAGATACAAAAGTTACAAGAAACTAGATAAAAATCTTTTTAAAAAATACAGCATACCAAACTCACAAGAAAAACGAAATCCAAATAACCACATAAGGTATTTGAATTTATAAATTATTTCCCACAAAGAAAACTTCAGTCCAGAAATGCTTCACCAGTAAATTCCATCAAACATTAAGAAGAAATAAACCATTATACAATCTCTTTCAAATAACCTAGAAATACTTCCCAACTTCTTTTATGAGATGATAATAATCCTGAATCCAAAACTGGAAAAGAACTATTATTTTGGGGGGGGGGGGGGGAAAAAGATTAAAAATTTTTAAAAAAGAAAAAAATAAAAAAAAAAAAAAAAAAAAAAAAGAAGGGGGGGGGGGGGGGGGGGGGGGCTACAGATTAAAATGCTTGAGAACAGGAAATAATCAATAAAACTAAAACACAACCTACCAAATGGGAGAAGATAACTGCAAATGACATATATGATAAAGAGTTAGTATCCAAAATATATAAAAAAACTTATTAAACTCAACACTCAAAAAACAAATAATCTAGTTATAAAAGGGGCAATATAAAATTAACAACACAAGAAACAACAGGTGTTGGCGAGAACCGGAGAAAGGGAAACCCTTTCACCACTTCTATTTCACAGTGTATGCTTTCACCCTGCTTATTCAAAGATATGATTGCAGAGAGATTTCAAAATCTTAAGACGTCTATTTTTTAAGATTTTATTCATTCATTTTTACTTATTTGAGAGAGAGGGAGAGCACATGCACACCTGTGAGCACAAGCAGGGGGAGGGGCAGAAGGAGAGGGAGAAGCAGACTCCCTGGGGAGCAGGGTGCCTGATGGAGGGCTTGATCCCAGAACCCTGAGATAATGACCTGAGCTGAAGGTGGAGGGTTTTTAACAGACTGAGTTAACCAGGCTCTCCAGAAATCTATTTTTAATAGGCTATCTTTCAGAGCTCTCTTAGGTTTACGGAAAAATTGAAGAGAAAGTATAAAAAAAATTCCTACATGCCCCTTCACAGTTTCACGTATAGTTTTGCCTATTACTAACTTCTTGCATTTGTGTGGTCCATTTGTTATAATTCTTGAACCAAGACTGATAGACTATTATTAACTAAAGTCCATGGTTTACATCACGGTTCGCGCATTGTGTTCTACAATTCTATGGGTTTCGACAAATATATAATGTTGCATAACCCCAACACATACTCATTTAAAATAATTTTACGACCAGGGGTGCTTGGATGACTCAGCTGGTTAAGCGTCTGCCTTCGGCTCAGGCCATGGATCCTAGAGTCCTGGGATCCAGTCCCACATGGGGCTCCCTGCTCGGCGGGGGGCCTGCTTCTCCCTCTCCTTTGCCCGTCCCCCCACCTCTTCTATCTCTCTCAGATAAATAAAATCTTTTTAAAAATAATTTAAAATAATAATTTATCACCCTAAGAATACTCTGTTCCACTTACTCAATGTTCCTTCCCACAAACCCCTGGCAACCACTAATCTTTTTACTGTCTCCATAGTTTTGGATTATTCCAGAATGTCATATAGTTGTAATCATAGCCTATTGGGGTTGACCTCTTTTACTCAGTAATATGCATTTAAGGTTCTTCCATGTCTTTTTACAGCTTGATAGCTCCTTTCTTTTTAATGCCAAATAATATTCTATTGTAGGATCTGTCAAAGTTTGCCCATCCAATAACCTATTGGGATGCACCTTGGCTGCTTTCAGTTTCTGGTGATTCTGAATAAAGCTGCAATAAACATTCATGTGCAGGTCTAGGAGTAAATACCTAGAAGCATGGTTCTGGGATCACACGGTAAGCCTATATTTAGCTTTGTAAAGGAGTGTCAAACTGTTTTCTAAAGAGTCTGTACCATTTTTTTCTTTCTACCAGGAACGAATGAGATTTTCTGTTGCCCCACAACCTTGCCAGTATTTAGTGTTGTCAGTGTTTTGAATTTTATCCAAGAACCAATTTTTTTTAATTAAAACTAACAAGTAAATTTAATAAAATTATTGGACTCAAGGTCAGTATACAAAAATAAATTGCATTTATACATACTATCAACAAGCAATTAGAAAACATTTAAAAATACTATTGATGGGTGCCTGGGTGGCTCAGATGGTTAAGCATCTGCCTTCAGCTCAGATCATGAACCCAGGGTCCTGGGATCGAGTCCCACATCAGGCTCACTGCTCCTTGGGAGCATGCTTGTTCCTCTGCCTATGCCTCTCTCTCATGAGTAAATAAATAAAATAAAATAAACACATTTTTAAAATTAAAAAAATAAAATGCTACTGATAATAGCTTTAAAATGGATACTACTGATAATAGCTTTAAAATGGTTAAGAATAAATTTAATAAAAAGTGGATGAAGCCTCTACATTGAAAACTAAATATTTCCTGAGAGAATTTAAGGAAGGCCTAAATAAATGGAGATATATGCCATGTTCATAGATTGGAAAACTCAACATTATTAAGATATAAATACTTTCCTAAATTGATCTATCTATCCAATTCAATCCCAAAGTCCCAGGAAGACTTTTTAAAGAAATTGACAAGCTCATTCTAAATTTATATATAAATTCAAAGAATCTAGAATAGTCAAAACAGTTTTGAAAAAGAACAAAGATGGGAGATTTACACACTCTGATTTCAAGGTTTACTATAAAAGTACAGTAGTCCTTACAATGTGATCTTGGTCTAAGGATAGACAAGTAAATCAATGAAACAAAATTGAGTCCAGCCATAAGCCTACCTGAAAATGGTCAATTGATTTTCAACAAAAGTTACTAATGTGATTCAGAGAAGAAAGAAAGGTCATTTTAATAAATGGTATTGAAACAACTGAATCTCCTCAAGAAAGAGAAAGAAAATAAATAAATAAAAGAATTCTGACCACTACCTCATACTATGCTCAAAAAAAGTGGGAGAGAACTTCATGACTTGGGAGTAAAGAAAGATTTCTTAGACCAGATCCCAAAAAAATCACTAACCATAAACTTAGAACATTAATAAATCTTATTTCATCAAAATTAAGAATTGTTGCTCTTCAGAAACACCATTATGAAAATGAAGACAGTCACAGTCTGAGGGGAAAATATTCCCATAATATATACCTAAGGATTGCTATGAAACGCATATGAAGAATTCTATGTTAATCAAGGCTGGATCAAAGAAACAGAACCACTAGAAAGTATGTGTGTGTGCATGTGCATGTGTGCACACAGGCAGGGAAAGAGACATTTTTATTATATGAACCTCAAAAAATTATGGGAGAATCTCTGTGAATCTGTTGCCTCTACATCTGACACTAGAACATGAGATCATCAGATAAAACAGTCATGCAGTAAAGTCAGATGTGAAATGAGGGAAGTAATGACAAAGGAATCTGCAAATTTGGGTTAGAACCCCCAAGGACAAACTGGAACCCTTGTAGATCTCTCACGACTTTCAAGCTTCTAACATCAGTGATTAGGAGATGCATTAGTCTGCTAGAGCTGCCTTAACAAAGTACTAAAAACTGGGTGGCTTAGAAAAGAAATTTATTGTCTTAGTTCTAGAGGCTAGAAGTCAGAGATCAACCTGTTGGCAGGTTGCTTCCTCTTGAGGGCTGAAAAAGCATCTGGTCCATGCCTCTCAGATCTTAGCTTCCTAGTTTCTGGTGGTTTGCTGGCAATCTTTGATGTTCCTGGCTTCTGTTGAACCACTCTAATCTCTTCCTTCATGTTCCTATGGTATTCTCCCTGCAGTGTATATGTCTGTCTTTGTGTCCAAACCCTCCCTTTTTATGAGAACACCAGCTGTATTGGGTTGCGACCCACCCTAATGACCTCATTTTAGTGTATCTCTGTAAAGACCCTATCTCCAAGTAAGGCCACATACTGAGGGACTGAAGATTAGGACTCCAGCATATCTTCTGGAAGGATAATTCAACCCGTCACAGGAGACAAACATGTAGCCAGTCTAGGATTCAGGGTCGGGTAGAGAAGCCTCGCTGCACAAAAGGAGCTACAAGTCAGCTGCTGTCTCATGTCAGCAAGGTAATCGGCAAATAAGCAACAACGTGCTATCCTCTTTGCTCTAACCTTCCACAAATGAAAAGAAGAATGGCTATTTCTTCACATTTGTATCCCAAATTCTGTGCAAATTTCCTCCTGTGGTCTACAGTAATCAGAACTGTGCAGGGCAGGGAATCCTCGGAATAGTAGTTCCAGCTTAGGTAAATTGCCATAACACAAATGCACTGCAAATTCATACAACTCAGTGCATATAGAATGGAGCCTTTTAAAAATAGATAAAATGTTTTAGTTGACCTTTTACAATATGATACACAAATAGCCAGTGAACACATAAAATGGCATTCACTCTTATTAGTCTTAAGTAACTGCAGATCGAAGTTAAAAAATAACTACTGACTAGTTTATATTAAAACAAAAAACTGGGGTGCCTGGGTGGCTCAGTGGGTTAAGCCGCTGCCTTCGGCTCAGGTCATGATCTCAGGGTCCTGGGATCGAGTCCTGCATCGGGCTTTCTGCTCAGCAGGGAGCCTGCTTCCTCCTCTCTCTCTCTGCCTCCCTCTCTGCCTACTTGTGATCTCTCTCTGTCAAATAAATAAATAAAATCTTTAAAAAAAAAAAAAGATGAAATGTGCAGTTAGAGGGGCTCACACTTAAACATTACATAAAAAAAATAAAATAAAATAAAACAAAAAACTGGTAATATCAAATGTTGATGGGGATGACTTTTTCAGTTTATTTCAACTTGAAACACACAAAAATATTTTATCCATCCAATATTTTAAATGGACCTTTATATTATAGTAATAGATAATGTTAAAATGCTTTTATATCTTATTCTCTTAACTACCAAGTAGGGTGGGTAGAGCAGTGGATAGGCAGAATAATGGCCTCCTGAAATGTCCTCATCTTAATCCTCAGAACCTGTGAATCTGTTAGAATGCGAGGCAAAGGGGAACTAAGGTTGCAGAGGGAAGTAAAGTTGATAATCACCTAGTCTTAAGTTAGAAAGATTATCCTAGATTTTCCACTGGGGCCCAATATAATCACAAAGTTCCATAAAAGAGGAAGAGGGAAGCAGAAGAATGAGGGTCAGAGAGATGTTACAGTGCTAACTTTGAAGGTGAAGGATGAAGAAAAAGTCAATAAATGTGAGCAGTTTCTGGAAGCTCGAAAAGATTAAGAAATAGATTCTCCCCTAGAGCCACCAATATGGAATGAAGCCCTGCTCTCATTTTGATTTTGGCCCCATGAGGCCTATGCAGATTTCTGACCTACAAAACTGTGAAATAATAAATTTGTTTTTAAGCTATTAAGTTCATGGTAATTTGTGATGACAGCCATAGAAAACTAATATGAGCAGGTATTATGATGTTCATTTTATATATAATAAAGTCAACATGGGACCCAAAAAACTACAATCAGTAAGACCCAGACTTGGAACAAGTCATGACTTTCTGATAAGGGAGTCACCTACATTTCCCTCTCAAAATTTCATGGACTTGAAATGCAAAAATATAACATCAGAGTATCTTAAATAAATACTTGCTCTGCGCAAAGATATGTTAACTATCTAACCAAAAATTTCAGTTTAAAGAATTTAACCCAGGACCTAGAAGACATTAGAGCCTACCACACATACCAGCAATTTTAAACTATTTTAAATTGATTATGTTAATGAGTCTTCCCTAGCTTAGTGCCCAGAGTCTCAGTTTGTAAGATATCAAGTAAATCACCCTGACTTTTTTCAAGAATTAGAAAATGGTTCAGAGAAGTAAAATGCCCTATTTGGACAGTAGGTCAAGTGTCAAAGTTAATTTATCTTTTTGAAAAACTGACTTAATACATTAAATTATGAAGCAATCTAGAATATCCTCTAGGGCTTCTTATTCTCAACAACATAATTAAGTAAGTTAAGAAGTAAATATAGGGGAGAGAAGAGCAACTCTACATTTCAACTCCATGGGGCATAATTCACATCAAAGACATGTGAGTAGTGACCCTTAGAATTGTGTAATGCAGTTCCTGAGGGGTCAAAGATTAAAAAAAAAAATACTTTTTTAGGACTGTATATTTTTTCTGCCTGTCATACTCATAAACTCTGTCCTTATCTGTAGATGGAAAAGGTAGCCAGTTAAGCACTGTGATTTATGGAAGGAAGAAGACATCAGAAAGTATAAAATTCGACCTTGGGGTGCCTGGGTGGTTCAGTGGGTTAAGCCGCTGCCTTTGGCTCAAGTCATGATCTCAGGGTCCTGGAATCGAGTCCAGCATCGGGCTCTCTGCTCTGTGGGGAGCCTGCTTCCTCCTCTCCTTCTCTCTGCCTGCCTGTTTGCCTGCTTGTGATCTCTGTCTGTCAAATAAATAAATAAAATCTTTAAAAAAAAAAAAAAGAAAGTGTAAAATTCGACCTCTTTTCTTTGGATTGAGGCTCTTTTAATTCCAAATAAATTTTTATTACATTTGTTAATACTTGCACAAATACTACTGATTTATTATAGAAAAAAATTTAAAACACAAAGGAAAAAATTCATAATTCTATCATATATAGGGGCTTCTTCTAGCCTCCTTTAGATAGTACATACCATCACCCATACTAGGTCTCTCCCTTGGTAGTTGTGACCTCTGTGGTCACTGAGATGATGATGTCTAAGGGATGTTACTGTCCTCCTGATGCTACTGTGGCCTCATAAGACAGGCAACGATACCACCAGTCAATCTCAAGGTACGTATTTTTTTACCATGACATACATATATATCAAGAAATCACTTCTTGGGGCACTTCGGTGGCTCAGTCCGTTGAGGGTCTGACTTTTAATCTTGGCACAGGTCTTGATCTCATAGTCGTGAGTTCATGCTGGGCTTGGAGCCAATACACATTAAAGGAAAAAAAAAAAGAAAGAAAGAAAAGAAATCACTTCTCATAAAATAATATTTCCCAATTTTCCCAGGTCCTGCCAACACAAGCCCTACCCCTACAACTCTATTTTATATTATTTTATAGGGGTAGAATCTTTATCAGAAGAAATGAGAGGAGTCAAGAAACTTCATCCCCAATTTGAAAATGCTTGTGTGCAAGCATCACTTTCCATCTTCTTGAAAGTTCCTGGCCTCTAGTGAGGTTTAACATCTTCCCCAAAACACTACATCATGATTTAATGATAACCCAATACCAAGGGAGTGGATAGCTGGGATTCTATGGCCAGGATCAGTACAATGGATATAAAAATATATTAAATAAAGACCACATCTCAAGTTGGAGAAGGTGAAAAGCCTTCTTAAGCAATAAAGAAAGATAGGTTTGCATGAGTGGCCCAGTAGCACAAGGTTTAAAAAGGGAGCTTTAAAAACACCTAAATGTGAAAAACTTGAGAAGAACAAAGGGAAGAAAACATCAAAATCTCCCCAATCCCAACTGATTATTCTTTCTTTTAAACCTCTAGAATGTATTATTAAAAATGCAAGAATGAAAATAAAATTATGATTTTTCCATGTTAATAAATATTATTCTCCAACATGAATATAATCTAATTCATGGATATAATGGATATAATTTGCTCAACCAGTCTCAACTGTTAGACATTTAAAGCTTTCCCAGTTTTTGCTATTATAAGCAGAACTATAATAAACACACCTATATGTAAGTCTTTATACATCTTCCATTCTTTTATAAACTTTTGAGCTAAGAAGTATGTGTGCATTTTAAGGGTTTCATTACACATTGCCTATATAATTATATGTTACATAATTCATATTGACTTCCCAAAAGTTAGTACACTCATTCCAACATTGCATTTGAATACTTGCTTACCTACAACTTTCCCATAATTAGGTATTAAAATTATGAATTTTTAACTAATTTTATAAGTATGCAGTGCTAGTGCCTTATTTTGCCCACTGGCCATAGTTTGCCAACCCCTGCTCTAAGGGATTCAGAAGTAGCACTTGCAGAAAAGCAACTACTAGGCCAAGGGAATGCAAGCAATGAAAAACTAAGGACTTTGAAGAGGGCAAGAGCTACCACAGGAATAGATGGTCAGAGGGGAAGAAACTTGCCAGAGGGCATTTGCCATCTGATCTGTGTAAGTGTCCCAGCCAGGTAGGAAGATAGCTACCAGAAGGTGCAACCACAGCTACCACTGACACAGGGGCCAGGTGAGAGGCAGGAGCTGGTCCATGAATGCCACTGAAGAGAGCCCCATTGGGCCATCTCCACATTGATCCACTGACTTCCACAATGAATAAAAACAAATGAGAATCAGAACTTGGAAGGGAAGTGCCTTCCTGCCACCATCACCTTGACAAGGTCCCTGCAGCACCATGTATTAACAAAGATTAATATCAAGCCAGCTGGCAGAGAAGAAATATTTACAGGGTTCAGTTCCAGTTTCACATAGCAGGGCATGGAATGTTGATTTGGGGCTGAAAGACAATAAATTGAAAACTGGTATATAGGTATAAGTTTTTCTGAGTAATCCAGCTTGATTCAATGGTAACGCTTAAACAATATAGAAGAATGGAAACTTAGCATGTCCTTTTAATCTAAATATCAAGAGTCTTAACAGGACTTTTGACAGACTGTTAGAGTCACTGGTAAATATCCAGATTACCAACTATGGTAAATTGATTCTTTGAATAATTCCAATTCTTCACTTCACCCTTTATCAACATCTTTTGCCATATATCCTTGCAGTTCTCTTCCCTAAAAGGTCAGAATCCATCTTCTTATCAAGGTATTGCAACTTGCTTGAGCAATGAGATATAACAGATGTGATGCAAATAGAAGCTGGAAAAAAATATTTCTATGACTCTGCCTGCCTCTTGTCCTCTGCCGTTGCCATGAAAACATGTCTAGGCTAGCTTACTAGTGGACAATAGTCACATAGAGTGAAGCCAAGTCCTCCAAAGGAATAAGAATCGACCAATAGCCTGCCAATGCCCCATCATGGGAGCAAACCTAACCAAGAACAAGAGCTGCCTAACTGCCTTGTGTAGCCAACCACAGACATCTGGGCAAGCCCTGCAAAGCCCAGCCCACACCAGGGAACACTACAGATTTATGAGCTAAATAAATGCTTATTGTAAACTACGGGGTGGGGGGGGTGGTTGCTTGTTATACAGCATTATACTGTTAATAGGTAATTGATACCCAGCCCTTTTGTATGTTAATAAAAGAGAGTAATATGATTTATGCACCACACAGGTATATGGATAGTTGATGTTTCACTATGAAAGTTGAGATTGTTTCCTATTTTTCCACATTAAAAATATCCAACCTCGGGGCACCTGAGTGGCTCAGTCGGTTAAGCGGCTTTTTTGGCTCAGGTCATGATCCTAGGCCCTGTATCGGGCTCCTTGCTCAGCGGAGAGCCTGCTTCTCCCTCTCCCTCTGCCTATTTGTGCTCTCTCTCTATCTCTTTGTCAAATAAATAAAATCTTAAAAAAAAAAATCCAATCTCTGCTTTGAGGTAATGGGCAAGTGTATCGTAAGATAGGAAAACTTTTCTCAGGAACCATTTTTGAAGTTTCTAGGCATAAGAGAGTAAACTGCTGCAGGATCTGCTGAAGCATAAAAAAAGAACCCAGCATTTGCAGGCTAGAGGAATGAATATTTCCTTGTATCCTTAATCCCTCCAGTTCAACACTCCCTAGCACAAGCATACAGACATCCAAACTCACCAAGATTAGTTTAGTCCACCACCATCTTCCCAATGTATAAAAGATTACCCTGATATAAATCTCATGTACAACAGAGAAACATAAAAACTTTCTTCAACCCATTCTTAATAGGCCATTTCAGGGATGTCACCTTCAGTAGGGCACCTCTTTGCCACAGGTACTCCAGATTCTCATGCCATGCCCTGGCAGTCTCATGGCCTCCCATACTTCATCTCTCTCCCATCCCTGATTCTTTTCATCTTGCCATATATCAAATCTACTGTATCTACAAAATGCATAACAATGGAGATGATAGTGACCAATAATTTAGGGGCAATTGTATCTTACCAGGGTGGAAACAGAATTGTAGACATCAGTAGTAGAAGAGGAAGGAAGCTGGGTAGATATCTGGAAGATTAGAATACCTCCTTGGCATCCTGAGCAAACACAGCCAAAGGAAGGGCTAGCTTCATGCCCATGAGACCTATTCAGTTGCATAGTGCCCTGCAGTTAGAAGAACCCCAAACCTGGCTTAAGGCTGGGCTGTGACTCTTTCTAGGGCCTCTGCATTTTCATTTTGCACTATATGCCACAAATTATGTAGCCACATTCATCCAGAGGTAATAGGTTGGTTTGTTTCTCATCAGATGTGTTCTCTCTTATACAAAAGAACAAGTTTCATGTCTGGGAATCATTTTATGTACATTCTTCTAGATACTACTGACCCAGTAAGATACTGAACTCTAATCCTCTGGTATTTTAAGCCTCAGTTTTTTCTTCTCCATAATCATCCATATATCAGTGCATACACTCTTAAAGAGCTTAAACAGAATATTGGTAAAAGTCTAAAATTATCTCTGAGAGGGCTGCTTTGATTTCCCTCAAAACAGAAGACATTTACCATTTATAATCCAGTACCATGTGTACATGTACAGTGTACAGTTGGGACTGCTATATAAATCCTTATCTCCCTTGTCTTTGGTTCACATTCTGTTCTGTGACAGAGCAAATGGAGATCTAAAATGTAATTTTTCCCTAGAGGTAACATTTTATGTACTATTTATTAAACCTACATTTTGTGTCAGGTATCTAAAAGAACACATAAAAATGGCCTCTTTCTAAAATAGCCTTTTCAGTGACCTCTCAGTGTAGTAACTTTGTAACTCTTCCAGAGGCTATAAGCCCAAGGACTAGACTTTCCTAGAAGTGTCATTACTGCTACTAGGCAACAATGAAACTAATCACTGGGTTTTTCCATAGCCCCTTTTGTTGTACTATGTTTTGTTCCTTCTCTTATGGAACATTCCCCCATACACCATCCACACCTATCACTATAAAGAAGAAAAGCCCAGCCCTTGAACCTTGGTTCCAACTACTTACAAATGGGTGAGGCTATCTACCTGTTTAATAAAATAATTAAATAAAATGACACACAAACTCCCATCCTTCTCAAAATATTTCTACCACTAACCTGCTAAAAAATCTAAAATTCCCAATCTCTAGATTCTGGTATCAAGAAGTTTTACCAGTATGATTCTGTTACAGTCCACTGATACTTGAAAGAGCCAATATAATCTATATAATATTCACCAGGAAATAGTTAAATATGAAAATCTCTACTCTCCCCTGAGCATCTGTTAGATCTGTAGAAGTGGACAATAAGTTTTAGGGTCCATCTTCTTGCTACAAGTTAGAGGATTATATGCTTACACACCAAACAGGAAGTGACTATTTCAACAATCTTCTCATTAATATGGCCTCTGGAGCCTAACTATAGCAGAGAATTCAGATCTTGGCAGAACACAAAAAATGCAGCCAACAGTAAGAGAAGGAAGAATCAGGACAAAGAGAACTTGGGCTACAGTGAAAACAGAAGGGCCAAAAAGCCAAAATTTTCTCAAAAGAGAATTTTAAGAGAAAAATTTATTATTATCAGAAAGATAAAAAAATTATTATATCCACAAAAAAAAAAAAAAAAAGAAAGAAAAGAAAAGAAAACACTTTGAAAAGAAATGACCCAAAATAAGAAAAAGCACTTGGAAATTAAAATTTTAGAATCAGGAAAAATTCAATGAACAATCTAGAAGACACAGTAAAAGAAATATCTAAAAAAAAATTAAAATGAAATAAAAGATTGGAAAATAATTGAGAAAAGAGACTTAGAGGATTATTCTATCAGATCTAACATCTGAATAATAGGAGTTACATAAAGATGGAACAGAAAAAAGCAGAGGGGAGAAATTCATCAAAAAAGAATTGTTTAAAGAAATGTACAAGGTAAGATAGTCCCAGATGACAGAGGAGTATGAGACCTTAGTTTTGTCTGGTCCCAGGAATTCAGCTAGATAGCTATCAAATCATTCTAAACACCATGAAACTCAACTGAAGATCTAAGAAAAGAATAGCTTCAACTCTACAAACAGAAAGCAACCACTTTCTGCAAGGTAGGAGGTCAGACAAGTGACTCAGAGGCAACAAATGGGAAGATAAACTGTGGGTAGAGGGGGAAAGGGAGCCTCCATAAGCCGGCACCACAAAGTGATAAGTAGCAGAGCACAAAATCAAAACTTTTAGAATTCTGCTCCAGTGAAGGATATCCCTGCCTGAAAGGCGCTCAGGTGATGAAGTGAGGCAGATTCGTAGGTGGGACAGTATGGTCTCAGGATCCCCAGGGTCACAGGAAGACCACGGGTAACTGAGTGTGGCAGAGTTTCCAGGCATTGAAGAGAAGAAGCTGGCTCTAATCAGCAAGCCCAGGAGTGGGCTTTCAGCTTGGGGTTGCCAGAAACTTCCAACAACCATAAGGTCAGTCAATTGCTCTACAAGCAGGGGCCCAGCAAGGGGCAGAACTGGGACAAGACTCTCCTTTTCTCCCCCAGGAGGAGTGGAGCAGGTGGAGTTTGCAGGGCTTGGAGACTCCAAGTGGGTTTGTGTGCCTCAGATAGACACCCTTGGTCACAGGCTGGGTGAGCACATATTGTGGGAAGAGACCAGGGAGATAGGAGTGATTGACTGCTTTTTCCTGAAGGCTCAATGAAGCCTGGGGCCCTGAGCTTTCTGCTCTGAAGCTGGAGATTGGGAGGTCACAATTTCCATTCTCATCTTCTAAAGTGGCACAGAAAGCCTTCAGGGAACAAAAGCCACAGAGAACAATCTGGAGCAGCTTACATAGCCTGGCCCCCTGGCATGGGCAGTGCAATTCCCCTCAGGAAAAAGATGCAGGAGAATCACTACAACAAGCCTTTCCCCCAGAAGATTAACAAGAACATCTGGATAAGACCAAGATTACTGATCTTAGAGTACCACAAAACATCAGTGCTAGGAAAAAATAGTATATAGAATTCATGATTTTTTCCCCATGATTCCTTTTTAATTTTAATTTTTTTCTTTCTTTTTTCAACAAATTTATTATTTTGTCAATTCTTTTTTAACTCTGAATTTTCATTTTTACAGTTACACTCTATCCACTCATTATATTTAATTTTATTTTTGCATATTTATATAAACTTTTCTATCTTTCCACTTTGGGGACACAGTTTCTTCTAACAAACAGACCAAAATATACCCAAAATCTAGTATATGGATCTGATCTTCACCTGTCTGATCACCTTCTTTTTTTTTTTTGTTAAAATCTTTTTAAAATTTTCTTCTTTACACTTACATTCTATCCTTTCAATGTATTTAATCTTATTTTTGTGTGTATATATATGTGTGTGTGTGTGTGTGTGTGTATATATTTTTTCTTTATAATTTGGGGATATATTTTCTTCTAACAAACAGACAAGAGTATACTCATAATATAGTGCATTGCTCTGTTCTCTACACCTGTCTGTTTATATTCCTTATCTTTTTGTGTGTCTTGAAATGAAAAAATATTTCATTTTTAGAATTATATGCTATTCATTCATTATGTTTAATTTTATTTATATATGTATATATGTTTTTCTTTCTTTACAATTTTGGGATCAATTTTTCTAACAAACAAACCAAAATACACACAGGATCTATTATATTGTTCTGTTCACTTCTCGGACGAGATATATATATACATATATATATGTATATATATATACATACATACAAATATACACACACACACACATATTTGGTTTTGGTTCTCTTCTGTCAGGGACCGCCTCCGGCCGGGAAAGTCCCCGCCATTACAAGAGGGCGCTTGGCTCACTGCCAGCAAAATACGCTGCAAGTAAACAACAAACTTTCTGGTGAAGCCCACCTAAAGGAGGACATAGTCATTGGCTGTTTCAAATTTAATCAGCATAGTAACAAGACTCTCATTGGCTCTCCCTATTGCTTGGCCCCTTATTAGTCACCCTGCTGTATATAAGCTAAGGAAGTTGATGAAATAAACGGGGAATGAAGCATTAACACCGAACCAGGCTTCTTGTCGTCCTTGCAGGTCGAGGGCAACAAATGGTGCTGAGACCCGGGAAATATTAAGAAAAATAGAAAAACCTTGCAAGGGAGAAGTCCACAGGTAAGCGGGGTAAAACCACGACAAAGGTGGTGGGAAACTTGTACAAGTCCGCAATAAGAAGCGGGCGGCCTTAGAGCCAGGATTTAGCGAGTCCGCAATAAGAAGCAGGGCGGCCTTAGAGCCGGGATTTAGCGGCGAGTATACACGGAACAGCCATTAGGTTGGGATTCTAATTATGGGATCTGGACTGTCAAAGTCGAGGTTAGAGGGTTCCCTAAAGGACCTTCTAAAGGTCAATGGCACACCGTTAAAAATGAAAACTGCTAGGACATTCTTGAATACAGTTGAGACAGTGGCGCCTTGGTTTCTGGACGAGGGCTTGCTACGCTGGATAAAAACGGCCAAGCAGCAGCTGAAAGACATTCAGCCCGTATGGATTCTTCCCCCAAGCCTTTAGTTTTTTGGAAGGATATCCTTACGGGACAATGGAAAGGCCCAGATCCTGTATTAATCTGGAGCAGAGGTTCCGTTTGTGTTTTCCCACAGGACAAAGAAGTGCCAATTTGGATTCCAGAGAGATTGGTCCGGAAGGCCCCTGAGAATGAGGATGAGGAAAGAGGAAGCCGTGATCCTCCTACTGTCGTGGGGGACTCTGATATTCCTAATTCCCCCGACGGCGACACATGAATTATGGGCTATTCTGAAGGCTTGACCCTATCCTTTACCTTTAACTAATTACTGAGTGTTGGTTCTATTGTTCCTTTTTCTGCGCTCTGTTTTACCTCTGTAAAATTCTCTAACCTTAGTCAGATTAGCAATTCCTCCCAACAGCTCTCTCAGTATTTGCAGGGTGCTTGGTCTGACGATTTTCAAAATTTCACACGAATCCTTCTGGCTGAGATAATTCGACGTGTGTGCAACCAGCTTCCTTCCCAGAGCTATTTCAAACATTCAGCAATATGTTCCAGTTCACCAAACAAAGGGCTGGCACAATTGGTCTTCTTGTCCTCCTCCTTATTGGCATTCTGCTTCTATTCAGAAAAGTTCGCCAATGGAGAACACAGCAGCGAGAGCAGAGCCGAGCTATAGTATAAGCCCTTATGTCAACAGAGGCTAGGACATCTCCCCAGATATGTCTAAGCATGCTAGATCGGTAGTCAAAGACAGGTAAGATCAGTAGAGAAACATACCAACCTAAGACAGGACAGAGATCATCGATATCTTGTGTCTGATGACGGGTAAGGAATGTTTTCTGCTACTGACGACCTAAGACAGGCACGATCTCTGCCATAAAACAAAAAAGGGGGAGATGTCGGGGACCGCCTCTGGCCGGGAAAGTCCCCGCCATTACAAGATGGCGCTTGGCTCACTGCCAGCAAAATACGCTGCAAGTAAACAACAAACTTTCTGGTGAAGCCCGCCTAAAGGAGGACATAGTCATTGGCTGTTTCAAATTTAATCAGCATAGTAACAAGACTCTCATTGGCTCTCCCTATTGCTTGGCCCCTTATTGGTCACCCTGCTGCATATAAGCTAAGGAAGTTGACGAAATAAACGGGGAATGAAGTATTAACACCGAACCAGGCTTCTTGTCGTCCTTGCGGGTTGAGGGCAACACTCTTCTGATTTTTTTAGTGTGTATTTTTCTGGGGTTGTTGCTGCCATTTTAGTATTTTGCTCTCTCATTCATCTATTCTTCTCTGGATAAAATGACAAGATGGAAAAAGGTACCTCAAAAAAGAGATCAAGAGATAGTATTTATTGCCAGGGATGCAATCAGTATGGCTATTAGTAAGATCTCAGAACTAAACTTCAGAATAACAATTACAAACATACAACTTGGGCTTGAAAAAAAGTATAGAAGACACTAGAGAATCCCTTTCTGGAGCCAAAAATGAACCAAAATCTAATCAAATCAAAATTCAAAAGGCTATTAAAGAGAAGTAATAAAAAATGGAGCCTCTAACTGCTAGGATAAAAGAGACAGAAGAGAGAATTAGTGATATAGAAAAGAAAATGATGGAGAATAAAGAAGCTGAGAAAAAGAGAAATAACTATAGAATTCAAGAGATAAGTGATACCATAAAACAAAACAATATAAGAAAAATTGGGACCCCAGAATAAGGAGGGGTCCGAAAGTATCCTGGAGCAATGTAGAGCAAAGAACTTCCCCTAATCTGGGGAAAGAAGAAGGGATTCAAGTCCAGCAGATACAAAGAACCCTCCTCAAAATCAGTACAAATAGGTCAACACTTTGACATATAATAATGAAACTTGCAAATCTCAGAGATAAAGAGAAAATCCTGAAAGCAGAACAGGACAAGAGGTCTGTAACCTACAAAAGTAGAAACATTAGACTGGCAGCAGCCCTATCCACAGAAACCCAGGCAAGCCAGAAAGGACTGGCATGTTATATTCAGGGAGCTAAATGAGAAAAATAGGTAGCCAAAGAATACTTTATCCAGCAAGGATGTCATTCAAAATAGGAAAGATGAAAAGCTTCCAGGAAAACAGGAACTAAAAGAATTTGTAATCACTAAACAGCCCTTCAGGAAATATTAAAAGGATCTTTTAAGTGAAGAGGCAATGCCAAAGTAATATAGACCAGAAAGGAACAAAGACAATATACAGAAACAGTGACTTTACAGGTAATACAATGGTACTCAATTCTTATCTTTCAATATTAACTCTGACTGTAAATGGGCTTAATGCTCCAATCGAAAGACACAGGGTATTATACTGGAAAAAAAGGCAAGACCCATTGGTATGTTGTCAGCAAGAGACTCATTTTGGACCCAAAGACACCTCTAGATTAAAAGTGAGGGGATGAAAAACCATTTATCATGCTAATGGATATCAAGCAAAACCTGGGGTGATAATCCTTATATCAGACAAATTAAATTTTTAAACCAAAAAGGGTAATAAAAGATGAGGAAGGATACTATATCACAATTAAAGGGTCTATTCACTAAGAAGATCTAGCAATTGTAAATACTTATACCCCTAACATGGGAGCAGCCAATTATATAAACCAATTAATAACAAAATTAAATAAAAACACTGATAACAATACAGTAACAGTAGGGGGCGTTAACACTCCACTTACTGCAATGAACAGATTATCTAAACAGAAGACCAACAAGGAAACGAAGGCTTTGAATGACACACTGGACCAGATGGACTTCACTGATAAATTCAGAGTATTCCATCCTAAAGTAACAGAATTCGCATTCTTCTTGAGAACACATGGAACATTCTCCAGAACAGATCACATACTGGGTCACAGATCAGGTCTCAACTGATACCAAAACACTGGTATCAAGGAATGATGCTTTGAAACTTGAACTCAATCACAAGAGGAAAGTTGGAAAGAACTCAAATACATAGAGGCTAGAGAGCATCCTAGTAAAGAATGAATGGGCCAACCAGGAAATTAAAGAAGAATTTTTAAAATTCATGAAAATGAAAAGAAAAACTTCAAAATCTTTGGGATGCAGCAAAGGTGATCCTAAGAGGAAAGTATATAGCAATACAAGCCTTTCTTAAGAAACAAAAAAGGTCTTGGGGCGCCTGGGTGACTCAATGGGTTAAGCCGCTGCCTTCGGTTCGGGTCATGATCTCAGGGTCCTGGGATCAAGCCCCACATCAGGCTTTCTGCTCAGCAGGTAGCCTGCTTCCCTTCCTCTCTCTCTGCCCGCCTCTCTGCCTACTTGTGATCTCTCACTGTCAAATAAATAAATAAAATATTAAAAAAAAAAAAAAGAAACAAAAAAGGTCCCAAGTACACAACCTAACCCTACACCTAAAGGAGCTGGAGAAAGAACAGCAAACAAAGCCAAAACCCAGCAGGAGAAGAGAAATCATAAAGATCAGAGCAGAAATCAATGAAATAGAAACCAAAGAACAGTAGAACAAATCAACGAAACTAGGAGCTGGCTCTTTGAAAGAATTAATAAGATTGATAAACCCCTGGCTTAACCAAAAGAAAGAGAAAGGACCCAAATAAATAAAATCATGAAAGAAAGAGGAGAGATCACAACCAACACCAAAGAAATACAAACAACTGTAAGAACATATTATGGGCAGCTATATGCCAACAAATTAGGCAATCTGGAAGAAACGGATGCATTCCTAGAGATGTATAAACTACCAGAACTAAAGAGAAAGAAATATAAAAGCTAAAAGACTCCTAAATAGCAAGGAAACTGAAGCAGTAATCAAAAATCTCCCAACAAACTCAAGTCCAGAGCCAGATGGCTTCCCAGGGGAATTCTACCAAACAATTAAAGAACAATTAGTACCTATTTTTCTGAAACTTTTTTTAAAAATAGAAATGGAAGGAGAACTTCCCAACTCTTTTTATGAGGCCAGCATTACCTTGATCCCAAAACCAGACAAAGAACCTGCCAAAAAGGACAATTACAGATCAATATCCCTGATGAATATGGATGTAAAAATTCTCACCAAGATACTAAACAACAAGGTCCAACAGTACATTTAAAGGATTACTCACCACAACCAAGTGGGTTTTATTCCTGGATTGCAGGGGTGGTTCAATAACCCTCAAGTCAATCAACGGGATACACTACATTAATAACAGAAAAGACAACCATATGATTCTCTCAGATGCAGAAAAACCATTTGACAAAGCACAACTTTCTGATTAAAACTGTTCACAGTGTAAGGATAGAGGGAACATACCTCAATATCATAAAAGTCATATATGAAAAGCCCACAGCTAATATAATTCTTAATGGAGAAAAGTTCTCAGTTTTTCAGTCAGGAACATACCAGGGATGTCCACTATAACCACTATTATTCAACATAGTACTAGAAGTCCTAGACTCTGCAATCACACAAAAAAAACTAATAAAAGGTATTCAAATTGGCAAAGAAGAAGCCAAACTCTCACTCTTTGCAGATAACATGATATTTTTTGTGAAAGACCCAAGAGATTCCACCCCAAAATTGCTAGAACTCATATAGGAATTGAGGGGCACCTGGGAGGCT
Source organism: Mustela nigripes (assembly GCF_022355385.1). NCBI lineage: Eukaryota > Metazoa > Chordata > Mammalia > Carnivora > Mustelidae > Mustela > Mustela nigripes. The sequence continues at coordinate 100,063,489 of NC_081561.1, forward strand.
CAGTCATTTGATGCCTACCTTCAGCTCAGGTCGTGATTCCAGGTTCCTGGGACTGAGCCCTGCATCAGGCTCCTTGCTCAGTGGGAAGGCTGCTTCTCCCTCTCCCATTCACCCTGCTTGTGTCCCCTCTCTTGGTATGTCTCCCTCTGCCAAATAAATATATAAAGTCTTAAAAAAAAAAAAAGAATATTCTAATATAATAAAAGTAACTTCTGTGTAAAAAAAATGTGTAAGAATGAATGAGACAGTCAATTTATATGTTCAAAAAATATTTGTGCCATTTGCTCTTTGCTTGGAAATGAAAAATTTTAATTTAGTGAAAACAGAGGATGAATACATTTTACAAAAACAGTATAATTTGTGAATTTCATTTATGCCATTCATTCTGCATTGACTGACATCTATCAAAAATATCTTTGCATTATAGAGGATATAATACTTCAGATTCAAGGGACAGTTTTTCTTAAAATTACTGATTTGTTTATATTTACATTTAATATTTTCATTGTTGTTTTATCCAAACTTATGAAAATGTTTACATTTGGATAATGATAGGCCTATTAACTACTTTGAGCTAAATTTCCTGAACTACAAAAGGTAAAATAAGGTCTTAGGTTAGTCAAAAACATCAAACTATTAAAGTGAGGTTTCTTGTCCCAGATGGCTTAGAAAGGGACAACTATAAAGACTATGCAATTTACCAAGAAATTAGCATTTTGTTTTATAAAACATGATGTCTTCTTTAAGTTTCTAAATAGTGAGTAAACAATACTATAGCTTCCTGAAAATTCTTTTTCTAAACTGTGAAGTAGTTTTTTTTGTCACACAACTTTCTTTTCCCAAAGAAAAATCTGAGTATATTTCAGTGATCTAATTTGTAAGCTAAGCATTCCTTCCCTCTCTCAATTGTTCAAACAAATCCCCAATGGCCTCCCTGAGTTAAATTAGCAGAAGAATAATATTTCATGGCTCATTAATGCATAGAATCAAGTAGCAGATCCCAGATTAGCAGTGTAAAGATAGAAACAATGGGGTGTATCCCATTTTGTTAACTCCACAATGTGCCTATAGGCCTCAACCAAAAGATTTAAATTAAGCATATCTGTAAAGCAACTGGCTAACCAAAAAAATTTATAAAGAAATATTTTAACAGAAAGAACTAGTCCAACTTAAATTTTTGTCACTTTTTTAGTAGATTAAGAATACCTATTTTTATTTGGGAACCAAATTTCTGCTGCAACTCAATTGCATTTCATGTTTACAAGCCCTCCTTTGCCTCTCTGAGCAGTAATAGTAATCATATTTGTATTCTATTCATATTTGAATATTTATGTTCAGGAGAGTTCATATTTAAGTCCTTACAGTCAGGTGACTTCTTCAGTTGCATTTTAAGGATTTTTAACTAAGAAGAGGTGTGCATACACCCAGGAGAAGCACAAGACAACCTTGGGAGATATGTAAAGAAAAATACTAGAACTTCTTCATCTATTTTTTTCTAAAAATAGAAAATAAGGTAAGAGTCTATATTTAATACAGATATTATCACTGGCATCCTTGCTCAGTAAGTGTATCAGAGACCCCACATGTCATACAGTGAGCAAAACATCCTGAAAAAAGAGTAAATAATCCAAGCACAGAAGAATAAATGGTGGTGTCTCATGCATTCATTCTCTGATTTCAGCAGGTTACAACTTATAGCAGTTTACCTTACGGCAGTTTAGGAGGATTTGCAGATTATATTGTCAAGTTTATCTAAACTAACCTTCACAAGAACAACAAATTACTTTAAAATATTCTGACAAAAACATCATGTGTTAAAGATAATGTTAATGACGCAAACCCATAAGTGAGTAAGAAAATGGTAGCACGGAGAGTTCTATTCCTGGTATATGTTCCTCATTGCTCACATTATGTGATAAAAACAAAGATGATCTAATTAAATCAAAGAGTTGGTCAAAAATTCAAAATTATCAAAACAACTTAAATTATTCTTTTACATTCACAATTATTTAATTATGGACATTATCATGCACATATTCTTCATTGTGAAAACTAGTCATAGATAACATGCACCCCTTATAATTAACCTGACATTATGAAATACTGTTTTGTTCACCTTATCCTTATTTTACATTTTTATATGGTTTTTGTAATGTATGAATTATGTTAGCATTATTTATTTCAGATTTTTTATATTTATTATAAAGGCAGATTAGTGGATTAACAGCATGAACATAGAACCAGAATGCCAAATCCTACTACTTACTATTAACATGGACAAATTATTTAATCTTCCTATGCCTCAGTTTTTTTATGGAAAGTGGTGATAATAATAATAGCTATTTCATAGGGTTGTTATGAAGAAAAATTTGTTAAAATTTATAGAAAAAGTTAAAATTTATGTTCAGTGCCTTGAACATAGTAATATCTATATAAGTATCTATATAAGTATATCTTGCATACTTATCTATATAAGTATATTTATTATCTATATAATACAATTAAAATGTTTAATTAATATATATGTATTGGGATATCTGATTAATTATTTTTACAGATGTGTATGCAGTCAACAAAGTTTGAAGCCCACTGTTCTAGAGAATCCTTGTCACATTTGTTACTAGAGAACTTAAAGGTGGTCATAGTATATAGACAGAAAATTCCTATTCCATTCATGTAACCTAAACCAAGAAGACATATATTGTAATTTTACATAGAGACTCACTCTTTACTTTTCAAAATAGTAAAAGAAGAGCAGAAATAAGATGTTTAAAATAAGCAACAAGTTAGATACCAATTGCATACGGGTAATAGAATACTATGTCTAGGATTCCCAATAGAATCATTCTATCAAAAGTACCTTATACTAATGTTTATATTGATTCATAATCTCTTAGCTCCAAAAACTGATCATAGAGACATGCAGGAGTCTTCTCAGGTAATTAAAAATCAGCATATTTGATAATTCAAACAATTAATGGTTATTGATGGTTAAAGATGGACAGAATGTGTGTGACTATTGCTTCAAGAGCACAGTAGTGGCTGTGTATGCAAACTATTGCAATGCAATGAGGCAAGTGTTCATAGGGGAGCATAAAAATGACATTGTGAGCATTACTGGCTGAAACTGGGAGGCTGAGAGGGCTTTTTAGAGGATATAGGTACACTGGAGAAGGTACACCACACATACTAGCACAAGGCATGAGACTAACAAGACTTTAGAATTAATATTATTAATGTGTCCATCCTACCCAAAGCTACAAATTCAATGCAATTCTACCAAATTCCAAAAGCATTTTCACAGAAATAGAAAACCCACCCCAAGATCTCTATGGAGCCATGTAAGACATCAAGTAGCTAAAGCAATCTTGAAAAAAAGAAAGAGTGGGAAAGAGAGAAATTATACTGCAAGGTAGGATACAGAGAGTTGAAGTCAATAGCAAGATATGTGAGTAGTTAGTTGTGCCTGAAAGAATATGGCTAGAACACTGTGGGAGGTACAGGTAGAGTGGGGACAGAATCTGGTCCAGACAAGACTGAAAGCCAGAGATAAAGATTCCATCCAGTATAAACATAAACAATCAAAAATTAGTGAACAAACAGAAGGGTATTAGGAGCCAGGCCAGAAGAAATCAAACCATCTGAGGAACAAAAGTGGGATTAAGGGGCACCTGGGTGGCTCAGTCAGTTAAGTGTCTGCCTTCAGCTCAGGTCATGAACCCAGGGTCCTGGGATCAAGTCTCACATCAAACTCCCTGCTCAGGGAGGCATCTGCTTCTGCCTCTAATCCTCCCCCTGGCTTGTGATCTCTGTCTTTCTCTCTCAAATAAATAAATAAAATATTTTTTTTTTTAAAGTGGGATTCACATGAGAGACTATGGACTCTGAAAAACAATCTGAGGGGTTTGAAGTGGCGGGGGGGTGGGAGGTTGGGTACCAGGTGGTGGGTATTATAGAGGGCACGGATTGCATGGAGCACTGTGTGTGGTGAAAAAAATAATGAATACTGTTTTTCTGAAAATAAATAAATTAATTTTTTTAAAAAGTGGGATTCAGTCAAGAGAGTCTCAGATAAAAAAGTAAAAGAAAGATATAGGAGGACCTGGGTGCAGTTGGTTAAGCATCTGATTCTTGGTTTCTGCTCTGGTGGTAATTTCAGGGTCATGAGATTGAGCCCCATGTCAGGCTCCACATTCAGCATGGAGTCTGATTTAGACACTCTTCCCCTCCTCCTCTGCTCCTCCCTCTCCCCAGAATAAATAAAAATAGATCTTTACATTAAAAAAAGAAAAGAAAAGAAAGATATAGGAACAAGAAGGCAGGTATAGAAATGACTGACATGGCTCCAGCCATGCCAAGACTGTCATTCAAAGGCAGTTAACCACAGTTATTCAGTTACCAACTGAAAAGAACCAATAGGAGAAACTGTGAAGAAAAAGGAACAGCAAAAGTTTACACAACCTAGAAGGCCTTTGGGTTGACAGTGACCTCTCACTGAAAGACACTTTTATTCTAGAGATCAAAAAGTCTCTTTCCAAAAAAAAAAAAAAGTCTCTTTCCTCTTTTCTGGCCTTCCTCCAAGGCTCCAGCGCCTAATTTGCCATTGCCCAAATACAGAATGTCCTTTCAAATCTCCAAATTTTTTCCTTCGGCTTCTATCTGTGCCTGAAACACCTCCTCTTCCAAGGCCAGGTACCTAAATATGACAGTTGAATTTAATTAAAGTCTATTGATTACACTGGCTTTTCCTTTTGAAAAACTCAAAGTAATGACCCCACTGAGGTAAGTATAATGAAGTTACGAGAAATTATCCTCTAAGGACCAATGTCTCCAGAAAAGAGTTTTGTGATCCCAGTAAAATGTTTACCAACGTTATTGCTAACTTGGTTTCTGTCTCATAGGAAAACTGAAATTTCCTTAGTAAGAAATTAAAGAAGCAGCGATATCCCCAAGTCTTCACGAAAACAGAGGGTAACTTTCACACCTCAGCATCCACATCAAGACCTTGGCATTTATCATCCAATATGCCATTTTCCAAAACCACCAAATTATCATTGCCCTTTTCAGATGGGGCATTCTAATGTTACCTACTTCCCAGGCAAACTGTGGAAATGCCACATTCATCATTTCACATATTTTCAAGGTTGATAGCATTGGCTGAACTTGAGTTTCAAAACTTGGAAAACTGATTTTTAGATTTTTCACAGTTGTATGAGAAATTGTTTCCCTTTTTTTGAGAAACTGTTCTTTTTAAGACTAGAAAGATGAAAGCATAATTAGTTTGCTGAAACAGTTGAGTATCAGTGATTTACTTATATTGAGCTCAGCATGAAGATCGTGCTGTTCCTTTAACATTTTTTGACTGACAGGGCAGGAACCCCATGAGTCTGAACATTCTACATCAATAATAATAGGAATGTAACTGGACTTTGATGTTGAAGGGCCTAGAGCACCTGTGGGATTAAAATGCCAACTGATCATAGGCCAGTTTACACTATTTGATATTAACATAATGCCCAAGCCAACCATATATAGCTCATTTGATTTTATATGACATTATTCTCTCACTGAAGTGCTGCCATCTATTACAGAGAGCACAAAAGACCAAGGGCTTTCACATCAACGCCCAACACCTACATTAACACATTTTAAACTGGATATCCCCATTCTTATTTTGGTACTCTTGTCATTTTTGAAGTTCAAGTCGTGCCTGAAAGCTACTTTTTAAATATGCTTCTGTGGAATATGCCTCTAGTTGTGTTTTTTGAAACTAGGCCATTTTAGCCTAGTTTCTAGTATCTTTGAATAATATAATAATCTGAGTTAATATTTACTTACTTGGTGGTAGGGACCATACCGAGTGCTTTTACTTAAGTTAATTCATCCAATCTCCATGCTATTATTAGACCCGAGAACTGAAGGTTAGGGTCATTAAATCATTTGCCCTATGTCACAGAGCTGGTGAGTGCGGGAACCAGTTTTTTAACTAGAGATAACTAGAGTTCATTCAGACTATTTTTAATGTTTGGAAAATGATTGTATTTATTTATAGTTGGAAAGACCTATCATTAACTTTGAGTTTGAATGTATTATCTTGACCCCACAGAAGGACTCCAGAATCACTGTGAAGCATATAATAGATTTAGATTAGTTACTCACTTTTTTTTAAGGAATATAGTTTTGAATTTATCCCAATGGACATTATATAGTCAGTCAGATGCCTAGAAAAATCACTTCTGCTCCTTTGGCCACATTACTCATTCATCCTTAGAAGAAGAAAACAAAAAATAGAACTATAACTTTCAACAAGGAATGATGATATTTAAAATGTTAACCCAATGTTTTCCCTAAACATTCTCTGAGCGAAATTTGATTCCTAGTGCAGCAGGAATGATTCAGATTTCAGCTCCTCCATTGGACCCTTCATGTATGTGACCTTCAACATATTACTTACCTTCTGAATCTCAGCTTCCTCCTCTGTAAAATGGAAATACTCTACTTTGTAAGGTAGGTTAAAATATTACAATAAGGAAAACTGGATTTCAAAAGCTAAAAAATATTTTAGCCATCTGTTATCATCATCAGGACTTCTAATTGTCAGAAAGCTTCTAAGATCCTCTCTCTGCATACACAACAACAAGGATTACACTGAAGACAGTTTATAAGATCATAAACTCTTTATTTAAATAATTTGATTCATATTGTATTTCTTTCTTTACATAACTTCTACAGTAAAACATAATTGTCTTCTCCTCTCTTTTTTCCCCCTCTGAAATTAGGATTAGAAATTCTTCCCCATATGTCTTCATAGAATCTTCCCTCAGTAAGAGAAAACCTGGGTCCCCACTGATGTATGGCATTACATTCTTTAGTTTTATGTTTTTTACAGTTTCCAACAGGTCTTAGCTTTGATATTTTTGTTCTCATTATTTTTTTGGTCAACTTTATACAAAAGAAAGGATATCAGAGCTGAGATAAAACTCTGTATTACATTTTTAATTGGTTACTAAAAAGGTTTAAGTGATCAGAAAGAAATAAACAAAATTTCATAATTCAAATTTAAAATAATAATAGCAATCATACCATACAATTTCATCTTAAATTATGCCTTGTAATACTAACTGATTATCATGTTCTAAGATGTACCAACTTGCAAGTATCAAAGTTCAGGTTGACCACTACATACCTATTAGAATGGTTAAAAAAACAAAATACTGACAACACCAAATTCTCTTGAGGATGCCAAGCAACAGGGACTCTGCTTATTTATTGCTGGAGGAATGCAAAATTGTACAGCCTTTTTGAAAGAAGGATTTTTTTAAAGAAAGATTTCTTTAAAAATTAAACATAATCTTACTGTATGATCTAGCAATCACACTCCTTGGTATTTACTCAAAGGAGTTAAAAACTTAAGTCTATATGGAAAAACTGCACATGGATGTTTATAGCAGCTTTATTCATAATTGTCCCAACTCAAAAGCAGCCAAGATGTCCTTCAAAAGGTGAATGAAAAAACAAACTTTGGTATACCAAAACAATGGAATATTATTCACTGTTAAAAAGAAAAGAGCTATCGAGCCATTAAAAAACATGGAGAAAACTTAAATGCATATTACAAGTGACAGAAGCCAATCTGGAAAGGCTACATACTGTACTCCAACTATGTAACATTCTGGAAAAGGCAAAACTATGGAGACAGTGAAAAGATCAAGTGATTGCCAGAAGTTGGGAAGGAGGGTAGAATGAAAAGAGCAACAGATGATTTTTAGGATACTGAAAGTAGTCTGTGTGATACTATAATGGATATATGGCGGATACGGGTTATAAAATTTTATACTTTTGTCAAAATCCACAGAACAAGAACAAAACCCATACATCACTAAGATGTAAACATCCTGATGTAAATTATGGACTCAGGGATGATTACAATGAGTCAATACAAGGTCATCAGTTCTACTGAATATACTACTATGGGACAGGATACTAATAGTAAGGGAGGTTGTATGTTTGAGGACGGAGAGTAATAGAAACTGTGGACTTTCTGCTCAATTTTGCTGTGAAACTAAAACTACTCTAAGAAAAATAAAGTCCATTAAAAATTTTTCCAGTTATACTAAAATGTTTTCTAGTTTGTAATATGCCTATAAATTTATATATATTTAACTGCATTTTTGGATCAACATAATATTGGGCTTGAGATACATGAAGTCATAAAACAAAAGCTATGCTCCCTTATTCCAAGAAAATTAGTTTAAAAAGAAAAAGCCACCAACTCCCAATTTTTTTAGTTTTTATGTTTTTAGAATAAATCCATGCCCCTTAGAATTTTAGGAAGATACTGGGGAAATTAAAATGCAGTTTCCTTAAACTAAAAAGTAGTAATTAAACATGATCATATTGGTCATCTATAAAGTGTTTCTCCCCTGGTAACTTATTCATTGGATTATGGATCTCAGTTCTCTGGGGATAACAACAAATCCATACAAAGATTCTATACAAATATATTTAATGTCTCTATTCTCAACTTAGCTGACAGATGTGCATAATTGTCCACACTCAAGTGTTCAGATTGTCCCCTAGTACTTAATGGACTGATGTTAAAGACTACAGAAGTTACTTCAGGAAAGTTATGTATAAACTTAATATTAGAAAATTCCCCTCCATTTTTTTCACTCTTTATCAATATACAGTCATTATGAGTCATCTTCAATGTGCAGGCTTCTCAAATGCAGAGAGGCTCAAAACAATATGTTCATCTCTTTTGGAAGCAATAAAGGACATAAAGCTTATTGACAGTCTCTCCTATCTAACCACATCCTAGAAAACTGAGTTCATCTCAGATTAATTTTCTAAGATTTACAATAACAATATACTCTAAAAAACAGTCCAGTCCAATAATCCCTGGGAAAAAAAAATAAGGAAATGGTTAATTCTTAGAAATACACCCTTTAAATGAAAATTGAAGTGGACAATAAAAAATTTACTTTTTAAGATACTTAAAAATTCTAAGAAATTCTTGATTTACTCTTTGAAGCCATAACTACACAAAATTAAGCAAAATTTTAGTTTTTAGAGAGACAGAGAAAAATAAACTGAAATATAACACTGTGTGTGATTCTTTTAAAAACATATTTGAAATCAAAATTAGAAGCTTTCTTTTTTCCATTAAAAAGGGGAACAGAAAAGGAAAATAATATATGTGAGAAATCTAGCAATCCAAAATAGCTGTTATATAATTGTGTTTATTATACTTGGCTGGCTGATTTGTTGGAATGTGTCACTCTGAGAGGGAACATTTATAATCTCCTACTGCCATCTTATGTAATAACCAGTCATTGCACAATACAAAAGGAGGAATATACATTAAGGAAAACCAAGAGAACTTTCTGGAAATTGTAGAACAACACACATTTCTCACATAAAAATTAAATATCTATTGTTCTATCTCCTATCTGTTTACAACAGGATTTATTCAAGTTTGGTCATGGAGCAATTATCATTAACTCCTTTCCTATTATTTTCTTAAGCTTCCTATTCTGATCATATTTATACTATTTCTTATATATAGTTCACTGTAATGAAATACAAAAGCTGGTGATTAAAATGTATAACAATAAAACAATAAAACAGAAACAAAGCACATTTCTATTCATTTTGTTGTTTTGTTGTTTGACTTTCACAATTTTATTTTTTAAAGCAACAAACAACAAACTTTCTTACAAAAATCTATCCTGAATTCATGTCACAATTTTAAATAGCAGAATTTTAATTTATTTTTTTAAAGATTTTACTTATTTATTCAAGAGAGAGAGCAAGAGCACAAGAGCAGGAGCGGCAGAGGGAGAAAGTGAAGCAAACTGCACACTGAACAGGAAGCCTGACATGCCCAGGACCCTGAGACCATGATCTGAGTCAAAGACAAATGTTTAGCTGACTGAGTCACTCAGGCACCCCCAAAATTTTCATTTAATGTTCCAATTTCAAATATATGCTAGAGTTTCAATCAAATAAATCATGACATAAACAAATCTGTATTTCTTTTTCTATAAATTCTAACAACTCTTTTTTAATACATGTCACCAGTCAATTACTATTCAAAAGACCATAATACAACACAGTGTGGAAAGCTATCAGTAAGAGAGTCCCTCCACTCTTTTTGATTATTTAATACCAACATGCCAACTATTAGAGAAATATATAATTAAGAATGTAGTCATCCACGAATAACTAAAACAACAATTGAAAAAAACCACAATATCAACTAACCATAGCTTAAAGAAATAAAAGTCCATCTCCACAAGGAGTACATTGCCTTTGATTCTATTTCTCAAAACTGTCATCAATTACTAAGGTTCCTTCCAGCTTTCTATATCCCCCATCCTAAGGACATTGACTTTTGTCCTCATGCTTATCATTTCATAGTCATAAAATGGTTGTTATTGTTCCAGACAATAAATCAATGTCAAGACCAGAACAAAGTGAAAAAAAAAGCATCCATCCCCATATTATTGTTATTAATCTTATGGCCAGAACTATGTCATTTGCCTATTTCTAGTCACAAAGGAACCTGGGGAAAAGAGTATTTAGTTTAGCACAGGTCACTGAACAAAATTAGCAATATTCAAAGGAGGAATGGAGGAGGGAAGAAACAAAAAATGTCCACCACAAGGAATGAGATTAACATTGATCTATAATTAAGACAGTCTGTCCAGATGGTAAGTTAAGTTGGAGGAAGAAGCATCCCTCTCTTTCTAAACACATACTAATGCTAGGTTACATGTTAGAGAAGATATACATTGGCTGAGCTTAGAGCAAGTAAGAGAAATGTTCAAGTGCTATATGCAAAGAGAACCAATAATAATGCTTGGGAGCTAAAGTCCAGATTCCACAGAGGTAATGGGATTGCTTAAACCCAAAAGACAGAAGTAAAGATGCCAGACCCAATGCACATGTAACAGCTGGCACTGAACTTGGAAGGAGATATTTGGCCAAGAGAACACCTCCCACTAATGTAAGGCGCCATGCAAATATGGGCAGTGCCCCAGACCTGAGCCAAACTATCCTTTTGCATGAAATAAGAACCTCTGGCCTGCATTACATGCAGATGTTGATATTGAATTCTCATACAACTTACCCAGAATAAAAATCCAAGGACAGAAAATGGAAATGATCTAGAACAGGTTGATCCTATAGTATATTATAACTGGCAACCAGAAAACTTCCTCAAGTGACATAGCATATAGAAGATAATTTCTACAAAAGGATGAAGCTGCTGGCAAATAAGGAAAAGCACAAAAAGAAATGCAAGTGGCACAACAAATGGGAGAAATCATCCCCAGGGACCCATCCATACTAGAGCAATCTCACAGGGTCTTTTCCAAATCAGTCTTTGTAAGACTCAACTTTAAAAATAATAACTATAAACATAATCCATTACTAGGTATTTAGGAGTTAGAGAAGGGAAACAAGGAAAAATACAAAAACAGAAAACCTGTCTTGCTCCTTTCTTCCCATGGCCTTAAAATGAACTGACATGTCATTCATAGAAAACAAAAGAGCTAAAGGACACAGAGTCATTTACAAGAATAAATCAATATAAAACAGACTGAATTTTAGAGAGCTAAAGGATACAGGACAAAGGTCATACAATTGAAAATTGCAAAGACGTACTCCTTGGCCCTGTGGGTCTCCAAAACACCTTCACAAAGATGAATGTATTAGACTTGATGAGGGCATCAGCTAAGAAAATAATCTTAAAAGGAATGAATTTTCAGCTGAACTTGGAAAAGATCTGTCCGTGGGGTCAGGAAAGAAACACAACTTATGAGAATACTGCTGATTCATCCTTCTATATTCACAGTCTTATGTCCAATCCTAATCATACAAATTTAAATGAGTCTTAGAAAAATCCACAGATGTTAACATTTGTCCAGTAGATGGAATATCAGTATTAGGAGCAAATATTAAGTGGATTTGCTTCATTTCACACAGAAGATCCATGAGTGCTCTTTTTAAATTCTTCTTTCCAAGTATTTAAGGTATTTTAGAAAATTAAGTTTTTGTTCTCAGGAAAAAAAGATCAAAATTGGAATAAGAGTGATACATAAAAGGAAGAATCTGTAACTCTTAAGGTAATAAACTCTGAAATAAGCTCTCAGGTCAGGAACCAAATTTTGTTTTCCAGACATCTATTAAGAAAGAATCAACCGGGGTGCCTGGGTGGCTCAGTGGGTTAAGCCGCTGCCTTCGGCTCAGGTCATGATCTCAGGGTCCTGGGATCGAGTCCCGCATCGGGCTCTCTGCTCAGCAGGGAGCCTGCTTCCCTCTCTCTCTCTCTCTGCCTGCCTCTCCATCTGCTTGTGATCTCTCTCTGTCAAATAAATAAATAAAATCTTTAAAAAAAAAAAGAAAGAATCAACCATGATGGGATTATGAGTGATGTTCATTTCCTTATTTGTATCTTGCTAAATTGTCCAAGTGTACATTATCTTTTATAATAAAAGAATATCAAAAATAAAACTTTAAATGCTAAATAACATGGTTCAATCATCAGTTGCCTGAAAAAGGAGACTGGAGAAGACATGTAAATCTCTCTAGGTCTTTTATTCAGTAAGGAAAAGTCCCTTCCACAAATTACATCATGTCAATAATTTTTGATAGAATATTAATCGTCCCTAATAGGAAATCTAGGAATATTAATAGAATATTAATAGATTCAGTTTTTCAACATCTAAGCGATAATTACTAAGATGTTAATTGTTCAAGCACTTGATGGTTACTTAACTTTTTAGCAACAACTATGGATAGCAGAGAAGGTGGGAGGTTCCTCCTTCAAAGTAAAAATATTCAAAACAGAAAGTCTAATCAAGAAGAAAACAAAATCAGGGACGCCTGGGTGGCTCAGTTGGTTAAGCAGCTGCCTTCGGCTCAGGTCATGATCCCAGCGTCATGGGATTGAGTCCCACATCGGGCTCCTTGCTCTGCAGGGAGCCTGCTACTCCCTCTGACTCTGCCTTCCACTCTGTCTGCCTGTGCTCGCTCTCGCTCGCTCTCTCTCTGACAAATAAATAAATAAAATCTTTAAAAAAAAAAAAAAAGAAAAGAAAAAAACAAGATCAAAAGCTTTTGCACAGCAAAGGAAACAGTTAACAAAACCAAAAGACAACTGACAGAATGGGAGAAGATATTTGCAAACGACATATCAGATAAAGGGCTAGTGTCCAAAATCTATAAAGAACTTGGCAAACTCAACACCCAAAGAACAAATAATCCAATCAAGAAATGGGCAGAAGACATGAACAGACATTTCTGCAAACAACACATCCAGATGGCCAACAGACACATGAAAAAGTGCTCCTTATCACTCGGTATCAAAGAAATACAAATCAAAACCACAATGAGATACCACCTCACACCAGTCAGAATGGCTAAAATTAACAAGTCAGGAATGACAGATACTGGCGAGGATGTGGAGAAAGGGGAACCCTCCTACACTGTTGGTGGGAATACAAGCTGGTGCAACCACTCTGGAAAACAGCATGGAGGTTCCTCAAAATGTTGAAAATAGAACTACCCTATGACCCAGCAATTGCACTACTGGGTATTTACCCTAAAGATACAAACGTAGTGATCCGAAGGGGCACGTGTACCCGAATGTTTATAGCAGCAATGCCCACAATAGCCAAACTATGAAAAGAACCTAGATGTCCATCAACAGATGAATGGATAAAGAAGATGTGGTATATATACACAATGGAATACTATGCAGCCATCAAAAGAAATGAAATCTTGCCATTTGCGATGACGTGGATGGAACTAGAGCGTATCATGCTTAGCGAAATAAGTCAAGCAGAGAAAGACAACTATCATATGATCTCCCTGATATGAGGAAGTGGAGATGCAATGTGGGGGGTTAAGGGGGTAGGAGAAAAATAAATGAAACAAGATGGGAATGGGAGGGAGACAAACCATAAGTGACTCTTAATCTCACAAAACAAACTGAGGGTTGCTGGGGGGAGGGGGGGTTGGGGTTATGGACATTGGGGAGGGTATGTGCTATGGTGAGTGCTGTGAAGTATGTAAACCTGGCGATTCACAGACCTGTACCCCTGGGGATAAAAATATATTATATGTTTATAAAAAAAATAAAAAATTAAAAGATAAAAACATATTGCACTGATCATTTCTGGAAAAAAGGAAAAAAGAAAAGATTAATTAAAAAATATAACAATTTCCTACCTAGTCACCTTCCAGATCTTTAAATAACTTCATTTATATAGAGAAATAACTTCATTTATATAGAGAAATAAGTATGACAATGAACATATAGAAATAGATTCTGAACAATGACCACATTCTCCTTCATTATATAGAACTACAAAAACTGATCAACAAAGTTACAAAAGAACATAAATTAAATAATTCTTTCACAAATAGGAATAGGCCACGTAAAAATGGGACAAAATCTAATTAGAGTGCTATATAGCAGTTCTTGCTAAGACAATGACATACACAGGAACACATACATATAACAGATCAATTTTCAGCCTGGTTTCCTAAGATAAGGGTACCAGTACAAATCACTGTTAAATCAAGTTCAATTACCAAGTCAATTTAAACCAAATTAGGCCTAAAGCCACATAAGGCTCTTCTGGTTTCCTAGAGCTAAAAGGATTATTAACTAAATAACCTGAATCATTCTTCTAATTCTGTTCTGCATATTTGACCTAAGCTTCCTAAAGTTAATTCAGAGGACTGAATTTAGAGGACTGGCTGAGGAAATTCTACTTTGATGCCATCCTGTTCAGGGTACTAAGGGGCAGAAAACCAGGATTCAGAGATAGAAAGCTAATAAAGTGCTGGGCAGCTAAGCAGAAAATACATCTAGACAATCAGTGGCTCTCAACCTTGCTGCAAATTTGAAATTCCTGGGTAATCTTTTTTAAAGCAACAAATCAATTAAATCAGAATCTTTAGAAATTGAGCCCATGTTTTGTTTTGTTTTCAATTTACCAGATGATTCTAATACAGAGAAAGGATTAAAAAGCATAGCAATAGATGATACCAAATAATATTCTTCAGGTTTAATGCATCCAAAACAGAGAACTGTGTTCCAAACCAAGAGCTAGCTCCGCAAGGAATTAAAACATAAATATGATAATTTTTATAACCCCAGAATACAAAGATGACCTGTGTAGTAGCCAAGGCACCAAGAAATTACCTGAGGGGCTGACTACTGAAATATTCAAAGAAATTAAAGCAAAAATTCTCCCTGGTGTCTTTATTCTTCCAGGGCCATGAGAATAATTAGCTAATAAAGTCAAGTAACCTCAAAGTAAAAAGCCTTGAAAACAACTAATGTCAACAATTTTTTACGGCATTCATTCAAATTCAGGTCTTATGAAAACTCCAAGTCCATTTACTAGTAAGACTTGTTTAAAAAAAAAAAAAAAAAAGACTTATTTTGCAGCCTGAACAATTTGAAGAACTTTAGTGACCTTGAACTTTCACAGAAAGTTTTCTCAACTTCTTATGACCCTTAAAATGACTGAGCTGAGACTCGATCAACAGTGAGAAACTGAAATTAACCATTGTGGATAAAGGTATAAAAATA
Source organism: Mustela nigripes (assembly GCF_022355385.1). Taxonomy (NCBI): domain Eukaryota; kingdom Metazoa; phylum Chordata; class Mammalia; order Carnivora; family Mustelidae; genus Mustela; species Mustela nigripes. The sequence continues at coordinate 100,079,102 of NC_081561.1, forward strand.
TATTTCAGATAAACAAGAAAGTATAAGAAATAATAAACACCTGGATACCCACTATCTAGCTTAAGAAATAAAACATTAAAGTTGAAACAGTTGAAAAAGTCTTCATGTTCTTCCTCTCCCACAACCTCTCACCCCTACAAGCCCTCTCCAAATGAGTGAACAGTTCTAATCCTAAATTTGCTGTTTATTATTTCTTGAATGTTTTTATAATTTAACCAGATATGTATAGATCTCCAAACAATATACAGTATGGTTTCTTTTTTTTTTTTAAGATTTTATTCCTATTTATTTGAGAGAGAGACAGAGAGCATGAGCCAAGTGGGCGGAGTGGGGAGGAGATGAGAGAATCTCACACAGTCTCTGCACTGTGTGAAGGGCTTCATCTCACAACCCACTTTTTCCACTTAACTTGCTCTTATTTATGAGTTCTTTATTTAAATACTACTCATTTGTTTATTGTACTCATTGCATTTATCTTCTTCCACTCTATGGCTTCTCCTTCACTTTGTTTATGGTGTCTCATGACACATTTACGTTTTTAATTTTAATTCAATCTGTACCCCCAATCTCTCATTCAATTTTTAGCAGTGGGACAATATTCGGGCACCACAGGATAACTAGTTTAAAGCACAGGCTTTCATAAAGCCTTTCTCTTCCCCATTTAACTCAGGTAGGAGTAAGGATTTTAATGATCCTGTCTTCTACCAGTGAAATCTTTTTGCTACAAAGCAGCCTTGGGCTTCTACTAGCAACCAGATCATCTGACAACTGAATAAAACTGAGAGAACCTCCTGATACTTCTTCCACTAACAGATGTCAATATTGACCACACTTTGAAATGGCACTTTCTAAATAACTAAAGTATTTTCCATAAAGAGAATGAGAGGGACTTCATGAATTGTAGCATATTTGATCCACAATGCTAGTTTTATGTATTCATTTTTTTCAGTAATTGAAGTATAGTTGGCATACAATATTAATTAGTTTCAGGTGTACAACATAGTTATTCAACATTTATATATAATGTGAAAGGGTCACCACAGTAAGTTTAGATAACATATGTCACTTTACAAAGTCATTACATTACCATTGACTATTTTCCCCATGTTGTATACATTATATTCCCATGACTTATTTTATAACTGGAAGCTGTACTTCTTTTTTTTTTTAAGATTTATTTATTTGTTTGTTTATCTATTTGACAGAGATCACAAGCAGGCAGAGAAAGGAGGAGGGAAAGCAGGCTCTCTGCCAAGCAGAGAGCCCGACTCGGGCCTTGATCCCATGACCCTGAGATCATGACCTGAGCCGAAGGCAGAGGCTTAACCCACTGAGCCACCCAGGCGGCCTGAAAGTCTGTACTTCTTAACCCCCTTCACCCATTTCACATCCCCCAAATTTCCCCTCCTCTGGCAACCACTAATCTGTGCTCTGGATCTGTGAGTTTGGGTTTTGTTATGTTTGTTTAATTTGTTTTTTAGATTCACATGTAAGTGAAATCATACGGTATTTGTCTTTCTCTGTCTGATTTACTTTACTTATCACAATACTCTCCAGGTCTATCCATATTGTTGCAAATGGCAACACTTCATTCCTCCTTAAGGCTGAGTACTATCCCACTGTATATTATATATACCACATCTTCTATATCCATTAAACGATCAATGGACACAGGTGGTTTCCATATGTTGACTATTATAAATAATGCTGCAATGAACACAGGGGTGCTTACATCTTTTGAATTAGTATTTTCATTTTCTTTGGATAGATACCTAGTAGTGGAATTGCTGGATCATGTGGTAGCTCTGCTTTTAATAGAGGAAGCTCCATGCTCTTTTCCAGAGCAGCTGTACCAATTTACATTCCTAACAAGAGCATACCAAGGTTCTTCTTCTATCTACATCCTTGTCAACATATTATTTCTTCTTTATTTTTTAAAAGATTTTATTTATTTATTTATTGAGGGAGAGGGAGGGGGTGCATGTAAGTGAGGGGGGCCATAGGGAGAGGGAGAGAAGGAATATCAAGCAGACTCTATGCTGAGTGCAGAACCCCATGCAGGGCTTGATCTTACACACCTGATGTCATGACCTGAGTGGAAACCAAGAGTCAGACACTTAACAAACTGAGCCACCCAGGTGCCCCTCTTGTCTTTTTTATAGTAGCCATTCAGATTGATGTGATAGGATATCTCATCGTGGTTTTGATTTGTATCTCCCTGATGATTAGTGATGTTCACTATCTTTTCATGTGTCTATTGGTCATCTGTATGTTGTCTGGAAAAATGTCTATTTGGGTCCTCTACCTATTTTTTAATTAGATTATTTGCCTTTTTTGGTGTTGAGCTATATAAGTGCTTCATATATTTTGGGTATCAACCCTTAATCAGGTATGTCATTTGCAAATATCTTCTATTCAATAGGTTGCATTTTTGTTTTGTTGATGGTTTCCTTCACTGTGCAAAATCTCTTTTAGTGTAGTCTCAGTAGTTTAATTTTGCTTTTGTTTCCCTTGCCAAAGGAGACATAACTAGAAAAATGTTTCTATGGCCAATGTCAAAGAAATTATTGCCTATGTCTTCTTCTAGGGATTTTACAATTTTAGGTCTCACATTTAAGTCTTTAATCCATTTTGTATATGGTGTAACAAAGAGATCCAGTCTCACACTTGCATGCAGCTATTTTTCCCAAAACCATTTATTGAAGAGAGAGTCCTTTCTCCATTGTATATTCTTGCCTCTTTTCTCCTAAATTCATTTGCCATATATATGTGGTTTATTTCTTGGCTCTCTGTTCTGTTCCATTGATTTATGTTCCTGTTTTTATGCCTATATCACTGTTTTGATTACTATATCCTTGTAGTATACTTTCAATGGCATGATGCCTTCAGCTTTGTTCTTTTTCCTTAAGATTGCTTTGGCTTTTTAAGAATTTTTGTGTTCCATACAAATTTTAGTATTACTTATCCTATTTTTGTGAAAAATGCCTCAGAATTTTGGCAGAGATTGCACTGTAACTGTAGATATCTTGGGGTATTATGGACATTTTAACATTAATTCTTCCATCTATGCACATGGAATTTCTTTTCATTTATTGTGTCTTCTTCAATTACTTTCATCAATGTCTTTTGGTTTTCAATATAAAGTCTTTCACTTCCTTGGTTAAATTTATTCCTAGGCATTTTATTCTTTTTAATGCAATTATAAATGGGTTGTTTTCTTGATTTCTCTAACAGCTCATTATTAGTGTATAGAAACACAACAAATTTTTTTTTTGCATATTAGTTTTGTATCCTACAACTTCACTGAATTTTTTTAGCTCCAACAGTTTTTGGTGGAGTTATTAGGGTTTTCTATACCCTATATATATTTTCTATATATACATAATCAGCATATAGTGATAATCTTACATCTTCTTTTCCAACTTGAATGACTTTTGTGTGTGCGTGTAGTGTGTGCCTAACTGCTGTGGCTAAAACTTCCAATACTGTATTGAATAAAAAAGCGGAGACAATGAGCTCCTTGTCTTATCTCTGATCTTAGAGAAAAAGCTTTCAGCTTTCCATCACTAAGTATGACATTACCTGTGCGTTTGTCATACAGAGCCTTTATTATGTCAAGATACATTTTCTCTATAACCATTTTGTTCAAAGTTTTTACTACAAAGATATATGTTGACGTTTGTCAAGTGCTTTATCTGTCTGCATCTATTGAGATGATCATATGATTTTTATCACTCTTTTTGTTAATGTGGTCTATCACACTGATTGATTTGCCATCCTTGCATCCCTGGTATACATCCCACTTGATCATGGTGTATGATCCTGAGGATTTTTGCATCTACGTTCATCAAAGATATTGATTGGTTTCTTTTTTTGGTGGCCTTGTCTGGTTTTGGTATTAAGGTAATCTTGGTCTTATATAAAATGAGTTTGAAAACTTTTCCTCCTCTCCAATTTTTTTGGAAGAGTTTCAGAGGATGAGTATTAAATCTTCTTTGAATGTTTGGTCAAATTCCCCCATCTGCTCCTGGAGTTTTGTTTGTTAGGAGGTTTTTGATTATTAATTCGATCTCCTTACTAGAAACTGGTCTATTCCAAGTTGTGGGGGGGGTTGTTTGTTTTGTTTATTTTGTGAAAGAGAGAGAGAAAGTGGCAGGGAGGGGCAGGAGAGACAGAGAGAGCAGGATCCAAGCCCAGCACAGGGTCCAACGGGGGTGCTCAATCTCACGACCCTGAGATCATGATCTGAGCCAAAACTGAGTCCAGCGCTTAACCAACTGAGCCACCCAGTGCTATGCATAACTACTATTAAGAAAAATTAATTAAGGAGAATCTTTAGAGGCTAAATATGAAGTCTTCATTAACTCAAATTTTCATTGAGATATTAAAGAAAATGCATGAATATTTTACATGGCTATTTTATCCTACAGACATTTAATATTTTTTGGTGATAGCTTTTTCCAAAAAACTATCATTAACTCAGTAGTTCCATATTACACACCATGGCTAAACATAATAATTTACTTACACATAAATATATAAAATAAATACTATACTATAAATACTATACTATAAATACTATAAAACAGAAATACATAAACTTTACAAGTATCAAAAAAAGTCTTTTCTATTATGTCTGCTTTGCCTCTGTCATTCAATTCACAGCTTTTATTAGAAATCAAAACTATGTTGAAGTAAACTAACCTTATTGTAGTAAATACTTTGTAATACACATATGTACCAAATCACCATATTATATACCTTAAATTTACACAATGTTGTATGTCAATTATATCTCAATAAAGCTGGGAATAACAAAATTTAAATGGTAAAATAATAAAAAAAATTTAAATGGTATAAATCATAAATGACATTAATGATTTATCACTAGACTCCTAAATGTAGTCTTATTCTTAGCTAACTAACAAAGCAGAATTCTCCAACATGTATATATAAACAAGTAGTCAATTACCAATTAATCCCAAGAAGTTAGAACAGTGCTTATCAGTTAAGACATAAGCCCAGAAGATTCATCTGACAAAGAAATTAGTGAAAAATTTCATACTATAAATTTATATAAAAATTTATATAAAAATTTTATATAAAAATTTCATACTATAAATTTACCTTTCTTACATGATATATATTTTAACAATTAATATTATTAAACCAATATAACATTGTTTAAAAAGAAGCAGTTTTAATAAAAATATATTACAGAGAACTTTTGGGAAAATGGTGGAGCAGGAGTAACACATCAGTGTTAAAAACCCAGAAAAAGAGCAGAACAAACTCTACAACTAAATGTAGATAAGAAGCCACATCAAAGAGGGTAGGAAGGCCGGATATGATGAAGGGACCTACATGGGCCTTTGTCCATAGGAGGAAGGAAGTCACAGACACAAAGAGGTGAGAGAAACAAGTATCACACTGGAGAGCCTACACAGGGTAGACAAGTCCCTATAGCATTTGGCTATAGGGAGGCCAGAGAGGCCAAATTTCATGAGTTCTTATAACCAGTGGTACTTAAAGCCTAGAACTTTAAAAATAAGCAGGCTTGGGACACCTACTTAGGTGTCTGCCTTTGGCTCAGGTCATGATCCTGGGGTCCTGGGATTGAGATCTGCACTGGGCTCCCTGCTCAGCATGGAATCTACTTCTCCCTCTCCCTCTGCCCCTTCCCCATGCTCATGCTCTCTCTTGCTCTGAAGTGAATAAATAAAATATTTTATAAAAAAAAAAAAATAAGCAGGCTATGTTCTGAGAGAAACGGGAGGGCACAGAAAGCTGAGTTCCCACCCTTACAGAGCCTAAAAAACAGCCCCCAGAGATACAACATACAAGTAGCAGTTTGGAAAACACCTGGGGCATATGTCAGAGAGAGGTATTTACTTATCTCAGTGTCCTGGAGGGGCAGGATTCACTGAGGGATCTCTCTAAGAACAAAAGAGCTGGCAAGTGCTTTCCCTTACCTATCCCTCAGCATAAACATAGGGCCACCTATAGGAACTAGACTGGTGTCTGCATTCACTACCTAACTTGCTTAGACAGTGTCCTGAGTACTGCCCCCTCCAGCCAAACTTGTATCAATCCCCATGCTGCAGGTCCCCTCCCCCAGAAGACTCACATAAACCTTGCCAATACCATGTCTCCCCACTGCATGCTTTGCAGGTCCTGAATCCTGACAACAGGGGAAGCTGGTCACCTCCCACAGAGAATGCACATACCTTGCAGACAGAAAGTTAGGCAAAATGAGGAGACAAAGGACTATGTCCTAAATGAAAGAACAGGACAAAACCATAGTAAGAGACCTAAGTGAAATGGACATAAGAAACATACTCAATAGAGAATTTATGTAATGATAAAAAAGATCCTCACTGGAGTTGAAAGAAAAGAGTGAAGGACACCAGTGAGACCCTTAGCAAAGATAGAAAACATTAAAAAGAACCAATCACAGATGAAGAACACAATAAATGAAATTTAAAATACACTAGACGGAATAAATACCAGGCTATAGGAAGCAGAAGGATAAACCAGTGACCTGGAGGACAGAGTAATGCAAAGTAGTAAAGCTGAGCAGGTGAGAGAAAAAAAAATTATGCAAAATGAGAACAGATGTAGGGAACTCAGCAACTCCATCAAGAACAACATTTACATTATAGGGATCTCAGAAGAAGAGAGATAAAATGGGGCAGAAAATTCATTTGAAGAAATAACAGCTGAAAACTTCCCTAATCTGCAGAAGGAAACACCCAGAATGTGGAATATGGATGTGCAGAAATACCCCAAGAAATTCAACTCAAGAGGTCGATACCAATAAACACAATAATTACAATGACAAAAAACAAAAACAAACAAACAAACAAAAACCAATAAAGAGAGAATTCTTAAAGCATCAAGAGAAAAAAAAGAAAATTACACACAAGGGAAATACCAAAAGACTCTCATTGAATTTTTCAGCAGAAACTTTGCAGGCCACAAGAAAGTGGTGTGATATAATCAAAGTGCAATAAGGGAAAAAAATCTGCAGCCAAAAATATTCTATCCAACAAGACTATCGTTCAGAATAGAAGTAAAGAGGTTTTTAGACAAATATAAGTTAAAGGAATTAATGATCACTAAATCAGTCCTACAAGTAATAATAAAAGGGACTTTTTGAATGGAAAGATCACAAGTAAGAGTTAGAAAAGTAGAAAGGGAAAAAGCAAAAAAATATGTATATGTATAAAAATCAGTTAAGGGACTCAAAAATTAAAAGGATGTAAAGTATGACACCATATGCCTAAAATATGGGGAGGAGAGGAGTAAAGAATGGGTTCAATTTAAATGACCATCAATTTAATATAGATTGCTATATGCAAAAGATGGTATATACAAACTTAATGGTAAGCACAAATAAAAAACCAGTAACAGATATGCAAAAAATAAAGAGAAAGGAATCTAAGTATATCACTATAGAAAGCTAACGTATGGTGAGAGAAGAGAACAACAGAAGAAAAGAACAAAGATCCACAAAAACACAAAACAAATAACAAAATGACAATAAATATATACCTATTGATAATTATTTTGAATGTAAAATGGCCAAATACTCCAGTCAAAAGAAAAAGAGGGATAGAATAGATTAAAAAGAACCAACAAATGTCTATTTTCTGCCTCCAAGAGACTCATTTCAGACCTCAAGGCACATGCAGATTGAAAGGGAAGGGATGGAGAAGCATTTATCATTCAAAGGATATCAAAAAAAAGCTGGGGTGGCAATAATTACATGAGACAAAACAGATGTTAAAACTAAAGGACAAAGAAGAACAGTATATAATCATTATGGAAACAATCCAACAAAAAGACATAACAATTGTAAATATTTATGCACCAACATGGGAGTACCCAAATATACAGAACAGTTTATAACAAACATAAAAGAAATAACCAACAGCATACAATAATAGTACGGGACTTAACACCTCACATATATATCAATAGACAGATCATCTAAACAGAAATCAACAAGTACACAGTGGTTTTTTTTTAAGATTTTACTTATTAATTGATTTACTTATTTTGAGACAGAGAGAGTGACCATAAGCAGGGGGAGGGGCAAAGACAGAGGGAGAGAGAGACTCTAAAGCAGACTCCATGCTGAGTGAGGGAGCCTGACATAGGGCTCAATCCTACAATCCTGTGAATATGACCTGAGCTGAAATCAAGAGTCAGACATTTAACCAACTGAGTCACCCAGGCACTGCAAAACACTGTCTTTGAATGACACACTGGACCAGATGGATTTAACAGATATATTCAGAACATTCCATTCTGTCTTAGCAGAATACACATCCATTTCAATTACAAAGGAACAGTCTCCCGAATAGATCATATATTAGTCCACAAAGCAAGTCTCAACAATTTCAAAAAGATCAATAAATGGAGGTTAAATAACATGCTACTAAACAATGAATGGGTCAACCAAGATCAAAGAAGAAATCAAAAAATACATGGAGACAAATGAAAATGAAAATGCAATGGTCCAAAATTCTTGGGACCAACAAAAATGATTCGAAGAGGGATGTTTATAGCAACATGGGCCTACAGCAAGAAGCAAGAAAAATCTCAAATAACCTAGACTTATACCTAAAGGAACTAGAAAAAGAACAAACAAAACCCAAATCCAACAAAAGTAAGGAAATAATAAATATTAGAGCATAAATAAGTGAAATAGAGATTATAAAAGCAAGAGAACTGATGTAACCAGTAGCTGGTTCTTTGGAAAGAGTAAAATTTTAAAACCTCAAGCCAGACTCATTAAAAAAGAGAGAGATAGAGAGAGGACTCAAATAAAGAAAATCAGAAATTCAAGAGGATAAATAATAGCTGATATCACAGAAATATAAAACTATTAGAGAATAGTATGAAAAATTAAATGCCAAAAAAATGAACAACCTAGAACAAATAGATAAATTCCTAGAAACATATACCTTAACAAAACTGAAGCAGGAAGAAATACAAAATTTGAAGAGATGAATTATCAACAAAGAAATTGAATCAATAATCAAGAAACTCCCCGAAAAACAAAAGCCCAGGACCAGATGGCTTCACAGGTGAATTTTAACAAACATTTAAAGAAGAATTAACACCTATTCTTAAAGACTTTTCCAAAAAATAGAAGAGAAAAGAAAACTTCCAAATTCATTCTAGGAGGCCTGCATTGCCAGTTCCAAAACAAGATAAAGACACCATTAAAAAAAGAGAGAGAGAGAGAACTATAGGCCAATATTTCTGATGACAGATGCAAAAATCCTCAACAAATTATCAGCAAACCAAATCCAACAACATATTAAAAAGTTGTTCACCACAATCCAGTGGGATTTATTCCTGGGATACAAAGATGGTTGAATATTTGCAAATTAATAAATGTGATACATCACATCAATAAGAGAATGGATGAAAACATATGGTCATTTCAACAGATGCAAATAAATCATATAACAGAGTACAAAATCCATCCATAATAAAAACTCTCAACAAAATAGGTTCAGAGGAAACATACCTCAAAATAATAAAGGCCTATTTGTAAACCCACAGCTAACATCATACTCAATAGTGAAAAGTGAGAGTTTTTCTCCTAAAGTTAGGATCAAGACAAGAATGTCTATTATCACCACTTTTATTCATTTTATTCATTAAAAATTATATCAATGAGATCTAGTCTAATACTCTAGCAGCTAGGGTAACTAAGGCAGAAGACAGAATTAGTGATCTAGAAGAAAAACTGATAGAAAAGAAGGATCAGGAGGAGGCCTCGAACAAACAACTCAGAAGCCATGAAAACAGAATTAGGGAAATAGATGACACCATGAAATGGTCCAACATCAGAATTATTGGGATCTCGGCGGGGGGGGAGAGATATAAGATATAGTTGAACAAGTTCTGGATGAAAATTTCCCTAATCTGGGGAATGGAACAAGTGTTCATGTCCTAGAGGCGGAAAGGACAACCCACAAGATCAGTGAGTCTAGAAAGACATCCAAACACTTAATTGTGAAATTCATGAATCATAATTTCAGTCAGAAGGTCTTAAGGGCAGCTAGGGGATAGAGAGTCCTTATGTACAGAGGAAAGGCCATCAGAATAACATCAGACATGTCCAAAGAAACCTGGAAAGACAGAAAGGGCTGGCAAGACATATTCAGGGCACTAAATGAGAAGAACATGCAGCCAAGAATGATTTATCTACCAAGGCTGACATTCAAAATGGATGGAGAGATAAAAAGCTTCCAAGATGGCATAGTTTAAGAGTATGTGACCATCAATCCAGCACTATAAGAAATATTAAAGGGGGGACGCCTGGGTGGCTCAGTTGGTTGGACGACTGCCTTCGGCTCAGGTCATGATCCTGGAGTCCCGGGATCGAGTCCCGCATCGGACTCCCAGCTCCATGGGGAGTCTGCTTCTCTCTCTGACCTTCTCCTCGTTCATGCTCTCTCTCACTGTCTCTCTCTCAAGTAAATAAATAAATCTTTAAAAAAAAGAAATATTAAAGGGGGATTATATAAAATAAGAACCCAAGAGAGACATAGCACAGATGTTTACAGAGATAATTATAGAAACAAGACTTCATAGGCAACATGACGTCAATAAAAACTTATCTTTCAAAAACCACTCTCAACATGAACAGCCTAAATTCTTCCATAAAATGGTACAGGGTTGTAAACTGGATAAAACAACAGTGCCTGTTTACATCCTGTCTACAAGTGACACATTTGGAAACTAAAGATACATTCAAACTAAAAGTGAACAGATGGAGGGCCATCTTTCATGCCAACAGGCCTCAAAAGAAAGCTGGGGTAGCAAATCTCATAACAGATAAATTAGATTTTAAGCTAAAGCCTGTAGTCTGAACTACAGGAGGACACTATACCATTCTTAAAGGGTCTATCCACCAAGAAGATCTAACAATTATAAATATTTATGCCCCCAATATAGGAGTAGCTAACTACATAAGTCAACTGTTTATATCAAAATAAAGAGCCATATTGGTATGAATACACTAATTGTAGGAGATCTTAACACACCACTCTCAGTAACAGACAGATCATCCAAGCAGAAAATCAATAAAGAAATAAGAGCTTTGAATGACACATTGGACTAGATGGACCTCATAGTTATATACAGAACATTCCACTCTAAAACAACACAATACTCATTCTTCTCAAGCACACATGGAACTTTCTTCAGAATAGACCACATAGTGGGTCACAAATCAGGGTTCAAGAGATACTAAAGACTGAGATTATTCCCTGCACATTCTCAGACCATAATGCTTTAAAACTGGAAATTAACAACAAGAAAAACTTTGGAAGGAATTCAAACACTTGGAAGCTGAAGACCATCCTGTTCAAGAATATTTGGATTAACCAGGAAATCAAAGAAGAACTTAAACAATTCATGGAAGCCAAAGAAAATAAAGACACATCAGTCCAAAACCTACGGAATACATCAAAGAAGATCCTAAGGGGGAAATACATAGCCAACTAAGCCTCACTAAAAAAAAATTGAAAAATCCAGAATACACCAACTCTCTTTACACTGTAAAGAACTGGAAAATCAAAAGCAAATTAAGCCAACCCCACACACAAGAAGGGAAATAATCAGCATTACAGCAGAAACCAATGAGTTAAAAACTAGAAATACAGCAGAACACATCAACAAAACTACAAGCTGGTTCTCTGAAAGAATCAATAAGATCGATAAACCATTGGCCAAACTAATCCAAAAGAAAAGAGAGAGAACACAAATTAATAAAATTATGAATGAAAGGGGAGAGATCATGAGTAACACCAAGGAAATTGAAACAATTATTAGAATTTATTATCAACAACTATAAATAAATTAGGCAACTTAGAAGAAATGGATGCATTCCTAGAAACCTATAAACTTGCAAGACTGAAGCAGTAAGAAATTGACAACCTAAATAGACCAATATAATGAGATTGTGATCAAAAAGAAATAATCAAAAAGCTCCCAAAAAACAAAAGCCCAAGACCTGATGGATTCCCTGGGGAATGCTACCAAACATTCAAATAATAAATAATACCTATTCTTTTGAAGCTATTTTAAAAAAAAAGAAACAGAAGGGAAACTTCCAGACTCTTTCTATGAAGCCAGCATTACCCTGATCCCCAAACCGGCAAAGATCCCATCAAAAAGAAGAATTTCAGACCAATTTCCTGGAGGAATATGGATGCCAAGATTCTCAACAAGATCCAAGATAATAGGATCCAACAGTACATTACAAAGATTATCCACCATGACCTGGTGAGATTTACCCCTGGGATACAAGTGTGGTTCAACATTCACAAATCAAACAATGTGTTATTAAAAATTAATAAGAGGAGAAGAACCACATGGCCGCTCAATTGATGCAGAAAAAACATTTGACAAAATACATCATCAGTTCCTGACTAAAACTCTTCAGAGAATAGGGATAGAGGAAACATTCCTCAACTTCATAAAATCATAAAATGAAAAAATTCATAAAAAACAAGTGTTGGAGAGGATGTGGAGAAAGAGAAACCATCTTACAGTGTTGGTGGGAATGCAAGTTGGTGTAGCCACTTTGGAAAATTGTGTGGATATTCCTTAAGAAATTAAAAATAGAGCTACCCTATGACCCTGCAATTGTACTAATGGGTATTTACCTCAAAGATACACTGTAGTGAAAAGAAGGGCCACTTGTACCCCAATGTTCATAGCAGCAAATGCCACAGTTGCCAAACTGTGGGAAAATCCAAGATGCCCTTCAGTGGATGAATAGATAAAGATGATATGGTCCATATATACAATGGAGTATTATGCTTCCATCAGAAAAGATGAACACTCAACTTTTATATCATCATGGATGGGACTGGAGGAGATTATACTGAGTAAAATAAGTCAAGGAGAGAGAGTCAACTGTCAAATGCATTCACTTACTTATGGAGCATAAGGAATAAAATGGAGGACAATGGGAGATGGAGAGAAATGAGATGGGGGAAAACAGAAAGGGAGACAAACCATCAGAGACTGTGGACTCTGAGAAACAAACTGAGGATTCTGGAGGGGAGGCAGGTGGGGAGTTGGGTGAGCCTGGTGGTGGGTATTATGGAGGGCAGGTATTCCATAGAGCACTGGGTGTGGTGCATAAACAACAAATTTTGGAACACTGAAAAGAAAATAAAATGGAAAAAAATTTTTTAAATCCTTTTTTTAAAATGGAGGCTCTTACTGCTAGGACAAACAAGGCAGAAGAGAGAATTAGTGATATAGAAGACCAAATGGTGGAGAATAAAGAAGGTGAGAAAAAGAGATAAATAACTATTGGATCACAAGGGGAGAATTCAAGAGATAAGTGATACCATAAGATGAAATAATATTAGAATAATTGGGATCCCATAAGAAGAAGAAAGAGAGAAGGGGAAGAAGGTAAACTGGAGCAAATTACAGCAGAGAATTTCCTTAATTTGATGAAAAGAACAAGCATAAAAATCCAGGAGGCACAGGGAATCCCCCTCAAAATCAATAAAAATAGGTCCTCACTCCATCATCCAATAGTAAAACTTACAAATCTCAATGATAGAGTAAATTCTGAAAGCAGCTCAGGACAAGAGGTCTGTAACATCCAATGGTAGAAATACTATATTGTCAGCAGACTTATCCACAGAAATCTGGCAGGCCACAAAGGACTGGCATGATATATTCAGAGCACTAAATGAGAAAAATATGCACCAAGAATACTATATCCAGCTAGGCTGTCACCGGAAATAGAAGGAGAGATAAAAAGCTTCCAGGACAAACAAAAATTAGAAGAATTTGCAAACACCAAACCAGCCCTATGTAAAATATTGAAAGGGGTTCTCTAAGGAAAGAGAGAGCCTAAAAGTAATAGACCAGAAAGGAACAGAGATAATATACAGCAAAAGTAACCTTACAGGGACTACATTGGCACTAAATTCATATCATTCAATAGTTACCCTGAATGTAATTGGGCTAAATTCCCAATCAAAACACACAGGGTATCAAAATGGATAAAAAAACAAGACCCATCAATATCCTGTCTGTAAGAAACTCATTTTATATTCAAAGACACCTCCAGATTTAAAGTGAGGGGGTGGAAAACAATTTACCATGCTAATGGACATCAAAAGAAAGCTGGGGTGGCAATCCTTATAACAGATAAATTAGAATTTATGCCAAAGACTATAATAAGAGATGAGGAAGGACACTACACCATACTTAAAGGGTCTGTCCAACAAGAAGATCTAACAACTGTAAATATCTATGCCCCTAACATGGGAGCAGCCAATTATATAAACCAATTAATAACAGAATCAAAGAAACACATTGACAATAATACATTAACAGCAGGGGACTTTAACATGCCCCTCACTGTAATGGACAGATCAGCTAAGCAAAAGATCAACAAAGAAATAAAGGCTTTAAATGACACACTAGACCAGATGGACATCACAGATATATTCAGACATTCCATCCCAAAGCAATAGAATACACATTCTTCTCTAGTACACATGGGACATTCTCCAGCATAGATCACATCCTGGGTCACAAATCAGGTTTCACCTGGTACCAAAAGACTGGGATCATTCCCTGTATTTTTTTCAGACCACAAAGCTATGAAGCTAGAACTCAATCACAAGAGGAAAGTTGGAAAGAACTCAGATACATGGGAGGCTAAAGAGCATCCTACTAAAGAATGAATGGGCCAACCAGGAAATTAAAGAAGAATTGAAAAAATTCATGGAAACAAATGATAATGAAAACACAAGTGTTCAAAATCTTCGGGATGCAGCAAAGGCTGAGAGAAAAGTATGTAACAATACAAGCATTTCTCAAGAAACAAGGTCAGCAGAAGAGAAATCATAAAGATCAGAGCAGAAATCAATGAAACAGAAACCAAAAGAAGAATAGAACAAATCAATGAAACTACGAGCTGGTTTTTTGAAAGAATTAATAAAATTGATAAACCCCTGGCCAGACTTAACCAAAAGAAAAGAGAAAGGACCCAAATAAATAAAATCATGAATTTAAGAGGGGAGATCACAACCAACACCAAAGAAAAAGAAACGAGTGTAAGAACAAATTATAAGCAACTATATGCCAGCAAATTTGACAATCTGGAAGAAATGGATGCAATCCTAGAGACATATAAACTACCAAAACTGAACCAGGAAGAAATAGAAAAACTTAGCAGAACCATGACCAGTAAGGAGATTGAAGCAGTCATCAAGAATGTCCCAAAAAACAAAAGCCCAGGGCCAGAGAGCTTTCCAGGGGAATTCTACCAAATATTTAAAGAAGAATTAATACCTATTCTCCTAAAACAGTTCCAAAAATAGAAATGGAAGGAAAATTTCCAAACTCATTTAATGAGGCCAGCATTACCTTGATCCCAAAACCAGACAAAGACCCCATAAAAAATAAGAATTACAGACCAATATCCTTGATGAACATGGATGCAAAAATTCTCACCAAAATACTAGCCAATAGGATCCAACAGTACATTAAAAGGATTATTCACCACAATCAAGTGGTATTTATTCCTGGCCTGCAAGGTTGGTTCAACATCCACAAATCAATCAATGTGATACAACACATTAACAAAAGAAATAACAAGAACTATATGATACTCTTAATAGATGCTGAAACAACATTTGACAAAGTACAGCATCCTTTCTTGATCAAAACGCTTCAAAGTGTAGTGATAGAGGGTACATACATCAATATCATCAAAGCCATCTATAAAAAACCCACAACAAATATCATTCTTGATAGGGAAAAACAGCTTTTCCCTAAGGTCAGGAACACGACAGGGATGTCCACTATCATCACTGCTATTCAACATAGCACTAGAAGTCCTAGCCTCGGCAACCAGACAACAAAAAGAAATAAAAGGCATCCAAATTGGCAAAGAAGTCAGACTCTCATTCTTTGCAGATGATGTGATACTTTATGTGGAAAACCCAAAAGACTCCACTCCCGAACTACTAGAACTCTTACAAAATTCGTAAAGTGTCAGGATATAAAATCAATGCACAGAAATCAGTTGCATTTCTATACACCAACAGCAAGACAAAAGAAAGAAAAATTAAGGAGTCAATCCCATTTACAAATGCACACAAAACCATAAGATACCTAGGAATAAACCTAACCAAAGAGGCAAAGAATCTATACTCAGAAAACTATACTCATGAAAGAAATTGAGGAGCACATAAAGAAATAGAAAAACATTCCATGCTCATGGATTGGAAGAACAAATATTGTGAAAATGTCTATGCTACCTAAAGCAAACTACACATTTAATGCAATTCCTATCAAAATCCCATCCATTTTTTTCAAATAAATGGAACAAATAATCCTGAAATTTATATGGAACCAGAAAAGTCCCCAGATAGCCATAGGAATGTTGAAAAAGAAAGCCAGAGTTGGTGGCATCACAATTCCAGACTTCAAGTTCTATTAAAAAGCTATAATCATCAGACAATATGGTACTGATACAAAAACAGACACATAGATTAATGGAACAAAATAGAGAGCCCATAAATAGACCCCCACATCTATGGTCAACTAATCTTCAACAAAGCAGGAAAGAATATCCAATGGAAAAGAGACAATCTCTTCAACAAATTGAGTTGGGAAACCTGGACAGCCACATGCAGAAGAATGAAACTGGACCATTTCCTTACAACACACACAAATATAGACTCAAAATGGATGAAGGACCTCCATGTGAGAAAGGAAACCATCAAAATCCTTGAGAACACAGGCAACAACCTCTTTGACTTTAGCTGCAGGAACTTCTTCCTAGGAACATCACCAAAGGCAAGGGAAGCAAGGGCAAAAAGAACTATTGAGACTTCATCAAGATCAAAAGCTTTTGCACAGCCAAGGAAACAGTCAATAGAACCAGAAGATAACTGAGAGAATGGGAGAAGATATTCACAAATGACATATCAGATAAAGGTTAGTATCCAAAATCTATAAAGAACTTATCAAACTCAACACCCAAAGAACAAATAATCCAATCAAGGAATGGGCAGAAAACATGAACAGACATTTCTGCAAAGACGACATCCAGATGGCCAAAAGACACATGAAAAAGTGCTCCACATCACTTGGCATCAGGGGAATACAAATCAAAACCACAATGAGATACCACCTCACACCAGTCAGAATGGTTAAAATTAACAGGTCAGGAAATGACAGATGATGGCAAGGATGTGGAGAAAGGGGAACCCTCCTAGACCATTGGTGGGAATGCAAGTTGGTGCAGCCACTCTGGAAAACAGCATGGAGGTTCCTCAAAAAGTTGAAAACAGAGCTACCCTATGACCCATCAATCACATTACTGGGTATTTACCCTAAAGATACAAATGTAGTGATCCGAAGGGGAACACACATCCAAATGTTTATAGTAGCAATCTCCACAATAGCCAAACTATGGAAAGAACCTAGATGTCCTTCAACAGATGAATGGATAAAGAAGCAGTGGTATATATATATACAATGGAATACTATGCAGTCATCAAAAGAAATGAAACCTTTGCAATCATGTGAGTGGAACTAGAGGGTATTATGCTGAGCAAAATAAGCCAATCAAAGAAAGGCAATTATCATACACTCCCTCTGATATGAGGAATTTGAGAGGCAGGGCAGGGGGTTGTGGGGAATAGGGAAGGAAAAAAATGAAACAAGATGGGATCAGGAAGGAGAGAAACCATAAGGGACTCTTAATCTCACAAAACAAACTGAGGGTTGCAGGGGATTGGGGGGGTGGGGATAGGATAGTTGGGTTATGGACATTGGGGTGAGTCTGTGCTATGGTGAGTGCTGTGAAATGTGTAAGCCTGATGATTCACATACCTGTACCCCTGGGACAAATAATACATTATACATTAATTAAAAAAAAAAAAAGAGCTTCTGTACAGCAAAGGAAACCTAAAACAAAATGAAAAGACCACCTATAGAATGTGAGAATATATGTATAAATGATGTATCTGATAAAGGGCTCATAACCAAAATATATAAAGAACTTGTATACAACTCAACAGCCCCCCCCAAAATAATCCAATTTAAAAATTGGGCAGAACACATGAACAAATATTTGTCCAGACAAGACCTATAGATGGACAATAAACACATGAAAAAATGCCCAGTATTACTCATCATCAGGGAAATGCAAATCAAAATCACAGTAAGATATCCCCTCACTCCTGTCAGGATGGCTAAATCAAAAACACAAGAAACCACAAGGGTTGGTGAGTGTGTGAAGAAGGAACCCTTGTCCACTGCTGGTAGGAATGCAAACCATTGTAGTCACTGTGGAAAACACTATGGAGGCTGCTCAAAAAATTAAAAATAGAACTACTATATGACCCAGTTATCACATAATCACATTACTAAATATTTACCCGAAGAATATGAAAACTCTCATTCAAAAAGACATATGCTATGTTTATTATAGTATTATTTATAATAGCCAAATTATGGAAGCAGTCCAAGTGTTCATCATAGATGAATGAATATGTGGTGTATACAAACACACACACACACACACACACACAAAGGACTATTATTCAGCCATAAAATATATAATGAAATCTTGCCATTTGCAACAACACGGATTGATCTAGAGAGTATAATGTTAATCAAAATAAGCCAGTCAGAGAAAGTCAAATACCATATGATTTCACTCAGATAAGGAATTTAAGAAAAAAAACAAAGGAACAAAAGGGGAAAGGGGGACAAACCAAGAAATAGACTTTTTTTTTAAAGATTTTATTAATTTATTTTACAGAGAGAGAGACAGCGAGAGAGAGAACACAAGCAGGAGGAGTGGAAGAGGGAGAAGCAGGCTCCCTGCTGAGC
Organism: Mustela nigripes; assembly: GCF_022355385.1. Classification (NCBI taxonomy): domain Eukaryota; kingdom Metazoa; phylum Chordata; class Mammalia; order Carnivora; family Mustelidae; genus Mustela; species Mustela nigripes. Next base: position 100,098,020 of record NC_081561.1, read on the forward strand.
AGGCAGTCTGATGCAGGGCTGGATCCCAGGGTCCCCGGATCATGACCTGAGCCAAAGGCAGACACTTAATGACTAAGCCACCTAGGCGCTCCCAAGAAATAGACTATTAACTGTAGAGAACAAACTAACGGTTACCAGAGGGGGGAGATGGATAGGGGAGTAGATGAAATAGATGATGGGGATTAAGGAATGAGCTTGTCACAATAAGCACACAGTGATATATGCAACTGTTGTATCACTGTTTTGTACACCTGAAATTAATATAATAGTGTGCATTAACTACACTGGAATTAAAAGAAAAAATAAAATAAAATAAAATAAGTATTCTTATCTTGATGGAAGTGTTGAATCGCTATACTGTGCACCTGAAACTAAACAACATTGTACATTAACCACACTGGAATTAAAATAAATGTATTTATTTATTTATTTGAGAGAGAGAGAGAGAGATGTGGGGGAGGGGAAGAGGGACATGGAGAGAGAAAATCCCAAACAGCTTCCACACCCAATGTAAAGCCTACAGGACTCAACCTCACAACCTTGAGATAATGACCTGAGCTGAAATCAAGAGTCAGACTCTTAAGTCACTGAGCCCAGGTGCCCCTAAAATTTAATTTAATTTTTAAAATATACATTACAACTACTTTTTATATAGTAAAATTAATCTAAGAAAAAGACTTGATGCAATGATTTTTATTTTTAAAAGATACACTTCTTCAAGCCCCCAAGTGAAATCTAAATTAAAATACTTACTATTCTCTGGGGTGCCTGGTGGCTTAGTCAGGCAAGCATCCAACTCTTGGTTTCAGCTCAAGTCATGATCTTCGGGTTGTGAGATCAAGCCCCATGTCTAGCTCCACAGAGCCTAAATAGGGTTTTCTCTCTTCCTCTCTCCTAGCTCTCCCCCCTCCCTCCCTCTCTAAAAAAAAGACAGAGAGAGAGAGAAAACTTGGATGACCCTAGGTATAAAGATGGCTCTTCAGATGCAACACAAAAGGCACAATCCATGAAGGAAATAATGATAATCTAAACTTCATTACAATTAAGAATTTTTGCTCCATTAAAGATAATGTCAATACGAGAAGACAAGACTTGGGCTAGGACAAAATATTTGCAGAAGATATGTATGATGAGGACTATAATCCAAAATATACAAAGAAGTCTTAAATCTCTACAATAAGAAAACAACTCAATTTAAAAATGGGCCAAAGACCTTAACAGAGAGCTCACCAAAAAGATATACCAATGGCAAATGTGCATATGAAAAGCTATTCAACAACATAAGTCATCAGGAAAATGCAAAATGAAACAATAATGAGATGTCACTACACACCTATTAGAATGGTCAAAATCTGGAACACTGACAATACCAAATTTTGACAAGGATGTGGAACAATAGGAATTCTCATTACTGCTAACATGAATGCAAAATGATACAGCCACTTCAGAAGACAGTTCAGTGGTTTCTTCTAAAACTAGACACAGTCTTAAAATATGATCCAGCAGTCATGCTCCTTGGCATTTATCCAAAAAAGCTGAAAACTCATGTCCACACTAAAACCTGAACATGGAGGTTGACAGAAATTTTATTTGTAATTGCCAAAATTTGGAAGCAACCAAGTTGTCCTTCAATAGGTAAATGGAAAAATAAACTGGTACACCTCATCAATCAAAAATTCAGCACTACAGGGATGCCTGGGTGGCTCAGTTGGTTGGACAACTGCCTTCGGCTCAGGTCATGATCCTGGAGTCCCGGGATCGAGTCCCACATCGGGCTCCCAGCTCCATGGGGAGTCTGCTTCTCCCTCTGACCTTCTCCTTGCTCATGCTCTCTCTCACTGTCTCTCTCAAATAAATAAATAAAATCTTTAAAAAAAAAATTCAGCACTACAATGAAATAAGCTATGGAGCCATGAAAAGACATGGAGGAAATTTAAATGCATATGGCTAAGTGAAAGAAGCCAATCTGAAAAGTCTATATACTGGATGATTCCAACTATATGACATTCTGGAAGAGACAAAAATAGGAAAACAATAAAAGATTTGTGGTGACCAGAGGTCAGGGAGAGGAAGGGATGAAGAGGCAGAGCAGGGAGAATTTTTAGGGCAGTGAAGTTACTCATGACACCAGCATGGTGGATACATGCCATTGTATATTTGCCCAAACCTGTAGAATATATAAAACCAAGAGGGAAACTCTAACGTAAAATGTATGGACTTTGGGTAATAATGATATGTCAGAGGAAGTTCATCAGCTGTAACAAACATATCATTCTGGTGGGGGATGGTAATAGCAGGGGAGGCTATATTTGTATGGGGGCAGGGGGATATATTGGGAAATCTCTGTACCTTCCTCTCAATTTTGATATGAACACAAAAATGCTTTTTAAAAGTTAAATCTTTAAAAAGTGTAGGATCACCTTTTACCTTAAGCAAACACACTTGACAAATACAGGAATTAATGGCTTGAACTTTGGAGTCAAAAGTCAACTGGAATCCCGAGTCTGATGTTGTGTGACTTTGTGCAACTGACTTACCTCTCTAATGCCTCAGTTTTCACAACTGGAAAACTGAGCTAACAATGGCTATTCCTGAGGGCTAATAAGCAGATTAAATGAGATAGTATGCATTCAACATCTGGTACAACACCAGCCACAAATGTTCAATAGATGCGGCCTATAATGCAAGACCCCATACCCCCATCTAGGGAAAATAAGAGGCTCTTCTCAACTTTGTACACATAGAAGTATTGAACAGGCTGTGGAATATTATCTCAAACTATTTTAACAAATTTTTTTCATTTTTTTATCCTGATAAAAGAAAAGCCTAGGTTAAAAACAAACAAACAAACAAACAAACAAAAAACCTTGTATATTCAAATGGTCTGAGTCCTGCAGCATCAGTGTTTCAGACATTCTGAATTCATGAATAAATTGATTACTGAAAGAACATGAAAGAACACATAATGTAACTTTCCTTAGTTTTGTTTTTCGCTATTCTGGGAATAAAATTTTATATATACATTGCTTTACACTTTCTGTTTTACACTGTTCTGAAGACATGCTCTTTTACCAAGTATTTGATGGTGTGGGAAACCTGTCAATCTCAATTGCAAAGAATATTTAGAGTAATGGGAATCTTACAGTTTAAAACTTTTGAAGTGTTAAATGGGCTTTTGCTTCAGGAAGGAAAATAAGCACTTGTCAACTTGGATCACATCAAGCATTTCAGGAATAGTATCCATAGAATGCTTGGTAAGAAAAAAAGCAAAACCCAGAACATAATAATTCTTACCAAAATTATCTCCCTGTAATAAGAAGTAAATATAAGTTAGGCTCTAAAGCAAATTACAGGCATCTGTAAGATGCATGATATGCAACTCTAGTTCTCAACCCTGTTTCTTTGCTTTTTAAAATAAGTCCCATGATTGGAAGCACTGGCCCCTTTGATTTGTAAATATTGTGCTCAGAGAGATGATCATGCTATAGAGGTATCAAAACATGAAAGCTAAACAAGCAAAGATTAAAGGTAGATGAGAAATTTGAGATTTAAGTAGGGTGGGTGACTTGGCAAAGTACATAAAGCTTGAGCCAGAAGAGGAGCAGAGTCAGAAGAGGAAATGAAACAGGCTCAAGAATCCCAGTTTCTCTTCCAAAGAATCCTAATACAAGATAAGCAGCTCAGCTTATTAGATGCAACCCTGGGAGTAATATGATTTCAGAAATAAGAACTGTTATTTGTTTGAAAATAGGTCTCCTGCTTGATAGTGTCTAAAATGTCTTCAATAGGAAACAGAGCCTTTAATTAACAAAGACAAGTTTAAAGGCCAGAGTGAACACATTAGAGTGAGTGTTCTCACAGGCATATGAAACACGAACTCCCTTGATAGAGATAAATGACTAGAAATCAGGAAAAAGCTCTGTATTTGAAGGGTATGAGTGAGTTCTCCAAAGGAACAAAGCTTCTTAAAAGGTGACAATACAGAGGGTTCACATCTGTGACTTCTCAATTTGCCCTGCACTAAAAATCTATGTAGAATACTAACTAAAACCTTAAACTTGAGAGTGAGACCTTCACTCAGATCCTACATACATGTATGACTGTGGCATGTCACCTAAACTTTCTAAGCCTTGGTCTTCTCATCTTTAACATAAAAAGGGTATTACTATTTCACATACTTTTATGAGGATTAAAAGAGCTAATATATGGGAAGCATCTGGCACAATGCCTGGCACACAGTAAACAATACATTTTGGTTACTAATATCACCTCACATACCTCTTGTACACATTGAATTCTTAGCAGTAAATATGTTGAAATCTCATTCATCAGTGTTCAGCAAAGAATCTAAGTTTTAACAATGTTATCGCAGTCCTTTCAAATTAGGTCATGATCTATTTTGATTTCTATAAAAATATATTCCTCAAAGTAAAACTGCATTATACTTCTTGAAAACCTGCTTCAGAAAACTATATGAGTTAATAAATATGTTAACTAACTTGTTTGTGATCATTTCACAATATATACATATATTAAATTACCACATTGTATACCTTTTAAAAATCATGTAACCTAAATAAACATAATTGTCAACATTCTTCAATTAAATTGAAAAAAATTTACAAATGGAACTTTGAATCACTGAATTAAAAAAAAGAAAATCTGTTTCAAATTGTTAAATCCAATTTTTCCTATCTTTGTACTTTACCTAAATGCACTTATTTAACTTTTAGAATCACAAAATAAAAAGTCAGAATATAAATGCCATTACTGTATACTTTGGCTTGAGATTAATTCAGTGTAAGTCCCCATCAATAACTTTTATGCAGATCTGTCAGCCAAATATATCCATATCTGATATGATACTGGTTTATAAAAAGATTATTGTTTTTAAAGGTATTGTATCACCTAATACCCACAAATGGTGGGGAGGTGAGAGAGGTAGAGGGACAACCAGACTCCCTGCTGAGCTTGATCCCAGGCCCAAAGATCATGACCTGAGGAGAAATCAGATGCGCTTAAATGACTGAGCCACCCAGGCGCCCCTACAAAAGATTCTTGAGTGGCAAATTTCCTATGAAGAGAGGACACAATTTAATTTTTTTTTTATAATTTAAATTTGTAATACTTTTAAGCAATAAATAGGAATATTTTGAGGTATCTGGACCAGGAATATTATATCCTGGGAATTTGTGAGAAAAGTGCATTTTCAGGCCCCATCCAGAGCTAATGAATTAGAAATTCAGGTGATGAGGACAAAGAATTATGTTTCAAAAAGCCCTCCAGGTGATTCTGAGGCACAATGAAGTTTGGAAATCACTGGTCTAATCACTGGTCTAAATCTCCACTGAAAATCACTGGTCTAAAACTCTAGTTACTAAAGTGAAACTTCCTAATCCTATGGATAATAGAGAACCCAGAATTCCTGGCTTATGTCATGTGATTACAGGGAGAAGTTCTATACTCATAACTAACTACCAATAGCCTATAAAGTGGGGAGAGGAAGGATATGGCAAAACTTATAGCCTCAAATCACAATTAGACAGCCAAAGGACCTGACTTTTACTCCCTACAGGGAATCCCTAACCAGGATGAATACAGCTACGATCATGCCCCTGCCATGCAACTCAACAATGTTCACTAGTGGGTATGGTAACAAAAGAGGCTTTCAGGGGAGACTTGACTTGGAAGATCCTTCTGATATTTCAACTCCCTTTAAAAAAAAAAAATTAAAATGACCTCAAAGGCTTACTCTATTTTAATAGACTGAGATTCTGGGTTTTTTAAACTATTAGGTTGGAAACTGTGCATTTTCAGTTATTTCAAAGGAATAACAGTTTAAAAACACATGAGGCACTGTATGGAGATGATTAACACCTAAGCCACCATCATTCATTCCTGTCCTGTGTCAGAACTCTGTGTGCATTCACTCACTCAAATTTGTATGTAATATAGAGGTTAAATTTTTTTAAGTATTATGAATCTGCCTAAAAGGCAAGGTAATTTTACCCAACAGGCCCTATAGCTATAACGCTTAAGGCCTAAGTTTACGTAACAAAATACTTTTCTTCTAACTTTCATACCCTAAACTTTGTTTTCCTAGACTCTTTACACACATGCACTTTATACCAATTTTTAAAAGCAAACAATTCTGATATAAAGTTAGGCTGTAATCATTAAAGTCAGGCATTGTATCACTTAATACCTGCTCTGGCCTTAAAAATATGATAACTAGGGGCGCCTGGGTGGCTCAGTGGGTTAAGCCGCTGCCTTTGGCTCAGGTCATGATCCCAGGGTCCTGGGATCGAGCCCCGCATCGGACTCTCTGCTCGGCAGGAAGTCTGCTTCCTCCTCTCTCTCTTTCTCTGCCTGCCTCTCTGCCTACTTGTGATCTCTGTCTGTCAAATAAATAAATAAAATCTTTAAAAAAAAAATATGATAACTATAGGATAATTTTTTCAAGGTCTCAGATCCATTTCTTTTTTTTTTTTTTTATACTGAAGTATACAATGTTAACATTGTGTACAACAGAGTGATTGGACATGTTTAAACATTGTGCTGTGCTCACAAGTGTAGCTACCATCTGTCACCATACAGTACGGTTACAATGCCATTAACTATATTCCCTGTGCTGTGTCTTTTATATCCGTGACATTCATTCCCTAACTGGAAGACTGTATCTCCCACTCCCCTTTATCCATTTTGCCCAGATCCCTATCCTCCTCCCCTCTGGCAACCATCAGTTTATCCTCTATGTATAGGTCTGTTTCTGCTTTTTGTTTGTTTTGTTTTTTAGATTCCACAAATAAGTGAAATCACATGGTATTTGTCCTTCTCTGACTTATGTCATTTAGCATATTACCCTCTAGGTCGATTCATGTTGAGTTAGAACATTTAATTTTAATAAAAATTTCCTGTTAAATAAACTGATAGGTGCAGCAAGTTAAAGCCAAAACATCTAAAAACGGTGTCTTTGATTTTTAATAGTTATCTAAAGCCCATCTCTCTTATACTGGAAATAAAATAATTGGCCCAGTCCTCTATTCCTAATTTGTGACTGTGAAGCCATGTCACTTGCATTCCGAGCAGTATTATTAGCCTTCAGTTTTTTGTAGTGTGGTACATAAGTGGTAGAGCAATGACAGTGGAGAAATGGGACTGCTGTATCAAATGGTAGTTCTTTTTTTAATTTTTTGAGGAAATTCCATAACGGCTGTGCCAATTTACAGTTCCACCAAGAGAATTTTCTAATTTAACCTGCAGTTATGTTTATAAGATTAATAAGTACTGGGATTTAATGTATGTGGCTATAGTTTTATTTTTAAGTGCAGTTATGTTAAGCATGATTTCTCTCCATTATCATTTAACAATCCATATATATTTGGCTTTTTAAATTTTGCCTTAAATCATCTGATTTGTATATGCTTTTTCCCTGAATTCTGCCCAATTTCTTCAAATTTCTAATCTCCTTTCTGTGAGAAGGAAAAAACAAGGTAATTTTTTTTTTCCCTAAAATCCTATCTTTTCTAACCATTAAATGAGTCTCTGGTTTCTCTAGCAAAATATGTTAATTTCTTTTTCAGTGCTTTGAATATCAAAGACATTATTTTCTTTTCATGAAATAACATCTTGAATAATCCATTTTCTTTCAAACTTGCAACAAATTATTTCTCTCCAGAGTGTGACTGTCATTTTTTTTTGTTTTTTTTTTTTTAGTTTTGGGGTTTTTTTTTTTTTTTTTTAAGGATTTATTTATTTGACAGAGATCACAAGTAGGCAGAGAGGCAGGCAGAGAGAGAGGAAGAGGCAGCTCCCTGCTGAGCAGAGAGCCTAATGCAGGGGCTCAATCCCAGGACCCTAGGATCATGACCTGAGCCAAAGGCAGATGCTTAACCATCTGAGCCACCCAAGTACCCATTATCTGTCACTTTTAAAGTAACCATACTATTCAAACATTGTTTACTATGGTAAATCCAATGTATTTGAACTAAACTCTGTTTTTCATTTTATATACTGGTATGTGACTGATTTCTATGCTTTCATTGAAACAAGGATAGATGTTCATTTCAATATGCATTAATGGATTTCTAAAGTCCTTATTAAACACAAAGTTTAAAGTCCTTATTTCACACAAAGAACTTAAATTTCCTCTGCAAACTAAGGAATAATGACTTTTTCCTTAAGAAAAATAACTTTTTTCATTCCTATCTTAAGACTTTACCCTCAGAGAACAGAGATGTACTTGAGAATACTTTTTCTGGAAATCTATATCAGATGGGCAGGGGAAAGAAGAAAATAAAGCTAACTGTCAAAAGTCCCCAGGGACACAGCATACCATATGCCTACTATCTTGTTTCTACCTGTATCAAATTTAAGGTACTAGAAGTTAAACATCTTTAACCTGTAAGAAAGCAAAAAACAAACCTGGAAATAATGGGATAAGAGAAAAAAGAACTATTTCCAATGTCTGGGGTATTTATAAGATAGGGTAGGATATTATCTTCATTTCTGGAAAGACTGAATCCAATTACTTTTTCTAACAAAACAAAACAACAACAACAAAAACCTTCAAATAGTATTGAATACTTATCTGTCTTTCCTTTTTCTAATCATACACTCTTCTGTTAACACTTTGTCAACCAGTTCCCAATGAATCTATTCCTTGCAGGTCACTAATAACTTTTAAATATTATACTCAGTAGATAACCTATACCCTCAATTTTTTTTTTACCTGTCTGTATCATTTGGCATTATTAATCACCTTCCCCTTTTTGAGAATTTAACATCCTGTGGTTCATAAAATTGTGCTATTGTAATATTCCTCCTACCTCTTTGAGCTTTCTTTTCTGCTTCCTTTGATCTCTTCATTTACTTATATATTTTCCATAGGTAATTAACTACAAAGTATTACAACAAAGTACAATGTAATTAAGTACCAACCAACCTCCTTTTGAACAAGCCAAGGACCTTAAGATGCTTTAACCAGATGCCATGAATGTCTCTCATCCTTTGTTATAATTGTCTAGAGTATTATTTTTTATAGTTTCAATTTTTGTTTAACCACCCACACACAAACAAGAAATTATTTTCAATAATTAATTTTTTGACATATGTTATCAGTTTCTGTGATTGTTGTTGTTTCTTCCATGCCACGCTTTCCTTTTGGACTTAGTAATATCACAGAGGCATATTCTATGACAACATTTTAGTAAAGAGTCTATAGGTAGTAAACTCCTTTAAGCTTCTGTATGTCTGAAAATACCTCTCTTTTCCTTCGTTCTTGAAGAACAGTTTAATGCACACTTCTAGGTTAATATGTTTTGGTTTTGGTTTTGTTTTTTTTCCCCTTAGCATTTGGAATACATTGGTCCATTCCTTTCTGACAAATTTGGTTTTTTAGATGTTCAGAACTGCCATCATAAGCTGGGTCCTGTCAGACACTCCAAATCATAAAGGCAGGCAGCTCAGCAGAAATCCAACAAAATGCGAAACATCTGGGGCCACCAAGTATGAATGAACAGGACCAGAAGGCATAATCATGTTGCATGAGGCGGTATCCCAGACCCCCACTCCACATACCAAGGTTGGACTAGAATACCACTGTCAGCTCACACCAATGGTTACATTGGGGGTTCTTGTAAGAACAGTTAAAGGAGGATGAAAAAGCCTCAGCCCTATGAATATAGATTTATGGATAGATAGGCTCAACAAAGCAAGCTCCAGGCAGAAATGGAAAACAACTTCATGACAGCATTACTCAGTGTGTCCTTGAATAACAATGGAGAGCAAAATTTTCTCAAAGGTGAAGCTTTGAGCTTTTACCTAATAATCCACTTTGTGTGGAGCTCAATAAATTACTTAAGGCTAAAAATTATACAAGTCAACTTTGACTTCTCCTCTTATTCACTATTATCAGTCAATATTTTCAATTTTAAGATAACATAAAACTCAGTCAAGCTATTTCTGGGGAAAAAAAAAAAAGATGGGGGAGATTTTATGTCAGGGATACGGGAATATTTTATAGAACTCCAGGGCAGGAATGAAACCAGGTCTAAGGACAATTCTAGAAATAGAGATTGGAATTGTACCTAAACTCTTCCTCCATCTCCTGTTTCTCTCTGAATATATGATTTCATCTCTTTCTCTCTCATTTTATCTCCCTTTTCTCTATACACTGTCATGTTCTGCTTTTCTACTAGAAACATTATGTGGGAAATGGCCAATCTATATCTCTCAAGGTTTTAAATGTATATAAGAATGCATGTCATGCTTCTACATATGCCTGTCCAATTTTCCCAACACCATTTGTTGAAGAGACTTTATTTTTTTCCATTGGATATTCTTTCTTGCTTTGTCAAAGATTAGTTAACCATACATTTGAGGGTCCATTTCTCGGTTCTCTATTCTGTTCCACTGATCCATGTTTAGTACCATACTGTCTTGATAATTGCAACTTTGTAATATAGCTTGCAGCCTGGCACTGTGATGCCACCAGCTTTAGTTTTCTTTTTTAATACACCTCTGGCTATTCAGGGTCTTTCCTAGTTCCATATAAATTTTAGAATGATTTATTCCAGCTCTGTGAGAAAAGTTGATGGTATTTTGATAAGGATTGAATTGAATGTGTCAATTGCTCTGGGTAGCATAGAGATTTTAACACTTATTCTTCCAATCTATAAGCAGAGAATGTTTTTCCATTTCTTTGTGTCTTCCTCAATTTCTTTCATAAGTGTTCTGTAGATTTTAGAGTATAGATCCTTTACCTCTTTGGTTGGGTTTAATCCTAAGTATTTTATGGTTTGGGGTAAATGAGATCAACTCCTTAATTTCTCTTGTTTCTATCTCATTGTTAGTGTACAGAAATGCAACTGGTCTTGATTTTATATCTTTCCAAGTTGGTGAATTCCTATATGAGTTTCTAGCAATTTTGGGGTGGAGTCCCTTGGGTTTCCCACATAAACTATCATGTCATCTGCAAAGAGTGAAAATTTCGCTTCTTCTTTGCCAATTTGAATGCCTTTTATTTCTTTTTGTTTTCTGATTGCTGAGGCCAGGACTTCTAGTACTAAGTTGAACAACAGTGGTAAGAGTCGGCATCCCTGTCATGTTCCTGACCTTAGGGGGAAAGCTCTGTATTTCCCCACTGGGAATGATATTCACTGTGGGCTTTTTGTAGATGGTTTTTATGATATTGAGGTTGTTCTCTCCATCCCTACACTGTGGAGAGTTTTAATCAAGAAAGGATGCTGTATTTTGTCCAATACTTTTTTTTGCATCAATTGAGAGGATCATATGGTTCTTGTCCTTTCTTTTATTAATGAAACGTGTCATGTTGATTGATTTGCAAATGGTGAACCACGCTTGCAGCCCATTTTCTTACACCATACACAAAGAACAACTCAAAACGGACAGAAGACCTAAATGTGAGATAGGAATCCATCAAAATTCTAGAGGAGAACATAGGCTGCAACCTCTCTGACCTTGCCACAGCAACTTCTTGCTAGACATATCTCCAAAGGCAAGGGAAACAAAGGCAAAATGAAATACCAGGACTTCATCAAGATAAAAAGCTTTTGTACAGCAAAGGAAACAGTCAACAAAACCAAAAGACAACTGACAGAATGGAAGAAGATATTTGCAAATGACATACCAGATAAAGGGCTAGTATCCAAGATCTATAAAGAACTCATCAAACTCAACACCCAAAAAATAAATAATCCAGTCAAGGAACAGGCAGAAGACAGGAACAGACATTTCTCCAAGAAGACATACAAATGGCCAACAGACATATGAAAAAATGCTCCACACCACTTGGCACCAAGGAAATACAAATCAAAAACCACAATTAGATACCACCTCACACCAGTCAGAACGGCTAAAATTAAGAAGACAGGAAACAACAAATGTTTGTGAGGATATGGAGAAAGGGGAACCGTCTTACACTGCTGGTGGGAGTGAGCGCAAGCTGGTACAGTATGGAAAACAGTATGGAGGTTCTGGAAAACAGAATGGAGGTTTCTTAAGAAGGTAAAAATAGAGCTACACTATGACCCAGCAATTGTACTACTAGGGATGTCCCCTGGAGATACAAATGTAGTACATATATAGTGTATATACATACAAGTGTAGATAAAATGTAGTGTAGAGATGATCCAAAAGGGCATCTGAACCTCATAGTAGCTATGTCCACAATACCCAAACTGTGAGATGAGCCAAGATGTCCATCAACAGATAAATGGTATATACACACAATGGAATATTATTCAGCCATCAGAAAGGATGACTACTTACCATTTATACTGACGTGGGTAGAACTGGAGGGTATTATGCTGAGCAAAATAAGTTAAGCAGAGAAAGACAATTATCATATGGTTTCATTCTTATGTGGAATATAAGCAACAGGGCAGAAGACTTTAGAGAAAGGAAGAGAAAACTGTATGGAAAGTCATCAGAGAAGAAGAAAAACTGTGACAGACCTTAACTATACTGGAGGGGAAGTGGTAGGGATGAGGTAATTGGGTGATGGCCATTAATGAGGGCATGAGATGTGATGAGCTCTGGGTGTTTTATGAAACTAATAAATTACTGAACACTACATCTAAAAAAATGATGTACTATAAGTTGGCTAATTGAATTTAAATAAAAGAAAAAAAGAATGCATGTCACGGCCTACCATCTTAAGACTTAATTTTTTTAATTTGGTGTAAATACAAATTCCTATGCTAAAAACCAAACCAAACCAATAAATAAAGCCAAAAAACACCTCTCACTGGCCCAGCTTGAATTAGGTACCTATCCCTGATCCAGAAAAATTGTGGAGAGGGCCATCTTACTAAAAATCGTTGCTAGAAGCTTTGCCTTGACCCTGAGAGAGAACCAGGCCATTATAAATTGAACAAATAAATTTACTCCATCATCCTCATTTATTCTCCCAGTTATCCTGGCTGAAAAACTCAGTCATCTTTGGCTTATCCTTCTCTCTTATTTACTATATAGTTCTGTCACCAAGAACAATTTCATTCTTCTTTCAAAATTACTCTTTTCTCTATTTCTTCTTTTTTCCCATTGCCTTTATTATTTACCAAAATGACTCATCCCAAAAAAGTTACTTCAATATAGTAAATTTGCATTTCTTTAACTATTGGTGAAAATAAACATTTTTCATTTTTCCTTCATGACACAGGCTTTATTACTCCTGCTTTCTTGATTTGTGTTATATGAATTATATGTCTTCCCTTCTCATTCATATGTTGAAGTACTAACCATCCCCCATGTGACTGTATTTAGAGATCGAGCCTTAAAGAAGAAATTAAGGTTTAACTAGGTTACAAGCATGGAGCTCGAATCACTAGGACTGGTGCTGTTGCAAGAAGAGGAAGAAACCCCAGGGATGCTTGCCAACGTAAGAAAGGCCATGGAAAGACACATGAGAAGGTTGTCTGCAAATTAAGGAGAGAGGCCTCAGGAGACACTAAAACTGTGGGCATCTTGATCTTGGACTTTTAGTCCCCAGAAATGTGAGAAAATAAATTTCTGTTAAGCCTCCTAGTTTGTGGTATGTTGTTACAACAGGCTTAGCTGACTAATTCAGTTTGCCTATGCTTATTATCCATTTTTCTTTTATTTTTTTTCTGGTTAGACCTCTCTAAACATTAAGGTTATCAGCCTTTTATCCAAAATAAATGTTACAACTATTTTTCCCAACTTATATTGGCCCCTATTTTGTTTTGTTTTATATACTGAGGTGTTTTTTTTAGTGCAGTAAAAATTTTCAGACCTTTAATGGCTGCTACATTTGAAATTGAACTTAGAAAGTTCTTCTATTTTTCTAGTCCACACAGAATTAGATAGATATAGATTATAGATAGATGGATGATAGAGAGATGTTAAATAGATATGATGGGTGGATGGAGAGATCATAGATAAGTGATAGATGATAAGAAAGAAAGAAAGAAAGAAAGACAGATGGACAGATAATAGATGATAGCTGATAGGTAGATAGGATGGATGATAGATAATAGATTGATAGCTAATAGGCAGGTAGGTTGGTAGGTAGGTAGATAAGATATACATGGTGATGGATGGATGGATGGATAAAAGATGATTGCTAGATTGTAGGTAGGTATTAAAAAAAAAAAGTTCTTCCATTTTCCAGTATATTTATGTTCACTTTTATCTTCTTCCAGTTCTTTTTATCTCATCTGAATTCTACTTTCAATGTAGGATGTAAGATACAGATCAATTCTTTTTTTCAGATAGCTAATCAATTACCCCTGTACCATTTACTCATTTTCCCATTTACTTTAAATGTTTTTATCATATCCTAAATAGTTACATGCACTTAAAACCCCTGTTGCTTTGTACTAATGACATTCATTCATTCGATAATTCATTTTGGAGATGATATTGTTCCACATTTATCATTAGGGAAAAATAATTTTCCACCAAATGCAAGAAATACTATTTTGAGGGTCTCAAATTATAAAAAATTTATGGAGGAAAGTTTTTAAATTAAAATAATCACAATCGGTTTTAGCGAACAATAAACATCAAAATAGGTACAAAATTACTTTAATCCAGACATGAACCAAATGAAAGTGTGAAGGGGGTACCATCTAACTTAGCTGAATTTTTTTATCTTACTAATCAAAAATAAGAGAAAAATGATAAACTTCATGAGGATTGTGGGTTGGCTTTTTCAGTCTCCTTTCAAGAGAATGCTTGTCTTTCTTTTTAAATTATTTATTTTTAAAAGGATTTCGGTTTTTTTTACCCCACAGGGGACCGAAGTATACTATCTATGTAAAAATATATTTTACATATTTAGTGGTAAGAAGAAATCCCCCCCAGTGGGGATCAGTCGGTTGAAGTTTGTAGTGCTCTCTCAAGAAAGGGATACAGATAAGAACCTAGTAGTACTGCACCAACAACGTTCATGTTGAATGAACTTTGATAGCTGTTGAGTCTCTCCTGTCCGTATTCAAAGCCAGAACCATTCTAGAACTTTTAGAGAAAAGTCAAGAGCCGAAAATGATGTCAGATCTATTACTACTATCGTCTCTCCATTATTTTTTCTTTGCTTCCCATATGGCAAGCACTTCCCATACGGAAATGTGAAATGGATTATCCATATGACAGTAAAGGCAATGAAACTGAAACTCTAGAAATTATAAACTCCCAAGATCAAACTGGCAGAGAGCAGTTCATTCCAACAGAAATCTCTCGGGTGCCACGGCGCTGTGGGGCCTCAAAGAGCTCTCTATCCAAGAGGTAGAGTAACGTCAGATTAGGCAAGGCTGGGGACAATGGCAGCGCCGCCTCGCAGAAGTACAAACGCAGTCCGGCTCTGCCCCGCCGGGCCTCCCTGGAGCTTCCCTGGCCGTCAGCTAGTCAGAGGGTCAGACGCGGGCGGTGGGCGTGGAGAGGCGGAGCTCTCAAAGGGAAAACTCACTATGGTCTTTGAAAACCTTAGGTAAACACGCTTAAAACTATAAGGACGTGCCCAGCCAACACCAGGTAAAGGAGGTACGGCAAAAACCTACTCACAGCTCCGACTCAAAAAACTCGGGCTCCCAAGCCCATCCCGGAATCCTTTGCGCCGCGCTCAAGAAAGCCCTGGAACACTTGGGCTCCTTCGGCCGCCGTAGGCTCTGCGTTGCTATGGAAACATAGCTACCTTCACTATGTCGTTGCTACAGGCCCCTCAGTCGCGGGTGTTCGTGGAACTGGTTCCTTGGGCTGACCGGGGCCGGGAGAACAATGTGGTCTCGGGCAGTGAGTTGCTGCCCGGCTTCCGCCGCCCGCTCTCCTCAGCACAGACCCAAACTGCGACTCGTGAGGTGCACGTAAGCGGCACCGCGGAGCTTTCCGCCAGCCCAGACCGGGCGCAGGTGGCGGTGTTAGTGAGCAGCACCAAGGAGACGGCGGCTGAGGCCAAGAAGAGCGTGTGCCGCCGCCTAGACTACATCACGCAGAGCCTCCAGCAGCAGGGCCTGCAGGTGAGAGCTTCGCAGGGGAGGCCACGGGACCGACCGTAAACACCCGAGGCGGAGGTGCGGCCCCGGCGGCCCCTGGAGCCAGGAGGAGGTGGGGAGGGGCTTCAGAGCCTGGGGCGCGTTGGTCTCTCTGGTATTCGAAAGCGCCAGTACCTGGCGGAGTGACACTTCGGCCACCAAAGTTGTTATTCCCCCCATTGACTTTTAAAATGCAAGAAGGCAAATCGAGTAGGTTTTTATGGGGCGGTATTTGCCGCCGTGATTTTGTTCTTAACCTTGATAGGAACTGTTAGACTGGACACTCCAGATGTAAATCATTCTTTGTTTTGATTCTGCACTATGCGATGACCAAGGGCGGGAAAACTCGGCCTGGTCTCTCCTAACCGTGTTAAGCTTCGCGTGGAGTGGCTCTTCAGTATTTTTCGCAAACAGTAACGTGGGTAGGAAAGTGGCATCCATTATCCTTTTATATAGACAAAAAAAAAAAAAAAAAATTCTGAAGTTATTTTAGTTTTAACTTTCAAGACAGCTGAGCCAGTATATTGTGGATGCCACATGAATGAAATACCTGTACTTACCAGAGATGTCCATGAACCAAACACTGAATACATCTTACCTCGACTCGACTTATAAGAAGAAAAAAATGAACCAGCTTTATGTAATCTGAACGACAGCTCTGTAAGGTTTTAATACCCCTAGTTCGATTTAAAGACGTTAAATCATGCTCTCAATTTCAGCCAGGGCGGTATTTGAACTTTTGTCTTTTTGAAACTAAAATCTCTATTTGTTCTAACCATAGCTGGCGCCAGATAATTAGAATACAAGAAAATTAGAAACCACAGAACGGATCAACTCATTTCCTTCATTCTACACAGTGGAACTCAAAAGGCCAGAGTTTTGATTTATCCAGGATAACACCAAGTTCATAAAAGTGCTTCTTGTCTATTGTTAGACATGACACAGGCCCAAAAGCAAGTCTTTATTTTAAGGAAAAATATATTTGTACTGCATTTACAAACATAGAATTATTTAAAAAGTCATTTGGAAAAGATGCCTCAATGACAGTTTGAAAGAATTCAGGGGTGCCTGGGTGGCTCAGTGGTTAAGTGTCTGCTTTCAGCTCGGGTCATGATCCCAGCGTCCTGGGGTCCAGCCCAGCATCAGGCTCCCACCTCAGTGAGAAGCCTTCTTCTCCTCCCACTCCACCTGCTTGCGTTCCTTCTCTCATCCTCTCTCTCACTATCAAATAAATAAATAAAATCTTTTAAAAAAAGATACAAGAATTCAAATGCTAATTATAAATAACGTGAATTAAATGGTTTACTATGTAGAAAATTTTCATAAAACTGTTACTAGTGCTGCAGTCCTGTTTGCATATGACTAATTCCTAATTTATTTACACAAAATGTATATCAAGTTCACATGGCTGTAACTTCTAATATGTAAAGCAATAAATTACTACATCTGAATTAATAATTATATTTAATAATATAATTTAATAATTATATTTGGGTTCAGTGTTCAAGACATAGAAGGTCAGTAATCTCCCAATTAAGTATGCAGTCATGGAGATTATTTGTTCAGTAGAAAATGCAAAAAATCAATTATGCGGGCGCCTGGGTGGTTCAGTTGGTTGAGCAGCTGCCTTTGGCTCAGGTCATGATCCTGGACTTCCAGGATTGAGTCCCTCATCGGGCTCCCAGCTCCTTGGGGAGTCGGCTTCTCCCTCTGACCTTCTCCTCTCTCATGTTCTCTCTCACTCATTCTCTCTCAAATAAATAAATAAAATCTTTAAAAAAAATCAATTATGCTACTTTTCAGAATGAATTATAATGGGTTTTCACAAAGTCTTTATTCATTTTAGACTTTGGAGTTTTGGATTTTTAAACATCACTCCCCTACTTACAGGTCTCCTCATATTCCACATTCCTTTGCTTAATAGATGGACCCTAATTCTCTCATTTTCTGTCATCTCTCTGCCCTCCTTGACTAGCTGACTCCCATTTTTTCCTTTAAGAACCAGCCAAGCTCACCTCCTTGGCATTCCTTTTCTAGCATAACACTAGCCTTTGCTAGTTCCATTATTACAAGTGAGGAACATGTTCCATTCCCTACTTGTAATAAAACTTACCATTCTATATTTTAACTGTTGCTTTACTGGTGTCTCCTTCATATTCCAAACTTCTCCAGAGCTTGGACCATTTTCTATCACTTGCTTTGCATTCATGGGTTCAATGGTTTGAACCCATGCTTGATGCTTTTTACACCTCACATAATATATACTCAAAAAGTGGTTTTTGAATGACTAAAAGAAAAAAATGAGGCCCTAAATAAACTATTCAACTCTATTATAGATAATTTTATGATCATATGTAGTTTCACATGTGAAGGCATACCCTCGTTTGTAGTGTTGTTTTCATGGAAAAATGTTTTAAAGTTCTAAGCAGTATTTACTTATTCAACCATCAAACATTTTTTAAGCATTTCCTATCACTGCTTATTTTAAAATAGCACTTAATATGATCTGTAATTATTTTGCTTTCTGGTTTGTATGTTCCCTCCATAGGCTCATAATTTTTTTTTTCAATAAATATGTAATAGATTCATGTTGCTGGGCACCTAAAGTAGAGAATGAGTAAAACTTAGTCACTGTGCTGAAGGAGTCTTATGATAGGAATAGACTAATATATAATAAGTGCTGTGAAGAAAATATGTACCTGAGACAATTCAGTAGAGTAAGAGAGGTAATAATGTTCATTTTACTTGAGGGATTCCAGAAAGGTTTCATAATGGAAGTGACTCTCGTGTCAGATCTTGAACAGTGAAAGGAAAGCATTCCAGTTACACACTAGAATGCAGCAAGTATGTGTGTTCTGAGCTCTATATGCAGTGCATTATGGCTAGGACACAGGACTAGATGGGGAAAATGGAGGAGACTGAAGAAGAAAGCTGTAGACAGAACATGGATGAAGGCGTTGTTTGCTATATTGAGGAGTTTGGATATTACTGGGATTAAAAAAAAAAAAACCCACCTGTTTAATTGCTAGACCTTTTGCAAATGTTATCTCATTTCATACTCATTCCCACCACATGAGACTGGCATTTCAGTTGCTGTTTATAGATGAGAACTCTCAAGATCAGAGTGATTATTGGCAGGTAGCTTGCCCAAGGTCATACAGGTAGGAAGTGGCAGAGTTTAGACTCCAGTCAAGAATTTTGACCTCAAACTCTTGCTCTTAACCAATATGTTGCTGCTTTATTGTCTTGGCAATGGGTGACTGAGTTTTAAGTAGGGGTTGTAACAGATGCTATTGATATCCCACACTTGTATCCCTTGGCACTTCACATTTGTGTGCATACAGGCCCAACTTCCATCTGCCAACACTTGTGAATTCCTTGCCAGTTTTTCCGGATGCAGTTTTTCCTGGCTCCACCTACAAGTGGGCCAGCCAGTAGTGCTAAAGAATTAACAACCCCTCTCAAGCTCTAGAAGCCTTCAACTAACAACTGAGAGAAGTGAGTGGAGAGAGACCTTACCCCTTGGGCAGGATAACTGAAGCATGTGTTCTGCCCTGGTTCCCAGAGTTTCTCTGCAGGAATAAGTTCCAGTTGCCCACAGTGGTGACTGCTTGACAAATGCATACTTTAATGGCTTGCTTTCCTTTTGTTTCACCTCTCATTCCCCTGTAGTAGTGTTTCTTGGGATCATCTTAAAAGTTAACTGCCTGTACTGACATCCTTGTCTCAGAGTCCATTTCTGGGGGCATTCAAATGAAGATCGGAAGTAGTAGGAATAGATTGAACATATCATATGAGTTGGCTTCAGTCTTTAATTATTAAAAATGGTGACAAAATTATTTTCCTTGTTGTTAGGTATTTATACGTTTTTTAAATATGTTTTTTGGACATGAATTCCTTGCTTACACATACTTTTAAAAATTAAATTAAAAATTAATTTAATTTAATTTAAATTAAATCTAAAATCTAAAAATTAAAAAATTACAGTCTAGGAGAAAAGTTTACATCTTCACTACAAACATATTCTTGGCATAGTCAGTATTATTTTCTTTTTTAATTTTGCCAATTCAGTAGTCAAAAAAAGTTACTGTCATTTTCTGTGTTTTATTTTTTTACATTTGATCGCTTCTCGGCCTTTTGGCTAAGATCAAGTGTATTTTTTTACATTTGAGATTAAGCTTTTTTCATGTAAATTGCCAATTCATAATACTTTGTCCATTAATTTATGGGAACTTCTAAAAAATTAATTTCAGCTGTACAGTATAAGGATTCAATAATTCTGTTCATTTCTCAATGCTCATCAAGATAATTATACTCCTAATCCCCTTTAACAATCTATATCCTACTCCACTCTTCCCTCTGGCAACCGTCGGTTTGTTCTCTGCAGTTAAGAATCTTTTCTGGTCTCTTTTTGTTTGTTCATTTGCTTTTTTTTTAAGTTCTACATATGAGTATAATCATATGGTATTTGTCTTCTGGCTGACTTATTACTTAGCAGTATGTACTCTACATACATCCATATTGTTAAAAATGGCAAGATTTCATTCCTTTTTTATGACTAATAGTCCAGTGTGTGTGTGTGTCTGAATGTCTGTCTCACTTTTTTTTTTTCTAAGATTTTATTTATTTATTTGACAGAGAGAGACCCAGTGAGACAGGGAACACAGCAGAGGGAGTGGGAGAGAGAGAAGCAGGCTCCCCACACAGCAGAGGATTCCAGGATCCTGGGATCATAACCTGAGCCAAAGGCAGATGCTTAACAACTGAGCCACCCAGGAGCCCCAGTCTCACATCTTCTTTATCCATTCACCTATAGATGAACACTTAGGTTACTTCCATATCTTAGCTATTATAAATAATGCTACAATAAACATAAGGATGCAGACATCTTTTTTAATTAGTGTTTTTGTCTTCTTTGGGTAAATACCTAGTAGTGGAATTACACTGATCATATGGTAATTCTAACTTTTTGAGGAACCACCGTATTGTTTGTTTGAGACCAGTTTGCAGTCTCAACAGTCGTGTACAAGGGTTCGTTTTTCTCCACATCCTCACTAACATTTGTTATTTCTTGTGTTTTCTGTTTTAGTCGTTCTGACAGATATGAGGTGATATCTCATTGCGGTTTTAATTTGCATTTCCCTGAGATGAGTGATGAGCATCTTTTCATGTGTCTGTTGGCCATCGCTATACCTTCTTTGGAAGAATGTCTATTCGGGTCCTCTGCCCATTTTTTAATTGAATTATTTGTTTTTGTGGTGCTGAGTTGTATAAATTCTTTATCTGTTTTTGATATTAACCCCTTATGGATATATCATTTGCAAATTATCTTTTCCCACTCAGTAGACTGCCTTTTTGTTTTATTGATGGTTTCCTTCCCTGTGTAAAAGCTTTTGATTTTCTTGTAGTATCAATAGCTTAATTTTGCTTTTGTTTTCCTTGCCAGAAGAGACAGACCTAGAAAAATGTGTCTATGACTATGTAAGAAAAGTTATTGCCTGGGTTTTCTTCTAGGAATTTTATGGTTTTAAGTCTTACGTTTAGGTCTTT
The DNA here is from genome assembly GCF_022355385.1 of Mustela nigripes. Lineage (NCBI taxonomy): Eukaryota > Metazoa > Chordata > Mammalia > Carnivora > Mustelidae > Mustela > Mustela nigripes. The sequence goes on from NC_081561.1 coordinate 100,119,583, forward strand.
AATCCATTTTGAGTTTACTTTTATGTATGGTATGAGAAACTGGTACAGTTTCATTCTTTTGCATGTAGCTGTCCAGGTTTCCCAGCACCATCTGTTGAAGAGACTGCCTTTTTCCCACTGTATATTCTTGTATCCTTTGTCATAGATTAGTTAATTGTCATAGGCCATATAAGTGTGGGATTATTACTGAGCTCTCTCTTCCATTTCATTCATCTATGTGTCTATTTTTGTGCCAGTATTTACTATTCTGATTACTGCTGCTTTGTAGTATATTTTGATATCTGGGGTTGTGATACCTCTAGCTTTGTTCTTTTTCAAGATTAAGAGAACGTTAAAATTAAGATTATCAGTAATTCTTTTATGTATTGCAAAAATTTTCCCAATTTTATCTTTGCCATATAACTTTTTACAGTATTGAACATTCAAAATTTTTAAGTTTTATTTTGTCAAATTCATTAATCTTTTCTGTAGGTCTCTTGCCCTTGGTGTAACACTTATTGGGTCCTTCCAAAGCTTAAGGTTATATAACCATTAACTAATATTTCCTGGAACCTATAGGGACCCTTTATACTACACTAAATATTTGCTATGTTAGAATTTATTTTGGTATAAGGAAAAAAAGGTTTTATTTTCTCCTAAATGGTTAAGTTGCTATACTGAAATCATGTATGAGGTCTTATCCCTTACTGCTTGTGCAAGAACCTAACTCAAATTGCCTTGAAAATAAAAAGTATTAAAAAAAATTTTAAATTAATAAAAATTTAAAAGTATTGCTTTACATAATCTTAAATCGGTAATATGCCCTTTAAGTATGTAGTGGTCAAGACTCTATTTTGATGCAGCTCTCCTGGCTTTCCTGCAGCTTCCTGCATGATACCAAAACAGCTGCAACATTTCCAAGCCTTACACCACATACTGTACCATAACAAGAAAGACAATAGTTCTCATTTTCCACAACCACATAAAAACAAATATTCCTGGGTGCCTGGGTGGCTCAGTCAGTTAAGCGTCTACCTTTGGCTCAGTTCATGATCCTGAGTTCCTGGGTGGAGCCTCCACCTACTTTGGGCTCCTTGCTCAGCAAGGAGTCTGCTTCTGCCTCTCCCCCTGCTTCTGTCTGTGCTCTCTCTCAATGAATATATATATATATATATATATATATATATATATATATACACACACACACACACACACACACATAGATATATGTATATATATTTGCATATACATATATATGAACATACTCCTGTAGTTCAATGCAAATTGACAACCTAAATTTGTCCTTGTGGCCAGAGAAATGGCATATACTAATTAGCTTCGATTGGATTTCTGCCTATTTTTAACCATAATCTTGTAGCAAGTTAGGTGTGATAATCCTGAATGGTTTAGACCTATGATTATTTACCTTGAACCACAAAGTTGCTACGTAGAAAAAGTAGAGGTAGAATGTATGACACAAGGATTCCATACTGCTGCTTATGCCTACTGATTTGAAATGTTACTGGTATTATATTTGCAATCCAGACATTCTTGGATCAGTTTCAGAATACTAGTTCTTTTCATTAGTACCACATTATTTAATTACATCTTGGTAATTATATCTTTGCAAAACATTTGTAGGGCAACTTCTCTCATTACTTTTCTACTAAAAAGATTTCCTGTCTTTGAGGGATATGTTAAATGACAACATGAAGACACAGTCAGAAAATCCAGACAGTATAAAATTCTGCAGTCCAAATAAAACTTCTGTTCATATTTTGCACTGTTTATGTATTAATTTCAGGAGAATTGCCGATTTTATAATATTGTGTCCTGGTACATTTACTCAAGCATTTTTTCTGTGAGGTTTTATGACTTTCTTCATGTTTATCCTTTTTAATTTTACTCCTGCCATAGCATGGTTTTTTGTATCTATTCAGAATGTCTACCTTCATAACTTTAGTTATTCTTATACTGACTGTTTTGTGTTTTAAAATTGGCTCTTTATATTTGGATATAAAATAGCTTCCCAGGAGCGTAATTGGGAAAACTTAATGGACTAGGCCGGTATATTTTAGTATTTTTTAGTTTGTAGCCGATATCGCAGGATTTCCCAATCTCAACATTATTTTTAACATCCTCATCGAAAACAATTCTTTGTTATGGGGATGGTCCTCTGCACTGTAGAATATTTAGCTATATTCCTGGCCCCTACCCATCAGGTGACCAACTTGTCCTAATTTACCTAGGACTGTCCCAGTTTTGCAACTGATAGTCCCATATCTCAGGAACCTCCTTGGTTCCTGGTAAACAGGAGCATTTATTCACTGCCTAGTTACTACATCACATTAGTGTACTCCCCTAACCCATTTTAACAACCGAATATACCTCCAGACATTAACAAATTTCCCTGGGGAGCAAAATTTCCTTCTACCTTGGGAACCATTACCCTATAGTTAAGCAGAAAAATCTCATATTTTCTCATTACCAGGAATATAACCACACTGAAACAAATTTAGGTTTATTTAGCATGATCAGCAGACATACCCCTGTAACATTCAGAATGCTTTATGTACAAATAATTCCTCATTTGTATACCACTCTTAAGTTCCTACTTTGTGTACTAATGTAAAAATTACTACAAATGAAGTGACGATTATGAAATTTTCAGCAAATATTTATAGACTTTGAATTTATTTTATGTAACTTTTAGGAAAGTTTTAAACATGAAGCAAACCAGTTCTTTCCACATACTTTGTCATTCTGATTTTAGTAAGTTCAGGTTTCTACTTTATGTTTTAGAGTCACTGCATTTAGTAGCCAAACCGTTAGTAATCATACTCTTGTACTTTCTGCTTCAGGCAGAAAATGTAACTGTGACAAAGGATTTTAGAAGAATGGAAAATGCTTATCACATGGAAGCAGAGGTATGTACTTATCATGACAAATAATTGGAAACAGCATGACTTTGTGGGAACAATTTGCATTTATTTTTGTACTTGAAAGATACAGGAGAAATTCTTCTCATGGTATTAATAAAAGATTATTTTTCTCAAAATCACTCTTGGTATTAATATCTGTGGAGTTTTTTTGTTTACTTATTTTTTTTTAGTAATCTCTACAACCAACATGGGGCTTGAACTCAGGACCTCAAGATCAAGAGTCACATGCTCTTCCCACTGAGCCAGCCAGGTGCCCCTGTGTGAACTTTTAAAATAAATTTTAATGAGATTTATTTGTGAGAAATAATTTTGAAATGGAATAAAAATAGTAAGGAGGAAGTGGCAGTTAATTGCCACCTAATAAAATTGTAATAAAATTATCACTTTGTAAGCAGGAAACACTATAGGAGAGAAATTTCTTCTCAGATAAAAAGTAAATTAATAAACATAAGGATTAAAACACTTTCAACATTCTTTTCTTTTGTAATGCAATTTTATTTTATTTAAAAATAAAACCACTTGTGGGCTCCTTTGTGGCTCAGTTGGTTAAGCATCGGACTCTTGATTTTGCCTCAGGTCATAAACTCAGGGTCATGAGATGAGTTCCACTTCGGGTTCTGTGTTCACTAAGGAGTCTGAGATTCTCTCCCTCTCCACATGTGCATTCACACTCTCTAAAATGAATAAGTCTTCAAAAATAAAAACCACTTGGGGTACCTGTTGGCTTAGTAGATCTGTCAACTCTTGATGCTGGGGGTTGTGAGTTCATGCCCCACATTGAGTGTACAGAATAAAAATAAAATCTTTAAGGGGCATCTAGGTGGCTCAGTCAGTTAAGTGTCTGACTTAGCTCAGGTCATGATCTCAGGATTCTGTGATGGAGCCCCAAGCCCATGTTGGGCTCTGTCCTCACCAGGGAGTCTATTTGTCCCTCCCCCTCTCCCTCTCCTCTTGCTTATCCTCTCTCTTTCTCTCTCAAATAAAATCTTTAAAACTAAAATAAAATCTTTAAAATAATTTTAAAAGTAATAAAATAAAAAGCACTCAACCTTTGCCCAGATTAGAAAGAACAAAATATTTTTTGTGCACTCACTGATAACATTTAGTTCCTACTACTGCCTATACTTTTTACTTATCTTTATAGATTTTTATGATCAGGATTTCATGAAATTAGAGTATGTATAGCTGTGGTTAGGTTATAGGACAGCTGTTGTTTCAGCTTCCAAACATCTTAGGATAGGTGCTAGGTCCATACTGCCTCCTGTCACAGGAAGCAAACAAGAATGGAGTTAGAGTGGACTCTTATTGATCTAGTCAGATAACCTTTACGTTAGAGGTAGGAAATTTCTCGAGAAATCATCTGTCCTTCAGGCAGATAATAGATTATTTTTCTAGTATTAAGGATAACTTGGGCTCAGACTTCTCAAAGACTGTTGCAAGAATTAGAATGGAAATTAGAATCCTGGCTTCTTACCTCTTTGAGATAGTAATTTTTACAAACATTGTTGTTCCAGTACTTAATTTAATAGTTTTGTGATTTCACCACTTAAGATTATCAATTAATTGAACTATCTCAAGGAATTTTTAAATTACTCATGATAATTTTAGGAATCCACATGACAAAATTTATTTTATAGTAGTTGGGACTAAAAAGTATCTTTCAAAACAAGTTGAAAGGGGTCTGAGGGAATGGACAAAATGGGTGAGGGAGTGGGGAGTGAGAGGTATAGTCTTCCAGTTATGGAATGACTAAGTCACAAATGAAAGGTACAGCATAGGGCATACAGTCAGTAGTAGTGTAACAGTGTTGTATGGTGACAGATGGTAGCCACACACACTTCTGGTGAGCAGAGCCCAAAGTATAGACTTGCTGGGGCACCGGGCCGGCTGGGTTGGTTGGTGGAGCATGTGACTCTCCATCTTGGTGTTGATAAGTTCTAGCCCCATGTTGGGTGTAGAGATTACTTAAAATCTTTAAAAAAAAAAGTATAGATTTGCTCAATCACTGTGTTGTGTACCTGAAACTAATGTGACATGTATGCCAACTATAGTTTTTTAAAAAGGGAGTTATTAAAAAAGAGAGTTATGAAACTTCTCAGATGTGAAAAGTTTTAATATAATTTTTAATGATTTTTATTATATACACTATGATATCATTGTCTCATATCAATTGTTTTCTTAAAATAGGTTTTCAGTTTGGGACTTTTTTGGGTGATATTCACAGAAGAGATTAGATGTCCAAAAAAAAAAAAAAATCACAACAGGGGATAGAACAGAGTAGTAAGATTCCATATTATGGAGATCAAAAGCCGGGAGTTACTCTGGAACTCCTCCAGTAGTTACTGCCTGTCAGGATTTCAGGCTATAGTGAATGTTCATTGGCTCAGATTATCTTAAGTAAATTGGGTTTATTGTGAGGGTAACACCAGGGAGTAAGGAGGAAAAAGAATGACCCCAGCAAATGCACAGACAGGCTTCATGGAAAACTGGCATGTTTTTCAGATTGAGTTGTTTTAGGGACTCACTGTGCAGTTACAGAAAATGCATTAGAGCTGCTTGTTTTGCTAGAAGAACATGACTAAATGAGGACTTGGCTAAACACTGCTCATCTTCCTTCTGCTATACTTACTTCTTAACGTCATGTACTCAGTTTCCTCAGAGAATCTGATTATATTTTGTATAGAGTTCCTCAATAGCCAGAATTCTTATATCCTGCCATCTGCAGTCAGTGGAGACCAGGGGTCACAATGTACAAAATAATGTCTAACATACTAATATTCTCATGGACAGTTAAATATATAAAGTAAGATCAGATGGTAGAACATTACATAATAACTAAAATTTTCATCCTGAAAGGGACTTCAGAGATTCTTTATCTAAACTCCCACCTACCCTCTCTTTATTTTAAACTCCCACCTACCCTCTCTTTATTTTAAAGATAATACCGAAAATTAGAAATTATGTAAGTGCATGAATATAAAAAGTTTCTTCCATTTTCAGACATCTAATCAATACAGTATTTTATAACATTAAGCCAGAATTGACTTACTAGTATTCCTCCATTATGCACCTCTCCAAGAACAAAAGACTAAACTTGTTCCTTCAGATAGATACTTGAGGTTCAGTAGCATGTTGATGCTACTTTTTTCTTCTCCAGGGGTAAGACTCCTCAGTTTCTTTAGTCATTTCTTATAGTAAGACAAACTCTTTATTGAGCTAATTTCCATCTAAAGCACCTGCAGCTATAGTGTCCTAATTGTGATTTAGCCAATAAGTAGTAGAGAAGGATGATTATCTTCTTTATCCTAGAATGTTTAAGACTGAACTTCTTATACTCGCATCACAGTGTTAACCTTCTTTTGAGCTCACAGGCCTAATTAGTAATTACAATTAACTGAACTTTCTCACATGCTGATTTTAAGTCAAATTTCTCTTATTTTATACTTTGTTATTGCTATTTCAAAATGAAATGTGTTTAAATTTATCTCTGTAAAATTTTATCCACTAGATTTAACCTGTATTTCCAGCCTGTTAGGATCTTTTTGGATCTTGATTTTATCAAGCAGGGTTTATAGTCCATCCTGCCAGCTTTCTGTCACCTGCTGATCTGATCATCTGTGTACCCATCTGTGTAATTAATAAAAATATTAAGTAGCATTAATCAACTATGACACTAACCAACAATGTTGCCATGAAGACTATATGTCAGTATATCCTAAGATTTATTTAAATAAGTAAAATATAAATACTTTATTTCTGTAGTATTTCTCTGATAACTTGCCACCTAGGAAGTCAAGTTTAGCACATGATGACTTGTTCTTAATCTCAAATCTACATCCTCAATAGATTAGCCTTTGGATAGAAATAATTTGGCAGTGGTTCGGAAGATAGTTTAGAAGAGAAGCATTGAGTTGGTGAACTTCGCTCTCAGGAATAAAAGCAAAGTCAAAAGTCAGATTGTTTTCTACTTAATATCTCATCAAGAAACTCAATACTTAGAGAACCTTATAAGACTTACAGTCTTTAGTTCCTGTGTTCTTATTTTATTGTTCCAGAACCATTAAAATGAGAAAGGTTTGTATTCTTTTCTTCAGAGACAGGACTAAGAAAGCAGTGAAGATTTAAAGAGGGAAGATAAGAACAGATTGTGGCAAAATGACAAAAGAAAATATGCAAAGTATTTGAGGCCTGTGGCAATAGAACAAAATGATATAACAAATGATAGAACAAAGGGCCTTGTCTTCTTTCCTTCTCACAGAAACCTTTTTTCTTTCTTTTCTAATTTCTTACAAACTAATTTTTAAAATAATCTGTTCTAGAATCCTGCTTAGAATTGAAAAGCATCTACCCTACTACATGCAGTTTGTTCAGTGTTATCTGCTGTACTTTTTTTGGAAATTAGAACTCAAAGTATTTTTAAAGAGGACTTTGGCCTGGTTGTTTTTTTTTTTTTATGGTAATTGAGAGTAGCAATAATTCAGAAGTCTCGTTTGCAGAAATTTTTAATAAACAGATTTTACTTATCTAATAGACAAATTCATTGAAAGCACTTAAAATCTCCTATTTTCGGGGTATCTGGCTGGCTGAGTCAGCAGAGCACGCAGCCCTTGACTTGGGATCATGAATTTGAGCTCCATGTTAGGGGGTAGAGTTTACTTAAAAAAACAGGAAAAAAACCCACCACCTATTTTGGAGTTCAGTTTCTTTTTCAGTACTAAAATTTCTTTCTTTTTTTTTTTTTTTTGTTTAAAGATTTTATTTATTTATTTGACAGAGAGAGATCACAAGCAGGCAGAGAGGCAGGCAGAGAGAGAGGAGGAAGCAGGCTCCCTGCTGAGCAGAGAGCCCGATTCGGGGCTCGATCCCAGGACCCTGAGATCATGACCCGAGCCGAAGGCAGCGGCTTAACCATTGAGCCACCCAGGCGCCCCAGTACTAAAATTTCTAAACTAATGATTCTTCTTGACCAAAGAGATGGGAAGCATTTATGTCTCAGTCTGTTTTATAATTTAATATAGCTAGTACAAGATAGTATGTAAAATCTATATATGTGTGTAGATTTGTAATCACATTATTTTGCCCTGAAGAAACATATAGAGGATTTTGAATATGATATATGAATTTATCTTGAAATTTTTTATCTGCAATGTATGAGATAGATTGAAAGTTTTTTATCCTGAATACCTCTTTTTAAATATTGTGATGCAACACCTCTATTCTTTAATAAAGTGACTCTGCCTCATTAACTTGGATTTCTACCTAGCTGTGTATTGATTATACACCACATTACTGAATTTAAAAGAAGTTCAGGGCATTGGAAGGCTTAAAGCAGTTCTTAAACTGTTAGAAAAAGCAGAATACAGTTTTTTTTCTACTAATTTACTTCTTGCTAATCATTTTACCCACACATTCCTAAACTATAGTTTGTCCGTGCTTTGGGACAAAGACAAAGAGCTGATAGTCTGTTCAACAATGTAGATGTAGCTCTAAAAGCTCATCTGCTAACTTTGTAAGTCATGGTAGTGATAAGAAGGATGCAGGGCAGAGTAAATTGTGTCTGGGCAACTCTGAAACTGATCTCAACAGATAGATTTTCCAGTTATGTCTAGACATAGAGCAGGTAAGTACCACATGTTAAACCTGATTCTGTGGGATTAGATTTGCCTCAGATAATTAGGGGTGGTAGGGAATTGAAAAAAAAAAAAAAGAACCAGTATCTTTTCTGAAAACTGCTTAGGAATTTTCACTGTCCTTCCTTCCATATACTACTACTTTTTTTTTTTAAAATAGCAAAGAATACCAAGGATGCATACAAAAGATTCAGTATGTTTCATAGCAAAGCAGGTATATATTTATAAACACTGTTTTCATTTTAAGCTGTCAGAGTAGAAATTGGAAATTTTTTTTTAAATAAAATTTATTTCAAGGCCCTGTGTCGCAGTCAGTAAATGTCCGACTCTTAGTTTCTACTCAGGTCATTATCTCCGTTTCTTGAGATCAAACCCTGCATCAGATTCTGAGCTCAACAGGGAGTCTGCTAAGTTTCTGGCTCCCTATCCTGCTCCTCCCCCACATTTGTTCACTCTCTCACTCTAAAATAAATCTTAAAAAAAAAAAAATTTAATTCAAGGACACTTATGTAGCAAAGAATTGCTTTTGTTGATACTTGGAACCTGTTATGCTCAATCACTTTAATCTGCATGCAAAGAAACCCTTTGAACTCTCAAAACCTCTCAAATTTAGTTACCTTCCAACTCCACAGAGGCACTGTAAATCTTGCTATATTTCATAACATGTAATGAAGTGTATATACAGTGCCTCTGTGACACTCTTACAGGTTAAATATAGCAACAAGAGACAGGATTTTTTCCATACACTATACAAATGCAGAAAAGTATTATATTGTCTTTTTTTTTCTTTTTTTTTTAGGGAGAGTGAGCACACAAGTGGTGAGGGGACAGAAGGGGAGAGAGAATCTTAATCTCACAACCCTGATATCATGACCTGAGCCAAAATCGAGTCACATGCTTAACCAACTGAGCTACTTAGGCATCCCTTTATTTTTCATTGTTTTTTAAAGATTATTTGAGAGTGAGAAAGAGAGAGCACAAGCGGCAGAGGAGGCAGAGGGAGATAATCTTCAAGCAGACTCTCTACTGAGCACAGAGCTGGTAAGGGGCTCAATCTCACAACCCTGAGATCATGACCTAAACCTAAGAGCCACCCAGAAGCCCCCTGTATCTATTATTAAAGGTAGTCTACGGGCATTTTGGAACTTTGATTTTTCAACCAGGAAGGAAAGGCAAAATTTTTAACTATTCAGAGGTTAAAAACTAGCAACCTGGATGAGGCTGGGGATATTGATTTTTGACTAATAGATTGATATTTTGACTGATACCATAATTTAAAAAAAAAAAATACTTAAAAGACTTCTCTTAAAAAGACAGACAAGACTTCTGCTTCTGGCTGAGATAGAATAACATGAACCAGATTTACCTTCCCACCTGAAACCAAAAAATGTACAAAGTATGTGAAAGAGTGCTTTTCAAAGAGTGATTATAAGGAAGTGAAACACAGTGATCCCTGAGAAAAAAGAAACAAAAGGTCCTATCATGTTGGTGTGCTTGGGTGGCTCAGTCACTTAAGAATCTGCCTCTGGGGGTGCCTGGGTGGCTCAGTGGGTTAAAGCCTCTGCCTTCGGCTCGTGTCATGATCTCAGGGTCCTGAGATCGTGCCCTGCATTGGGCTCCCTGCTAGGCTTGGAGCCTGCTTCCCTCTCTTTCTTTGCCTGCCTCTCTGCCTACTTATGATCTCTCTCTGTCAAATAAATAAAACCTTTAAAAAAAAAAAAAGAATCTGCCTTTGGCTCAGGTCATGATCCTGGGATCCAGCCCCATGCAGGGTGCAGTGTTGGTCTTCCTGCTCAGCTGAGAGCCTGCTTCCCGCTCCCCCTCTGTCCCTCCCCCAACTCGTTCTCTCTCTCTCTCAAATAAATAAAATCTTGCAGGGGGGGGGGGAGTCCTACCATGTCCATATTGCTGTGTTAAGAGTGTCCAGGCACCTTCCCAGGGAAGGGAAACCACACAGAGCCTGGCAAACTCCTTGTATTGAGGAAGTGGAATTGAGAGCCCAAACAAGACGGCTAGAGAGTTTGTAGGAGAGTCGAGGGCTACACAAAGAGAGGTCTTTAGAGAACTACAGAGGGAACACCTCCCCCATTCCCTCAAGTATTCAGCAAAATACTCACTAGCACATACATGCACAGAAATGACCAGAGGCTAGAAAAAAAGTCACCCCCAAAATTAGAGGAAACAGTGTTTGGGGTTCATATAAGGCTGAGGTACAACACCGGCCAGACTAGAAAATCTTGATTAATAGGGCATGAGGTGGAGTATAGACACTTCTCTATACTCATCAGGGGGTAATAATTAGTGCCAGATTGAACATTACTCTAATCCCACCTAACAGGTTTTTTGTTTGTTTGTTTTTTTAATTTCTTTGAGAGCAAGCAAGCAAGAGAGGGAGCTAACATGGGCTGCGGGGTAGGGGGAGAGGCAGAGGGAAAAGCAGACTCCCCACTGAGCAGGGAGCCTGATGCGGGGCTTCATCCCAGGACCCTGGAATCATGACCCCAGCCAAAGGCAGAGGTCCAGCCAACTGAGCCAGTAAATCTTAAAAGCAAACCTAAAGAGATCAGTATTTATAGAAATACAAGAATATCCAATACCTCCCATAAAGTTAATTTACAGATTGCCTTGCATGCAAAATAGCATGGAAATAAAGCTCACAATAAGGATAAAAGAATCAAACCCATCCAGAACCAATGTAGATATTAGAATTAACAGACAAGATCATTAGTTATTACAGCTGAATTTCATATGTTGAAAAGTTGAGACACTACTTTAAAAAAATTCAATAAAATGTAATTTAGTTGTAAGGGTCAAGTAGGCTTATCTGTCACATATTATAAAATGACCTCATTATTATCTGGCTTTACTTCTTTTACTCACATTTAGAGAAAATTTTGAAAGAATGCATCAACCATGAAAATAATTTCAAGTGTCATTTCATTTACAGGTCTGCATTACATTTACTGAATTTGGAAAAATGCAAAATATTTGTAACTTTCTTATTGAAAAGTTAGATAGCTCTGTTGTCATCAGCCAACCCCAGTTCTATCATACTCCAAGTTCTGTTGAGAATCTTCGGTAAGTTAAGTACATCTTTAACTAAATTACCAATTAAAACTATTCAGTGTTAGAGTTCATTGAATGTCATATTAATAATGTCTGCATTTAATTCCCAAGACGAAAAGCCTGTCTTGTTGCTGTTGAGAACGCACGGCACAAAGCTCAAGAAGTCTGTAACGTTGTTGGCCAAACTCTAGGAAAACCTTTATTAATCAAAGAAGAAGAAACAAAAGAATGGGAAGGCCAGATAGATGATCTCCAGTCATCCAGACTCTCAGGTTCATTAACCGTACAACAAAAAATCAAAAGTGCAACAATACATGCTGCTTCAAAAGTATTTATAACTTTTGAAGTAAAGGGCAAAGAGAAGAAAAGAAAAAACCTCTGAAATTCCAACTAAAATATATTGTTTGTATCATTTTATTTTTATACTTTTTATGTTTGCTTTGTCCTGAAAATATATATTGTATATTCTATAAAGTATTTCTCCCCCAAATCTGTCAGTTCTTGAATATAGTTCCACAAATACCTAGGTTTACTTTCCATTTTTAAAAACTTACTATGGGGGGGCGCCTGGGGGCTTAGTTGGTTAAGCCACTGCCTTCAGCTCAGGTCATGGTCCCAGGGTCCGGGAATTGAGTCGCATCTGCTCCTTGCTCAGCAGGGAGCCTGCTTCTCTCTCTGCCTCTGTCTGCCTCTCTGCCTGCTTGTGCTCGCTTGCTCACTGTCTCTCTCTCGCTCTCTCTCTCTGACAAATAAATAAATAAAATCTTTGACAAAGAACTTATTATGGCAAATACTCTGAAAATAAATATGTTATATGTGCACAATTATATACTGACAATATAAGTCATGTATAAGAAATTTTTATATTTCTACTACAGGAATAAATATTGGCAGTCTTAATGACAAGGAATACATAACTTTTGATAAAAGGGTAGTGAGGTATACTAGGAAAATATTTTGATGCCAGGAATAAAATATATAAACCAGATCCTCTTCACCAGGCTCCTTTGATTATACCAGCACTTTCCAATACAAATAAATGCAAGCCACATATGTAATTTAGAATTACTTAGGAGATATATATTTAAAAAAGTAAAATATAAAAAATAAAAAAGCAGTTGAAACTAAGTTTAATATTTAATCTAAGGTGTCCAAAATATTATTATTTCAGTATATAATCAATATTTTTAAAATAATTATTTTAAAAATAATTTCTATTTTTTATACTAAGTTTTCAAAATTTATAGTTTACATCATAACATCTTAATTCATATACTAAATTTTCATCAGAAATACCTGATCTGTATTTATTTCCTAAAATGTAGTTGAAAAACTAGATTCATACATGCAAGTTCCAAACAAGATTAAAAGAGCTAGTAACTCTACATCAAGAAGCAATTTCAGGTAGCAATTTTCAAATTAAATTTTTTAAAAATTTAAAATTCAGTTCCTTTATTGTACTAGATACCATTTTAAGTACTTGAAGTGGTTTAATGGCTACTGTGTTGCACAGTGTAGGGTTCTACACTTGCGATAATACCTTCAGGCTGTTTGAGATGTAGCAGCAAGTACCTGACATTCCTGTTGCATGGCACATTATCTGCAAGTGATCATCAACCAGAACTGTTAGGCAGCACAGGTTTCCCATTCCCCACCACAGAGGTATGGGCCCTAGGGTTTTTCCTCTGACCTATCTCCATCCTCCTATACCAATATTATTTTCCTACCACACGCTCCAGTATGTAGTTTATATCCCCGCCCACTTCCTTAAGTGGCACTGAAATAGTTTTATCCATCTCCTCTGTAGGGTCCGTGGCAGGAGGGAAAGTGAAAGCTAAGAAGAAAAGCTTTAGGATCTGACACCCTGTGTTCAAATTCAGACTTTACAGCTTTATTACTAAAGGAGTGTAAGCTGCTTTAGAATGAAGATCTTATCTTGTTCATAGCTGCATTCTCAAACCTGACGTAGTGTCAGGGCCAACAAAGAGTAGGCTCTCAAATATCTTCTGAGCAAATTTACCAGACGTGTGAATTTAGCAAGCAAGGCACTTTGATATCATTAAGCTTCTCTTTCCTCACCAAAAAAATGAGGCTAAATACCTACCTTTCAGTATTACTCTAAGGATTAAAATTGATAAATACAAGACCATGAGAATAATGCCTACCATACCACAGCTGTCAGTCAATAAATAGTAGCCATTATAGCAACCACATTTTTTGATTACTGTCAACCCAACTAAACTAAAAGTTGGCTCTTCCAAGTCTTCCATTAAGATGGATTTTTAAATAGTTATATTAAAGATATTATCACAAAATCAGTTTAAGATATGTTTTTTATTTCCAAAAAAAGAGATAAAATATATTTTAGCTTTGATTTATCCAGTTGGGTAGAAAAGTATATTGGGGCTGAATACCAAGGAAACAATATTTATACTCAATAAAAATTTCATTATATGGGTAGATTTTTCTTAGCTGTAGCTTCATTATATTTTGGTTTCATCTTATTTGGTAAAGAGGGTTTTCAGCTTAGCATGAAATACCTAAAAATAAATGTTAAGTTACCGAACACTTTTTAGAATTTACAGGATTTTTTTAAAGATGGTGCTTCCAAAAAAAAAAAAAAAAAGCCTATAAATTGGGCAGTCCTGCAATTCTGTGAAGTGGCTAAGAGAAAAAAAATCCTTCAAGGACTGGCCTGGATTATGTATAACATCCCAACTTCTCAAGATGAAGGGTATCAAATTTTAGTTGTCAATTGGTGGCAGTTTAATTTTTGACACATGGCATATAATTCAGTCTCACAATGACTCAGGGGGCATGTACCACAAAGGCTGCTAGAATAAGCCTATTCCAAACCTAACCCTGAAAAAATTTCTTTCTTGTGAACCTCCCCCTTTTTAAAAAATCTTTTCAGAAAGCAGCGAATTATAATTGCTGTTTTCTGAAAAAAAAAAAAAAAATTCCCATTAGGATATCTGAAACAGATCCACTATACTCCAAGCACCTTTGTAAAAGGAAATACTATTAAGTAAATATTCTTAATATTACTGATAAAATTTAGGATTCTATTCCATTACATGGCAAAGGTTACATTTTTTTTATAGTAGCAATTTACCTTTAAGTATCAGTGTTCTTACTTGACAGTTAATTTTAGTTCAACATAAATTAATAAGACCTGAAAAAATAGTTTATAACTTTAAGATGCTGTACTTCATATCCCATAATTATTGTTATGTCCTCAGGAATGTAGGTCGAGGATCTCCTAATTCCATTTGACTTGTTGATGAGAACTTGATAGCAAGGAATTCTTCTCTCTGGCCTAGAAATATGAAAACATGAATTATGAGGTCAAATATGGGAGTTAATATATTATTATCTACATTACAAAATTGAATGGGAGGCAAATGCTTTCCTACTCAGTCCCAAAAGAACCCCACTACATAGTTTAACTAAAATAATATTTAGTATTTTTTATGTATATTGTATTTACAGCCAGACATCATCTACCCATAATCTAATGTGGCCTAAATTACTTTAACATGTTCAGTTTTGTTTGAATTCACAGTGACTAATCCAAATCAAACACTGTTCTCGGGATAAGGTAATAGATATTTTTCAAGAGGAATGATTTGTGCTGTTTTATTAAAAGAATACTAACCTTTTCCAACCTGTTTATCAGAGGGATATTTCTGTTTCAGCAACTCTTCTGGAGTTCTGGCTTCAGCATCCCAACCAACAATTACCCTCAGTTAGCTACCTTCCTTGTAAATGATCACCAGTCCCACCTCAAAATAGTTTCCATCCTATCTTAGTTTCCACACTAAGGGATGAAAAGCCCAGGCGTCAGTAGAAAGTGCTAATCTAAATGATCCTAAAACCAGTTAGTGATCCCTAAAAAAAAAAAAAAAAAATCCTCCAAATACCATGTTACTTACCATCTGGGGAGGAAGGGGGCATATGTGTATGTCTATTTTTTTTAAATATAAAGATTCTATCACTTAGCCTCTGCTTCCTTTCTGCAAACAATTTTGGTCAAAGAGTTAAAAAAACAGATTAATAGTTCATACATACATCAGCTTTACACTGATCGCATTAATTGCATACTAATTATGTTTCATTTGTCTCTACCCAAGACTGAACTCCTCAAGAGCAAGGCTCTATCTTCTATTTCTTTTCCCTGTATCCCTGGCTAATAAAAGGCTAAGAGGAGGAAAAACTGGCTGTCAGATATTTCACTTTATTCCCTATCAGAGGGATAGCATTTATAGCAGAGTGCTTGAATGTTGGTATACACAGAAGTAGGGAAGGAAAATGCAAAGCACTAATCTTATGTTCCAAAATGTTTGCATATTTTATCGCTAAATGGTTATATTTTTATTTCTCCAAAGCTTAGCATTCTCAGAAAAGAAGTCTGTGGCTATGCAACAATAAATATTTTGTTGTCTAAACTAGTCTCTAGCCCAAGTAAGAAAATAACATCAAAAGAAAATTTTTCTTAGTTTATGCTAAATGAATCATGGAAAATCTAAGATACTATATTCTATATTGGAGTGGAGTTAAGGTATAATTAACTCAATGTTGAGTGTCAACCAAATACAAAATTATTTTTAATATATCAAATGTTTCATAGTTCAGAATCATGTAAGGTAAGCATAGATTTCTTTTTCATCATCATTGTACCTATTTCTAAAATGATAAAGATGCAGGGATTATAAACTGATATGTCTCTGCAAAGAAATCAATATGAATATGCAGCAGAAAGAAACCTTTAAAAAATGTATTTGCAAACCAAAGAGGTCATCATGTATCTGAGGAATCACTATACTGGTTTCATTCTGTAGGAATGAAACTTCACAGTATTCCAAATGTTACTACTCTTAAACATTACATTCATTTAAAATACTCCGTTTTTTAGTACTTCATATGAATAATAGAGAATTAGCTAATATTAAATTCAACACATTAGAAATGTTTTATGTAGGGGCACCTGGGTGGCTCAGTCAGTTAAGCATCTGCCTTCGGCTCAAGTCATGATCCCAGGGTCCTAGTCCCACATTGGGCTCCTCACTCAGTGGGGAGCCTGTTTCTCCCTGTCCCCCTGCCTGCTGCTCCTCTTGTTTGTGCTGTTAAATAAATAAATATTTTTAAAAAGAAATGTTTTATGTAAATGTTTAAACACTTCATTAACCAATATTAACTAATGATTTTTCATATTATTTGGGAATAACTGGAAACATAACACTGCAACAACCACACCACTGAAAAACTCTGAGAATACCAGCAGCTCTGAGTTTGTACAAATTCCTTCCACTTTCACCACCACAGTAGCCCTGAAGGCAGGAATAGTAGAAATCCCAGCAGTATCCACATAGCCCACCCAACTACTGCTTTTCTATGTGTGAACTAGAGTGTTCAGAAAGGCAACATGAGAATTGAGAGAATAATGAACTTGAAAGACAGCACAGCATGACAAGAGGTAAAAATGGAGGTTGTACTTTCTACTACTTATCAGCCTTCTGAACACTTGCAGATAAATGCAATGCACCTATGCCTAAGTTGAGTATGAAGACTAGAAAGAAACAAGTAAAACTGCAGAATTTTTAAAATCATGATCAGGAATATGGAATGTAGTGTAGCTGTAATGCTACACTTACAGCATCATTTATGAAAAAGGGGCAAAAGCTAAAATTTAAAATGCTTGAAATTAATAAAAAATAAGTAATCACCAAAATTGTGTTTAAAAAAACAAATTCTGAATACCATTCTCCCCTTCCTAACCTGTCTCACATTACAAACTACTATTTCCCATTTATGTTCCCTGTCAAGTCCTAAAAAGTCAGGATAAACAGCCAAAAGCTTAAACATAAGTGCCCTTAATTGAGTCAGCCATATCACAAAGTAAAATGTCTTTTAGTTTTTGCCACTGATAACTCGGATGAATTTTCATGGATGAGGAAGTTTTCATGACTGATTTGCAAAAAAATAGATTATGTGTTTTAAACTGTTTATCAAGTCTTAATAGGGACAGAAAATAAGGTATATTATGTTACCTACAGCATATTTCTTTTCTCATACTCTTTCCAAAATACATCCCACTTTCTAGCCGTGCCTAAAATAATCTGGGACAAATGTTGGAACAAATATCAAGTTGCCTAATTATTTCTTACAGTTTTTCTCATTCTTATGCACAGAAAATCAAAATAAATCTGCACACAAATGTCAAAAATAAATTATT
The DNA here is from genome assembly GCF_022355385.1 of Mustela nigripes. Taxonomy (NCBI): domain Eukaryota; kingdom Metazoa; phylum Chordata; class Mammalia; order Carnivora; family Mustelidae; genus Mustela; species Mustela nigripes. The sequence continues at coordinate 100,137,435 of NC_081561.1, forward strand.
CCTACCCTCAAGGTTTGAAATGGACTTTGGATAATCCTTTTACATTTGTAGTACTCATTAAAACTATTCTGTTTACTAGATGCCTGTGGTCAGAGCTATCCCTCTGCAAGTAATTATTTTTAGACCATTTTTCATTCTCAAGTGGTCTTGATGCTTTTAAATTCATGGATTTCCATTATTATCTAAAAAATTATATTAATATTTATATGTATGTATAGAGCTAGATATGTAAATATATAAATCATCAAAATAAAAGGGATTACTACTTTGCTGTATTCCCATTACTACTAACACTATAGTTTAAAGAAAATGAATCTGCCTCCTCTTTCTTATTTTTTTAAAGATTTATTTATTTATTTTAGGAGAAAGAGCACAAGCAGGAGGGCCAGAGGGAGAGGAAGAGAATCTCAAGCAGACTTCACAATGAGCGTGAGCCCAACTCCAGGCTTGATCTCACCACCCTGAGATCACGACCTGAGCCTAAACCATGACACTTAATCCACTGTACCACCCAGGCACCACTGCCTCTTTTTTAAATAGGAAGTAATTATTCTTACTCTTCGTTCCCTGGTCTTTAAAATGTTTATGTAAGAATAACATGGATTTAATAAGTATTAAGTAGACTATAAGAAACCTGATAAATCTTCCAGATGATCAGAAAAGACTTTTCCTAACTCCTTTATTTTGTACACAATATCTTAATTCAAAATATATTTTGGAAAGGGTATGTGCAAGCCAGGAATCAGGTTAGTACTCAAAGGTAAAATTTGAAAGCAGATTTACATCACATAAATGTATACTATCTTGTCTTAATAACCAGTGTTTTATATGCATCATCTTTCATCTTATATGTATTATCTTTCATTCTCTGGTATGACCATCTAAAACCATCCCAAAAATCAGCATTAAGAACAAAATGCTTAAAATAGCAAGTGGCATTATGCATATTAATATACAGCAAATGATGTTGCTGGTTACAGAATGTCTAACTATCTTCGGAGAGGGGGACTTGTCTTTTATCCAACCACACTGAGCTAACCTGTACAAGAGTAAAAAATAGAACTCTCTCATGAATCAAGAGTATTAAAGTACATGCGCACATTCCATATCATGACCAGGAAATTTTCTTTTGTGAAATTAGGTGTCCAAACTTCAGATTATTTTTTAACAAAAATGTAATCTTTCAATCAGAAAAGTATAATCGAGCTATATGACATTTTTTGGCATTTCTACAATAATTTCATTTTTCCTTACAGCCAATTTCCTTTTTCCATAAAGGATCTTTTTCTCATTTTATACATGTTTAAAAGGAATACAAATCACAGGGCGCCTGGGTGGCTCAGTGGCGCATAAGCATCTGCCTTCAGCTCTGGTCCTGGAATGGAGCCTTAAGTCCTTCCTGCTCAGCAGGGATCCTGCTTCTCCCTCTCCCTTTGCTTCTCTCCCAACTCATACTCTCTCTCTCTCTCTCTAATAAAATATTTTTTTAAAAAAATAAAAGGAATGTAAATCAGATAAAATGATTTAGAAAAATCTTTTAGCAGCACATTATTTTGAGAAAGTGAAATACACTTTATGGGACGGACAATCAGTAACCTCTGGAATTTGGAGTTTTTCTCCTTGTAGGGTGAAAATTTATCATCTGATGGCAAAAAGAATTCTAAAGTCCTACATACCAATATTTAGCATTGATATGCGATTTTATAATAATATTTTGCTACCGTTCTCTGATGTCCCAAGAATTCACAAAACTGCAAACAAAATAATGGAGGCTCGGGGTAAAATCCAGATTTGGGGAAGCCAAAAAATCATACCTATCCTCTACCTCAGCCTTCAATGACATGATACATGGTACCTGTCTGAAATAGCAAGAGTTACTCAGTATCTCTTTTCCCCCAAAGAATAAGTAGAATATACACGAATAAATTGCTGAAAGTAAGATTTTATGTATGCTGGAATAAACTACCATCAAGTATATGGAAGGCCGAATATTCCTTTTTCTGAATGTGGTTTCTTTTCCAGCTATATAGGGAGATGAAATAAAGTGAACAGAATGCCTGGGTGGTTCAGTCGGCTAAGCACCTGCCTTCAGCCCGGGTCATGATCCCAGGGTCCTGGGATGGAGTCTCACAGCCAGCTCCTTGCCCTGGGGGAGCCTGCTTCTCCCTCTGCCTGCCTCTTCCCCTGCTTGTGATCTCTCTCTAACAAAGGAAAGAATGAAGGAAGGAAAGAAAGAATGAGAAAGTGAACTAAGATCAAACTGAGATCACTTTTTCATCATCCTCATAGTTTTGCTTCATTTTCCTTGAAATAAAGCTAAAAAATCAGTATTTTTCAGGAATCACACTTTGTCAACTAAGGTTACCAAGGGACCTCACTTTGTTCCAAAATTGTCTGAGCTCCTGTTTGCCCATTAGTGCTCAAGCAAGCTAGTTTTTATTCTTTTAAGCTAGTTCTTAGTAGATTTCCTGTTTATTCCTAAAGGTAACTACAACTTTTAAGTAGCCAAATAACTCAAATACTGTTGAGAAGTATTCTTCTAACCTGGATAAATAGATATAGTGTTATAATTTATTAAGCCACCCACTCCTGCCCTCCATGAAAAGGGAGGGATGTTTTGATTACAAAGATTCCACTACAAAAAGAGAATGCATACTGATCTTGGATTAGTTTTGTTTTCAAATAGCTACAGAAGAATGACTGTATCAATATGTTAGGAGGTTTCTACCCCCAGACTTAACTTTTCAACAAAAATGGTAAAATGTGCACATGTTGTTTACAACCTTTATTTGCCAAAAGCCACTAAGTTAATCATTATTTTCTGCCCCTGCAATCCCAAAAATATTATCTTAAATAATATGTCAAGGTATCCTCTGAAGGACAGTAGCATTTTTTTTTAAGCATGAAAGGAAATAAAAGATTTAGAATACAGCACAACTTTTTTTCTCCTTTAAGACTCTGAGCAGAGTCATCACCATACCCCTAAAACAAAACACTGAACTGGTAAAGCTGCCTATAAAACCATAGCACACTATCTGCCACAATCTCCACAGTAATAAGTCTTCCAAGATGCTTTACTAGGTAGTATTATCGGGCAAAAAGGGCAAAACAATGTTTATGCACCTTTAATGTGGAAATTCCTTAGGCATTATCTGCCCATGAAGCAATAGATGTTTTCCAATTACTACTCCCAAAAGTTACTCATTTTTAGTTTTTGGCATTTTTATTTTTGGATTGAAAGCTAATCATAAGCATTACCAGGTCATTAATTTTCTCCCCAGTTACTACTCAAAATAAATAATAGATAGCATAACATATTTCCCCTGATTCAAGCACCCAATTTCCCACAAAATTTGGGTTCACTTAACAAGTGTCTTGTATTTTTGAGCCCAGGTGAAAGCTCACTCCATATAGGTAATACTAGTTAAAGAGAAGTCTTAGACTGCAAGAAAAACTTCCTTCACTAGGATTAGAAGATACTTTTTTAAGGGGAGATTGACATTTCTGAGACCCATTTAATCCTTCGTTCCTGTATTAAAACAATGAAAGGTTAGAGGGGAGCCTGGGTGGCTCAGTCAGTTAACGGTCTGACTTTTGGTTTCAGCTCATGGTCTCAGGGTGGTGAGATCCCTCCTGCCTCAGGCTCCATGCCTAGCATGGAGCCTGCTTAGGATTCTCTCTCTCTTCCTGACTCCCCCCCCACCCCCCCCACCCCCAAAACCTTTTTTTCCAAAAAAAAATAAATAAAAAAATCACTAAAAAAAAAAAAATAAATAAACAAAGCAATGAAAGGTTAGAAACTGGCCCAGAAAAAAAACAAAACAAAACAAAACAAAACAAAAACAACGGGATAGCCAAATTACAGTGGGCTTTTCTGCTGAGTTGAGCTCTTCTCATTCTGGTACCTGAGACGGTACCTGTCGGTCCACGTAACACAGGCTCTGTGTTATGGCTGCTGTGTGTACATCCACCAAAAGAACTGCTAGTTTTACACATGCATTGGCACAGAAAATCAGTATGCAATAATTTTTTAAGCCACCATCAGCTGACTGTTTACCAGCAGTAGACTACTGGTTTCTCTCCGGACTTTCAACTTCTTTCCCTGCATCAGCTTTGTTCCTTGATTTGCTTGAAATCTTGGAATTAAAGGACCATAGAGGTCGACTCTGGGCCCACCTTCTACTTAATCCCAAACCTCTTCTACAGCATCTTTGATGTGTGGTCTTTGGCATAACAGCATTGGTGAAAAACTATGAAGAGTAATAACATCAAAGGCAATAACATCAAAGTCTTGGAACCAGAGAGAAAATATGAAATAAGAGGGAAAAGTATATATTGAGGAGACGGACAACTACTAATTTAAGAAGGGAAAGCAAGCAAGTAACAGATTGACCTGAAGGTCAGCACATCCTTCTCTTTCTCTGAATTGCAATGATTTTAACCCAGCTTCTCTCAGCAAACCCACTATAGGTACATGTGTTAGAGTATGTGTGTGTTTTATAAAGTACATCAAAGATTCCCCCTTGATGGAAGCATAATATAAGACTTGTATTTGTTGTTTTTTAAAAAACATTTTATTTGACACACCCAGAAAGAGAGGGGGTGGGGCGGGCAGAGGGAGAGGGAGAAACAGGCTCTCTGCTGACTAGGGAGCCAATGTGGGCTGCAGTTCTATGACTCTGAAATAAGGACATGAGCCAAAGGCAGATGCTAAACCATCCGAGCCACCCCGAAGTCCAGAGACTTCTATTTATAAGCCCTTGTTAAATTATTCCAAGCTAAAATGTTAGCTTTAAGCACATGAAAAGTGCACAAGAATTCCACAACTCTAAATCTGAACATCACCCATGAGTGTCACATTTCACATTGTAAGAGAAGGGCCATGAAACACTAACTCGGAGCACCTGGGTGGCTCTGTGGTTAGGCCTCTGCCTTAGACTCAGATCATGATCCTGGGTCCTGGGATCAAGCCCCGCATCTGGCTCCCTGCTCAGCTGGATGAGCACTTCATGTCAGTTCACCAGGACAGGAGAGGATCCTGGGATCTAGCTGCACGCAGACGGCACCGATCGTCACGAATATCATCACGAATACACCGGCAGTCGGCCCCGCGGCCTCACAGTCGCGGGCACTAAGGGGACGTTCCAGGGAAACACACATGGGTGAACCCAGCTCAGGAACCCAGAACAGAATCCCCGGAGAGGGCTATTCAGGGAAAGCAGTCCCCCTGGCCTCCCATTTGACACAAAAATCTATTTCCGGTAGAGTCAGCAGCTGCTGTTTCTAGAATTATAACGATACAGGGGTTCACCCACGTTGTTTAAACGCCACGAGGTAAATGACGAACTCCAGTCATGGGACGTAACGAAGGGAGGAAACGGGGCAGAGAGCGAGAGAAGGGGCAGACGACAGAAGCGGACTTGAAGGAGGAAAGATGAACACCTGTCGTCCCCCAGGCCCCCAAAGGAGCACCAAGTTATACACGTCGCCTCTTTCTTCCTCACCCCCGAATACCTGAAATGACGCCACAGAGGGAGAGAGGGCGCCGCCGTCGCCCGGTTTCCTCCTCAACCCTGTTCCCGGAGCGCGGGAGAGGAGGGCCCTCGCGCGGCCCGCGCTCTGGCCGGGGGTCTCGGTCGGCACGTGGCCCCGCTCCCTGAGAAAGCCGGGTTCCGGGCCGGCCCCGGGGAGCCCCCCACTTCCGCCCGCGCGGTCAGGCGGAGGCGCGCACTTCTCGCCTCGGGGAGGGGCGCCGGCGGCGACTGCAGGGACCTCAGACCGCGCTCCCCCCCGGCCCCCCTAACGCCCCCCCCCCCACCCCGGCATCGCCGCGCGCACCCTCCGCTGGGGGCGTTAGCCGGAAGAAGGCGCCTGCCGCGGGGCCCTCCCCCGGCTGCCTCCGTCCGCGGGCCTGCAGGCCGTCCCGACTCGCCGCGCCCTACGCGGAATCCGCAGACGTTCCCCCACAGAACTCGAGCTCCTGCCAGGTTTGGCCCCGCCCTTCTCTGGCCACTGTTAGTGGCAAGAGGCAGGATGGCCGGCCTTCTGTCCTCCTCATCCCTTACTCTCCTCATCCCGCCCGGGGCTGTCGAGTTTGCCCATTTTCTCCCATCTCTTCTCAGACTCCTCCTCTGTCCCTGTTGCAACAGCCTGACATTAGGTCACCAGTCCCACTGATCACCCCACTCGACTTTCAAAATCTGAGCCCCTCGGATCCACACCAGGACGCAGTGACCTAACTTAAACGCAACTATGATCGCGTTCTTCCTAGTATTGTGGGTTTGTTTGTTTGTTTTTTAGATTTTATTTATTTATTTGACAGAGATCACAAGCAGGCAGAGAGGCAGGCAGAGAGAGAGGGAGGAAGCAGGCTCCCCGCTGAGCAGAGAGCCCGATGTGGGGCTCGATTCCAGCACCCTGGGATCATGACCCCAGCTGAAAGCAGAGGATTTAACCCACTGAGCCACCCAGGCGCCTCCTAGTTTAAAACTGATTGGTGGCTTCTGATGGATAGCAGCCCAGAGGCCAACCCCCTCTGCCTGCTTTCAAAGGCCCTTCAAGATCTGGTCTCTGTGCTTCCCCCAGTCTCATCCCTCCTTGTAGGCTCCAAGGGAACTGAACAGCCTCTTTTCTCTGGGAGATTCCTCTTCCCAATTGCCTCCCAGGGCTTGTCTGGCTAATTTACTCATCTTTGAGTTAAAAACTGGCCTCTGACCTCCCTTCGGGGATGGCATTCCAGCTGAGTTAAATTACCCTCCTGGGGTCTTCAGAGCACCTCTGTGTCTCCATTGTAGCAAAGATCAGGGCTCCAGCTGTGTTGTCACTTACCTTCCCCAGCCCATCTGCAGCAGTGTATTACCTACAACTCTGCCCCAGGCCCAAGGTGAAGCAGGTGTTATGAATCATTTAATACAACTACCCTTTGTAGTAGCTTCTATTATCTCCACCATACAGGTGGAGTATAAACTAAGAGAGCTTAAGAAATTTGTCCAGGATGACCAGGATGCAGGGAACTCAGGCAACCATATTTTTAAAAATCATCCTCTAGGTGATTGATTCCTGTGAGTAGCAGAGAACCACGCTCTAGCCTGGTGAGCTCTTCTATGACAAGAGCCATATGTTTCTTGTCTGGACCTAGTATAGTGGCTGGGACACAGCAGGTGTTGTGGGATAAATGGAGGTTTTATTTGATCTTCTATACCACAGCAGAAAGCAGGCCATTCAGGAATCATAATGGCCTGTTTGTTGTTGTGCAAAAAGACTCGGAAAGTTAAATGACTTAACAGTTCATAAATACAGAACCGTGATTAAAGACCAGGGACATTTGACTCTTCCAAGGCTTTTTTCACCATTGTAGCTTTTTTTCTGGGACAGCCTCCCAGAGGAGCTTGTATGTGTGTGTTTACTTCTTCCTAGAAAACTTTGGTGATAAGAGGTTCATTTTCACATTCTCATGTCTGATGTCGGTAGTACAGAGTATACAGGAGAGAGGGACAGCGTCGGTTCAGTGTCTAAAACTGAATTCTGTGATCCAGAGCGAAAATATGACATGAAAACAGAGTTCAGGATAAAGAGGAACAATAGTCTAATTAGTTTGCCAGGCAAAGGGGGTTGCAACAGGCTAATGCCTTCAAAACGGCAGACCATCCCAGAGTAAAAGACTAAAGCATTTTATAGGAAAATATAGAATCAGGGCTGTTTCAGTAGGAATCTCGTAAGTGGGGCCAGCTGGGCTCATCATGTCTCTCAAGGGGTCTACTGATGAGCACGAGAATTGGATTTACTGAACATACACACTCATTCACTGTCAGCAACAGTGCAGGAGATGAGTTGTTGTGGGACAAAAGGAAACACCAGAAATGATGTCCATAGTAGCAAAAAGCTGGAAAGAACCACCACATCTATTGGCAACAGAATGATTAGATTGTTCTATGGTCACATATTAACACATATAATACAATAAGTATTATACAGCAGTGAAAATGAATGAATTATACCTTGTGTAAAAACATGACTAAATTTTGAAAACATTACAAAATTATTGTCATTTAAAGAGACAAAGAATATGCCACCAAAAAGTACAAAAATGATATTAGCACTAGGGCTTTAACTTCGTTAAAAAGAATTTGTTAAAGAGAAATATTTGAGGGGCACCTAGGTGGCTCAATGGGTTAAGCATCTGCCTTCAGCTTAGGTCATGGTCTTGGGGTCTTCGGAGTCCTACATCGGGCTCTCTGCTCAGCAGGGAGCCTGCTTCCTTCTCTCTCTCTGCTGGCCTCTCTGCCTATTTGTGATCTCACTGTCAAATAAATAAATAAAATCTAAAAACAAAACAAAACAAAAAAACTTTACTACAAAAAAAAGAAATATTAGAATGTTTATAATTTACAAGACATCTAAAAGAGCCTAAATACACATGTTGTATAAGCACATTTTACATTTGGCATAAAATGGACTGGGAAAACATGATTGATGGCACAAATAGCAGAGGAAAAGATCTCATTTATATGTGGAATCTAAAAAAGTGAAACTCCTGGAACCGGACAGGGGAGCAGTGGTTTCCAGGGGCCGAGAAACACAAACGCCAGCCATCCGAGACTCCTTACTAAGTGTACACTGAGGTTAGAGAAATATCAATATTGATACCAAGTTCCTTGAACAAAGGATTCTACAGAAAAACAAGTGGAGGGGGTGGGGCGCCTTTGGGTTAAAGCCTTTGCCTTCAGCTTGGGTCATGGTCCCAGGGTCCTGGGATCCAGCCCCGCATTGGGCTCTCTGCTCAGTGGGGAGCCTGCTTCCTCCTCTCTCTCTGCCTGCCTCTCTGCCTACTTGTGGTCTCTGTCTGTCGGATAAATGAAAAATCTTTAAAAAGAAAAAAAAAAAAAAGTGGAGGGGAGGTGGAGGTTTCAAGAATGAAAAGGAGAAAAATTTGTTCAGTTTGAAGTCAAGTCTTGCTGGAGCACTTAATTTGAAGCAAATTAAGTGTGTCCATCTTAACTTCCATCCATCTTTCCATTTCTATAGGGGTTTCAGGCTCTAGTGACAAAAAGAGAAGCAGCAAATTCACTGTGCAAGACTGCTATTTTGATATGTATCCTCAAAAAGATGGTTTCAGTTTCTATAGTTATCTTGATATGATTCTGGGCTGTCTGAAATATCGTTCCAGGTGGTTATCCCAAGACACCAGGTTGAAGGATTTTTAAGTAACAAAAAAAGTGGAACTCCTAGAACCAGACAGGGGAGCAGTGGTTTCCAGGGCCCAAGAAGGGGAGAGGGAACTGGAAGAGGCTGGCCAAATATATAAGCTTTGTTATCAATAAATTCTGGAGATCTAAATTACAAGCATGGTGATTATAGTTAATAATACTGTATTGTATACTTGAAATTTGCTAAAAGAGTAGATCTTAAGTGTTCTCACCAGACTAAAGAAAAAAAAAAAAAGTAACCATGTGAGGTGATGGATATATGAATTAACTTGACTGTGGCAATCATTTCGCACTGTATATCTCAAACCATCACATTATATATCTTAAATATATACAATTTTTGTCAATTATATATTAGTTAAATCAGGAAAAAATTAAACACAATTTAAGCCAAAAAGTGAGAACAAACTAACACATATGTAAAGTGAAATCCTTTGTTTCTTTAGCAGTATTTCAACTATTTCTGTCAAAGAAATTAAAAATGGGTATTTGTTAGGGACGCCTGGGTGGCTCAGTTGGTTAAGCAGCTGCCTTCGGCTCAGGTCATGATCCCGGCGTCCTGGGATCGAGTCCCACATCGGGCTCCTTGCTCCACGGGGAGCCTGCTTCTCCCTCTGACTCTGCCTGCCACTCTGTCTGCCTGTGCTCGCTCTCGCTCTCTCTCTCTCTGACTAAATAAATTTAAAAAAAAAATCTAAAAATGGGTATTTGTTAGATTTCTTGGAAAAATACTGATATTAATAAAATAGTAAATAAAATGGAGAGAAGCAAATAAGAATCAGCAGAAGATATAGTCTTACATCTTATGACACTTTCTAGCTGCTCCTTAGTAAGCACAAGATGACAATATAAAATCAATATTTGTAATCATTGCAATATTATACTATGCCAAAATACTTGAGTAACATGCAGTATTCCAAAATAAAATTTGTAATGTAGACCATTTTAACCATTCCTCTAAATTAAGATTTATTTATTTATTTGAAGGGAGGAAGGGGAAGAGGGAGGAGAGAAGCAGACTTCATGATGAGCATGGAGCCCATCTCTGATCCCTGAGATTAGGACCTGAGCCAAAACCAACAGTCCGATGCCTAACCATTTGAGCCAGCCAGGTGCCCACAGTTCCTCTAAATTAAAAGAAACTTTTTTTAACTAGGGATCAACAAGTTAATGCATTTGTTAACTAACTCCTGGGTGATTAATAACTTGTAAGAGAACATTGAAAAATTTTCTCAAAACTCAAGAAAAAGGGTGTCTCTTAACTTGTTCCTCAGCTGAGAAGACATAAAAAGGTTAACTCAGAGGGTAACTTCTTTAAAGTCTTCACTGAAATGAATCTTAATTTTGAATATGAGCCATTATCTGAGTTTTGGTATCACAATATCCAGCACATTAAAATTATTTGTACAGTGCTTTCATGTTTCTAAAATAGAATATCTAGCTTTTGTACACCAGGGCTATTGGTTGACAGGCATCCAAACTCTATGACCAAAAAAAAAAAAAAAAAAGTCAGGCAGCAAAGTCTGTTGACTTTGGTTGAAGTCCTCTGACTCCTGGTTGAAGACCTCTATCATGTAAAGATTAACTCAGGACAACACTCCTAAACAATTTAAAAGCTTTCTGTGAAGTATGGCATGTATAAAATTGTTCTCAAGATTTCCAGTGAGTCATCCATTGCCCAGATGTAATGATGGAACAACTCCTTTATTAGGTCATTATGTTGGCTTAATAAGCTTAATAAATTTTATTGATACTACTTAATATTAGCAAGCTATAGTTTTTATATCTTAGGTATTATAGACAGAATTGTTATCATGCTTCCCATATGAACTTCTGGCCACATCATATGGATCAGTGGATACTGGGTTGCATATCATGAATTAAATTATGAACAACTGAGATTTGCAGAGAAAATTATTCAAGGACTGTGAGTCTGCATTTTTAACAATGTACTCAAGAGGTTAGAAGTGATGGCAATAATTAAGCAAAAATGTTACACTGACCATATGACTACAAGTCAAAAGCTGCTCGAGCATATTGTGGTAGTCATGAGAATGTGCCTTGAAGAATTCCAGCTACAGGGAGCTTAATAGACCAGGGGCCCCTGCACCTAAACTCTAAGTACCATTGCTACATTTGTGCCATTGACTCACCTTTCTGAGGCTCTTCTTGCCAATATTTGGCAGGCAGGGTTACTAAAGCAGATGTATGCCTACATGGGAAATGGGGGACTCCTCTGGTGGTCAACTTTGGTTCAAGGACTCCCCAGTTGTCCTGCTGAGTCTTCCTTAGACTACACAGCAGTCAAAGATACTTTCATCTAACCTTACTTTCCTTTCTCCTTCATTTGGAGTTACACTTAACCTCACATCTGATGGCTCTTAGCTTTTCCTAGCTCCCTCCCAGTTTTCTTTCACAGGTACTTCCTTTATTCAAATCCTTCCATTTTTAATCCTATCTTGGCGTGTACTTTTTAGAGGACTTGGACTAACATATGTCTAGAAATATACTGTTGGGGATTCAATTAAAAGTAATGTGACCCATGACAGATTGGTGGTTTTTTAAATCCAAGATATCAGAAAATTATTATGGGTAGTACAAGCAGGCCCTTTTGGTAGCCTATGTAATGGCCTTCTGTAATAAGACCCTTATCTTAGAATCTTAGAATTGCATTTAGAGCCAATATTATAAATTATAGAAATCACTTATTAATCCAGTCAACTCATTTTTGAGTAGGGAGCAAGTTACTTAATCTCTGTGCTTTTCAATTTCCCTAATATAACATTGGAACAATAATTGTATCTAACTCATAAAACTATTCTGCAGTCTAAAAGAGATACTCTATGCTAAAAGCATGCAACTCGATCTCAGGGTTGTAAATTCGAGCCCCACGTTGGGTGTAGAGATTATTTAAACATACAATCTTTAAAAAATAAAATACTATAATGTAAAGAATGTGGAATAGTGCTTGGCACATAGTGTTCAATTGGTACATCAATGATCATTATTATCAGTATGAGTTCGGCAGTTGGGTACATGTAGCTTGCGAAGACGGCTTAGAGAAAAATCTATATTTAAGTGAAAAAAATCACAAAAGAGATGGTCAGAATGGTTAGCAAAAAAGCTAGAATTTGTTCACTCAGTGGCATGTCTGAAGAGGAACAGAAGGAGAATTTCACTTGCTCCAAGTTTTGTACTGTTTTTATATAGCAAGCTCATTTATTAATTGTAGTTTGATATCTGGTGAAATAATGTCACTCTATTTTATAAAACAGCTACCCTGACTACTATGAGAGTTTAATTAGCATTCCTTGGTTTCATATTAGTAACGACAGAGAAATATATTCCAGACAATCTTTTAAGTGGTCTTCATAAGTGAGGAAGGCTGACTAAAGTTAAAGAGGAAATAGGTCACCATGGCGATTAGCAGATTTTCGTGACTCATGAGAAAACAAAACTGGGACCTCAGAGTCTGTAAGATAGAGTTCTATCTAGAGCAATGGCCATGATGTTTATTATTTCTCCAGATAAATATGGCCTAAACAGTTCTAACATGGTTGTCCTTGTATCATGAAAACAGCACAAAACTTGATGAAATTATGTTTCATAAATGTGGGGGTAGTGTTTTAGCTGAGCTTATGAAGTCCTTCCCAGTGACTTTTAAGATTTTGGCTAAAGGTCCCACCAAATCAAGTAAAATTACATGTTAACTTGTAGCTTTTATCCAGTAGAGTTAAAAATCATTTCTGTTCATTGGAAAAACTACAAAGTTATTGTATTGGTCTGTATTGTATTGTATTGGTCTTAATCAGTTTTGTATCTAATACAGTGGTCTTACCTTCCTGTGAATAGCCATACTTTTCTTCTTCTTTGCAGGCCTCAATTTTTTGTTGAAAACTGGGCATTTAAAATATTATAATATGGTAATTGGAAACCACATCCTCCCCACCCAGGTTTTTTTGTAGTACTTATAAGAGACCCTGACAATCGTTCTTACAAAAACAAGTAGCTCAAACATTTTAAGAGTCCCAGTTCATATAATTAAGGTGAATATTTGGGTAAATTAAGCTGATTTAATAATTCTGGTTATGAAAATTATTTAATATTTTAAATAATTAAAGAATGGCTGTCTTTTCCATATAAGTATATAGTATAATCCAAGAATATTTAATTTTTAAAATGAACATTGGGCTTGCTTAAGAGACAAGTTAATCTGAAGCCCTTAAATTTCTCATGTCAGTCTACTGACTAGATGAGCTAACATTACTTACACAATATTGAGAATAAAAATATAAAATGTCTTCAAATAAATTGAATAGTGATTCTCATAAATGTTTGTATAATAGTAATTATGTTTCATAGCATATCAGCTTGGACATAACTTCCAAGATCCTCAGGTAACTTAAAACTTTGGATTAATATTAAATAAATTAATGGGTAATCATTGGATACCTATTTAATTGCATGTAGGATTCAATTCTGAAATATTGCTCACTGAGCATAATTTTATGTACATTTGCTTCTTGTATTTATATACTATGGATGGCTATCTTTGGGTTATGTAATTAATGGACATGTTTATTTTTGCAACTTTAAGGTTTCAAAGTTATGTGTATTCATGAGCTTTGTTATTCTGCAAAAATGCTTCCATTGGACAGTTCCCAATTCCTTTCCTTTGAGTTTTCTCAGTAAAATAGTTACATCACTTAAAATTTGTAATTAACATATATGGCTGAGACCAAATACTGGGAAAAATACTGACAGAAAAATACAATTAAGTATGAAGATAACAGAATGAATTTTTCAACAGTGTTTTGTCCAGAAGTGTCATGAAAAACTTGAGGCTCTAGAAGAGAGAGTAAGAGTCTGAAAAGAAACTTACAAAATGTATTAAAAAAATTTGGCAAAACTCCCCCAGTTTTGATGTACTTACAACAAAAGGAAGGGAATGAAAGAGTGGTAAAAATTTTACTGTTAAGGACTATGTCAATACCAAACTAGAATTTGCTGTTCTCCATTAAAATAACTGGTCTTAAAGAGCTTAATAGAAGACTGTGGGGGTGCCTGGGTGGCTCAGTGGGTTAAGCCTCTGCCTCCCGCTCAGATCATCTTAGGGTCCTGGGATGGAGCCCTGTGTCTGGCTCTCTGCTTAGCAGGGAGACTGCTTCCCACCCACCTCTCTCTGCCTGCCTCTCTGTGTACTTGTGATCTTTGTCAAATAAATAAATAAAGTATTTTTTAAAAAAAGAGCTCAATAGAAGACTAAATTGCTCTTCAACTTCTATATTATCTGCTCAGATAGATTTTCCCTATCTCATCAGAATAATTTACTTGGCTTTGTTTTGACTTTATAACATCCTTGATTATTAAAACAAAGAGCAAAATTAAAGAAGTTTCCCACTAGGGAAAGATGTTAAGTTTCCTTGAAATTGTTCTGCTTTCTATGTTTCTTTTTAAGTGTTTTATTACACTTTTATTGAGGGGGGAACCAACTATTATTCTAAGGCACCCATGATCCTGTCTTAATGAAATGATTAAATCTCCTCTGAAAACTTTTGATTTTGCTTTCCCAAAATTGAACCCTAAAATAAAAATTTCACAATGTATTTTATACAGAAACTATCTTTGAGACTTTCCAGAGGGCTCTGGGAAAATCACAAACTTTAGTATTTATTAGTGTAAACAAATATTACAACTCACACCTCCTTTCTCTAAGGGTTCGGATCTTGCACTTGCTACAGTAAGTCATGGTCACAAGATACAGCTTGCCTGGAAGTTAAACATAGCATGGCATTATTTATTTATGGATTAAACAGAAAGTCAAGATTGAACCACAAGTACAGGGGACAATATACATATGAGACATAATCATTTGACTATTTGAAATGAATTGGACATTGCAAATTATCTTTTTTTTTTTTTTTAACTTTACATATGAAGAAAGTGAAGCTAAAAGAGATGCTCAACTCTAAGCCTAGTTCATTCCATTACACTACAGCCACCATGTCTAGCTAATTAGGCAGAAACTTCATGGAATCCTTTGTTCTTTTCCCAAACAAAACCAAAGAGCAATCAACATACAGTAAATGTGTTAAGTGCAAAAAGATTACAAATACAAGGTATATATTACAAGGGACCAAGTCTTGTGCTTTGGTTTTTCTTATTGTCCTTATAGGGAAACAGCTTCGAAGATAAAGTTGATGTTATTACAAAAGAGAAACCAGTAAAAAGTATTGCTGAAAATGAAATTTTTCTCAACTGGTTCTTGTAAGTACGTACTAGATATTAGTATCAGCTTAGTTCAAAAGAGGGGGGGAAAAAGCACTTTGGAAATGTTTACCTGCTTTCCTCAACTTAGAAATTTATTTTATAGTCATTTAAACAAAAATTTTTAGGGAGAAATGATCATTAATAGCATAAAATCACAAATCATCCCATTAATCTGAATTAACACTTATTATAGCCTTATGCATTCTTTATACTAAAATCGGGATTCTTAGGAAGTCAAAAATGTATGCCAATCTGAACAAACTTCTAGGAAATCTAGAAAAAAAAATCTAGGAAATCACAAATCTTATTTTGTGTAACTTTCAACAAGTGAAAATTTTCAACATTCCATCCTTTTTGCAGAAATTTTACTTCACATTGTGAAAAAAATACAAACTGTCCCTTTATCTCTTAGAAATATCTGAATATATTTATCACCAAGTACAGTAAACTGCAGATAGTAAATTGTCTTATTAAATGTACATATTAAAAGGCAAGTGAGTAGGGATGCCTGGGTGGCTGGCTATCAGTTAAGTGACAAACTCTTGGGTTTCAGCTCAGGTCATCAGGGTGGGTGTTGAGATCAAGTCCCAAGACTGGCTCCGCTCAGCTGTCTCCCTCTTCTCTTTCCTCTACTCCTCCTACTGTTCACTAAGGCACACGTGTGCATATGCTCGCTCTAAAATAAACAAAATCTTAAAAAAAAATAAAAGGCAAAGGGACTTATTTTCAACCTTTGGTTATTTTGGCATTAGGGTAACCCCAACTGGCTAGTAATTTTAACATTGGGCTAAACAGAGCATTTACATAACAGCATCTTTGGTACAGAGCCTGTTTAAATGGGTACTGAGTGCTTATGTGTTACCAAAACAAAACAAAACAAAAAACAAATCAGGAGGCTCTACAAAATAGCTTAGAAAAACAAGTTTTCTATTTATTTAAAAATAAGTTTGTAGTTACTACATTGCAGGGACAGGAATTCTTACACATACATTCTAGTTTGTATAAAAGGATTCAAAGAATTATGCATCAAAACTAACATAGAAAGTGTCCACATAACAGTAAAGAAAGGTCCAATCAATATGTACAAAAAGAAAGGGCACTGCTATTCTGGTGTGAGACTGCCGTTTATAACATGATACTCCAGGTTTCTGGAAGGAAAAAACAAAAACCTCAATAAAGCTAAATAATTTGTCTTTAAACTCTGTGTTACTTATTACATACAACAGATTTGCTTGCGTTTAACATTGTTTCCTGTACAAAATAAGTATAATTTTAATTTGAAAATGTGTCAGTTTCAACTTCAACCCTCTAGGTCAGTTACTTTTAAAAATTTGAGCTACATTCTACACGTCTAAATATCGTGTGACAGGATTTAAGTTTTCTAAAAGACCTTTAATAAAGACCTCATCTTCTTGCAGTTTTAATATGGTCCAAAAATGTAACTTTGTATTTTGCCTCAATTTATAGTTTACCATTGTGATTAATCAACACACACAATCTTAAAAGTAATGAGCATGTGTGTGCCTCTCTGCATCATATCATGTGTACTATATATCATCTCAAACCTATTCTCTTAGCTCCTTAAATGTAGAAACTCATAGCCACCCACTATTATGTATTTGGTTTGTGCCATATAAAGGTTAATTTCCTGATGATTTTATCTGCATTAAAAAAGTATTTCAACACAGAGCTATCAAAACTAAAAATAACATATTTTTATACCTCATAATGTTTTCTAATTGTTTAACTGCAGTGTGTACAAGATTTATCTCTGGAGCGTCAAAAGTGGTAGTACTTACAGTCTTCTGACTCAATTTGACCTCTTCTTGGTTACTGTACATTGTACAAAAACATCATTTGTAGTGCTTAGCTCAGTATAATTAAGAACATAAGTAGTTTCTTAGTAAATGTAATATTTAGTTCAAATCACTTGGAAATTTGGGGAACCAAGGGTAATTGCAAGGAGGAAAGTTAAGGAAAAGGTGTATTTTTCCAAATTTTAATAGGAAAATAAATTCTCACCTAAATATAACTAAATCACATCACAACCTGTTATTTAAAAAATACTTTCTTAAATACTTTCTTAGTAGGGGAGTAATTCACAGAACATAAAAGTACGTCCTCTTTTATGACTTTTAAAATCATGTATTTCCTGTATATAAGGAGAATGCTTATAGCCCTTTAAACACTCAAGTATCTTGGTCCTTTCAACCTACTTAAAAACAAATTTCAGGTGAACAAAAACATTCAGAATAACAATTTGTTTTCATTAAATAGAAAACAAAATCAAAATTGCTTCCAGTTGACATGTGAGAGATACATAGGTATGCAGGGATAAAATGGAATGCTAGAATACTATTAACTAGAAGAACTAATTTATAAGTCAGATTTTTAAAACATGTAAATGTGAGTATCACATAAGCAAAAATGTTATTTGAATACATTTGTTAAAATGTCTGATTAATATACTACACTGTGGATAAGGGGCATTATTATAGATGTTAACATAATGCTGCATGAGGATCTTTTTGCAGACCAGTCTATCTTATGCAATTCACTTCCAAGTGATACTAAATTAAGCCAAACTCCTATCTCAGATGGGACATGATCAAGCTCACAGTTATTCTACAGAGTTATTCTAATTAAATTTAAGGGGGAAGATACTTTCATAATAATTGTAACAAATAAGTCTTCAAATTTGTGAAGTTGTGCCGATAAAAACAATGCAAACAAGACCAACATTCTTCAGTACATAAATTTATGCAGAAAATAGTCTAATGATATAATAGCAAATTGCAAAGGAAAAATTTTAAGAAGGTATATGTCTATTGCCCAGAGTTGTGAGGCTGTAATTAAACTGAACGTTTAAACTGCTATCTGCAACATTTTATAACTTTTTAAGATATGATTAGGACTGGAGGCTGTTGGAGGAGAAGGGAAAGAATATCAGAGTTAGGTACTTAAAAATATATAAATTGATATATATTTTCCATGTATTCTGAAACTTTCAATAAACTTGAGGTTTTTATTGCTCACCTAAGACAACTGTCAACATTTCCTTTTGGCCTACAAAGAGTACATACATGGTGTCACTGTCTCAAACAGGTTATTTTCCCAGTATTTTTGATATTTGGTCAAACAGAACAAAAAAAGAAGATGACTTAAACTGGTCAATTCAACTTTTGCAATGTATAGAAGCTAAATTATAAAAATATAAAATCTAAATATATCTGGTATTACTAATACATTTTTAAGTTTTTCAATTACAAAGAATCTGAATCCAAGTCATTTTGCTTTACTAAGAAACCAGTGTCTAATGATGTCCAAAAAAGGTCATAAATATACAGTGTCTATAGAACAGGAATAGTACATTTACTTGTTGCAGGTATGATGGTAAATACTCATTTCTTTGTTCAAGAGTTAGAACTAATCCATACATCGTACTAGAGGTATATATTCCACTCTAAGACTGTACGCTCTTCTTCTGTACACACCTTAAAACTGTACACATAATTTTTACAAAAATGGATTTATAGTCTATTTTTTTCCAACACAATGCAGATAACATCAGGAAATTACATGTTTCAAAGAGATTGCCTTCAAAAGCAACACATTACTTTAATGACTTAAATCTCAAACATACACATTATTCTCAATAATGGTGTAACTGAAAGACTCATTTTACTATACAACCAAGCCATCCATTTCTGCATTATGAAGAGTTTACTACTGAATTTTAATTATATAGTTAAATATATTTGTTAGAAAAAAATAAATATACAAAAACCTGAAAAATTTGAAATTATTTCTCAACTGTAAAATCACAGCAATCCAGTTAAGATCTGGAAAATGGTTTACTTAATTTCACAGGAGGATTTCTGTACAAATTTAGTTACAAATGATCTAAAAAGCCCAAATGTATCACTTTCCATTGTTCTTCAATACAATTAAATGACGGCTAACATTTATCCCTATCAGAAATAAGAAATAAAATTATGTAATCTATTTTGCCAAGTTTCAATTAAAGACTTTATTTTTCTACATAAGGGTCATGCTGATACATATTTTCCCATCCTCACTTTTTAGAAATGTAGTATCTGAAAATTTTGGTTACATTTTTGTACCATACCAGTCCTCAGAAAATACTACATTCTTTAAACTTTTTAAAAAATGGACAATAATTTTTAAACAATAGAAATGGCATTTATGTTGGTTTTTAAGGTATAAAATAACTAACTGTACCATAAACAAATAAATAACTGCTTTCCTTTTCCATAGCAGTACATATAGCAATACATTCTCCTAAGTCATATAGTTATCATTTACAATAGACAACTTAATTTTACTAATGATGCAAAAAATAATAGAATACAAGGCACAATCATTAAATGGAATTTTTCTTTAGGGTGTATATTGACATACCAGCGTGATAAGGATACCATAAAAAGTGCAGAAAAAACACAATGTGCAATGAGACCACTGTATAAAACATGATTGCATAAAAAGTGATTTGGCCTATTTTAACCTTTAATAATTGAAAATAACCAATCTTCCCCTTAAAATTAAACTATAAAGTATGACATTTTAAAATTATTTTTATTCTACCACTATCTAAAAAATCCTGAAAAAAGAATTTATACCTGGGTAATAGTATATAAGTATGTGTTTGTATATATATTTAATTATACCCATTTATCAATATATACACATACACACACAGACACATTTCTTTGTAAGTCATTTTAGCCTATTAGATATGTCTAAAGTTTAGAAATGACATTAATCCAGATCAACAAGTAAACATCAAATCCCATACCTTTTTCCTGTATTTTCCTTGAATCCTTTAACCACTTAAACATCTTCTCTAAAACATCTCTGTCAAAGGACCCACCAGTGCATTATTTTCTACTATTAAGTACCAAAAAAAGATACATCTCAGCATAACTCTTTTTAATAACGTGCTCTTTAGAATAATATATAGCCTTTCCAATATTGAAAAGTGTATGCTGTCCTGACAGTCAAAAACAGGCTTTCCACTGCACTGATTCTCAGTCTTTGGCACAATAAACAGAGATTGAGTGATTGATATAAGAATCAAGGTCTGAAAAATTAGACAGTCAAATGTTTTCCAATGTGGATATGTTTCCTTTCATCAGTACATTTTCTCTTACGTTTGGCAGAAATGGAATACAGCAAAAGCCTTGTCTAGATTCTTTGTAGATGAACATTCTATAATTAAAATTAAACTTTTTAGGGCATCAAATGGTGGGAATTTTATATTTATCTTCAGAGGAAACACACTTCTTAATTTACTGCTACTCTGGTAACATCTGTCTTCCTAGGGGCACAACTTCTGCTTCAATAGAAATGTACCAGGCTTGGTCAAAAATAATTCATTTTAACATGAAATGCTCTATCACTAGGAATATTATGCTCCTTAAGAGTGTAGCAGAACTGTCTTTTCCAGAAATAAACTGGGAATTCATTATAGGTCCTCAATTTCTTTTGTTTCAAACAGTGAATGAAATGAATATTGAAATGCATAACCTATCTAAGGGCAATAAATAGCAAACATTTAAAATATATATGTATATATTTATATATATATATATATTCATTTAAAGAAGTGAAGTGTCTTGTAAGTTTGTTTGTTTTTTTGCAAATCAAATCATAACATTCCCTAATCCACCATAGCAGCAAGGAAGCAGAAGCCTTAGTTCTACATATTCCTTAACTGTACCTGCTTTATGATTTTGAAGTAAAATATTTTGGTACAAGTTACCAACCAATTAAATTTGCTTTTGCTTTTTCAGTCAACTTTCGGACTCGTCCTCTACTAGAAGTTCCAAAAGTCAAAGAGGTGTCTTCAAACAACAGCTGCCTTTGCTCCTCTTCAGAATCATCCTCATTATAGAAAGCTGTCCTTCGACCTTGATTTCTAGTTCTCATGTGGGGTTCAGAGCCTTTAAGTTCCTCAAACTCTTCTTCCTCATCCATAGGATCATCTGTCTTTTTTCTGTTACTTCTCCTTAGCATTTTAACACTTGTAGGAACTATGAGATCTGAATCTAGTTTTTGTGTCTTCATCTTCCTTTTCGGTTTTCTGCCTCCACGACTTTTTTTCTGTAACAAATCCTCCTTAACAGTATTAGTTTCAGAAAGAAAACTGCATGTAGAAGAAGGAACAACTTCATCTCTGATTGAATGCACACTATTTTGCTCTGAATTTTCTGGCTTTGCATACGGTAGCTTTTTGGGTTTTCTACCCCTTTTCTTGTGTATAACTTCACCACTGCTGGTATTAACTTCTACCTTAGGCTTCCTTCCAGGTCCTCTCTTCACAAGTTTAGATGGCTGCCCTCCATGGCCATTTACTTGAATGCTTCCTGGTATAAGAGCATTGTTCTTACAATCTGCTAAAAAGGAACAACAGCACACTTAATATATGGAATTGCTTTTTTAATTTGACCCTCAAACTAGTCATTAAGGACACTACTATACTTAGGTAGCAACATAATTCTGATTTCTGTTTTTACTAAAATGAGAAAAAGAGCCAACAAAAGGCTAATAGTTTAATGATATTTTCTACTTAAAATTCAGAGGAGGAAAAGATCCTCAATGAAATATTAATGACCTCACAAGAGGGAAATGAAACTCAGAATAAATAACCTGTTAACACTGTAAATTATTACTGAGCTGGGATTAGCCAAGATTTCTTACTCCACTATTACCTTTAACTACATGTTGTAATATAGAAGCATTGTTTCCATTGCACAAAATGACTCTATATAATTGTATGGAACTTAGCAACCACAAAGAACCTTGTTGTTCACCTCATTAAAAAGTTTTTTGTATTCCTACCTTTAAGCAGCTCAATTATGGAAATGATCTTAGTATAAAACCGATGACATTTTAACCTGGTAATCTGAATACATAAGCAGATCATCCCCTTCTACTTAGCTCTAATCACTTTTTCCTACTAGGGATGGAATAAAAAGGGACTATCAAGAGTGGAATGATTCATTCCCTTTTTGGATGTGATCATCACACCCTCTCTAGGATCACAGAAGAGTTTACATGTATTTCCTTATGTCCCCCAGAAAAAAGAACCTCCTCTCCTATCACATAAGAGGTTTAAGAGTACATCTAGTGGAATAATTTACATCAGTTATTCTCCAAAAACTACCAATACCTTTGATATTCTTCATCTATCCTAACTACAAGAGTAGAAATAAGTTACTCTTGGTCATGAACTGTGCTCTCAAAATTGTTTAAAAAGGATGAAATAAACAACTAAACAGCACTTTTCTTCACAGGCTCTTTGAAATGGTCCTATATCCTTATGTAACTGAATCACAAACAGATGATTTATTATCATAAGCAGTACTAACTCCATGTTATCAATCAAATCTATTATGTATGCCACCATTATAATTGAGGCAAACTTCTTGATAAAGGTCATTATGGTTTATAAAAAATATAAAATACTAGAGATGATGAACAGCCATTCTGTGTTTAAAAAAAAATGCTATTACCCCATCAGCTGAAGGAAAAAGATGATAAACATGTATTTCCACTAACTTTTCCTTCAAAGTTCTGAGATTTTTTTTAGTTGTGACGGGTGATCTGCAATGCAATATTCTAGAGAAAATTCATAAAAAGATGAAAACAGCTTCTCAAAAGAATGTTTCTTCAT
Source organism: Mustela nigripes (assembly GCF_022355385.1). Taxonomy (NCBI): domain Eukaryota; kingdom Metazoa; phylum Chordata; class Mammalia; order Carnivora; family Mustelidae; genus Mustela; species Mustela nigripes. Next base: position 100,160,607 of record NC_081561.1, read on the forward strand.
AATGGTATTGTATTTTGTCATAGGTTTGAATTACCCTTCATAAATATAAAGAAAAAAAATCAAGTCACAAGAGGTCAGAGCCAGAAGCAGCGGGAAAAGGCAAAAAAGCCCTCATTTCCTGACCCCCAGAGTACAAATAACTTTCTTTAGTGGAATTCTGGCATAAAGAAGGAAAGGGGAGCAGGGAGAAGTGTGTAAGTGTGTGTGTGTGCGTGCACGCGCACGCGAGAAAAAATTAAGCATTTTCTAACATGATTACACTAAACCTATCTGAGGATTCTATATATCTTGTTTTACAATAAGACTACTGACAAGGAATCTAAATATCCAGTCCATGTACCCACTATAGAAATTCTATAGTGTGGCTTCAAGGACTCCATGAACTTCTTGAAATGGTCTAAGTTTTGTGTGAATACAAAGTTTTGCATTTTCTGGAGGAAAGAACTACAGGTTTCATCAACATTACAAAGCAATACATAAACTAAAAAGGTTAAGAACAAATGCAGCTCTCTTTATGTGGATCTGTGCTGTTCAAGAAGGTAGTTACTAACCATGTGGCTACTGAGCATTTGAAAATACAGCTATGCAACTGAGAAACTGAATTTTTAATTAAACTGAAATGTGACTACTGAAGCACTGTACATTTTGAAATACTGATCACATGTTGAAATAATATTTTGGATATAATGGAGTAAATAATTAAAATTGGTAACTTCCACCTGTTATTGCATGTAGTAGTTACTAGAAAACTTGAACCATGTGTATGTCATGGGTTATATTATATTTCTACTTGTCAGCACTGCCTCTTGATTCTAATAGGTAATTCAGGTATCAATAGTTATTACTGTATTGGTAACTCTTGCATATTTGTGATACTCAAAACTTATAAATCAAATTGGACCTCACTATCATAAAGCTAGAACCAATTCATTATACACATTTGATTTCTGTAGGGCACAAAGTGACAGAATCAAAGCCAATATATTATATAAAACTTTTAATTCAGTTCAGAAAGGAAGCAAATATAAAAATAAAAAAAACTCATATATACAAAATCATTTGCTTCTTTATCAATACATGTGTTGCCCAAGCAAGCACACTTGCTTCTTAATTCAAAGACTTACTATACTAAGTATAGGTGATTAGAAAAAGTAATTAAACACAGAAGTTCAGATTCTACTGGACACAAGACATATATAAAGAATATTCTACCACAAAAAGCAATGAATAGGGTATTCTGGGAACACAGATGAAATGCTTGAAAGAACCCAAGAAGAAGCTTCCTGGAAGAGATGCAATTATGAAGTGAGACTTGAAAGGTAACAGGAAACCATTAAATTGGGAGGAAAGAAAGACATTCAAAAAAGGAAGAAAAGGACAATGAAAATTCAGGGACTTCCAAGTTATAGGATAGCTGGCACATAAAAAGGAGAAAGAAAGTAAAGAAAGCTGGAATGTTAGGCAGCAGCCAAGCAAAGAAGAGTCTTATATAATGGGTAAAAACATTAACTTCACGTATGATTTGAAAGCAGGGAAGGATTTCAAGTGGGTGCCATGTGTATGGGTGTACACACAACATGTGCTAGGGATAAATGATCAGAGAGATCACTTCCACACAATATGGAAGACAGACTGGTTAAGGAAGAGCTGAGAATCAAGACAGTGAGACCAGTTAGGAAACTAGGACAACACTCCAGGTGAGAAATTATGTAGGCCTGAATTAAGAACATAGAAGTGAGAGGAGGAATGGATTTTACAGATATTAAGGAACCAGAAATAACAAGAACTAATGACTGTGAAGTAGTTCTGGAAGAGGCCAAATGACTCCCTGATTTGAAGTTTGTGTAGGGGATAGGTCCCAACACCATTCATCAAAAAGAGAATGTTTCAGTAGAAAAATAAAATTTCGAGAGGATTCTGAGGAAAACATTGAAGGGGAAATTGTTTAGGCATACTCTGGAAGTCATGACACAAAATGCTTATTCTTGCGCTGCTTCCTCCCAACTAGCCGTCACTGTTTTAACATGTCACAGAATGTGTTCAGTCATGTTCACCATTTTTCAAATCTCACGTTTGAAGACCACATGTCTTTACAATGCAAATCTGCAGATGACAGAATCTGGAAGCTTAACTCTACAGGAATAAAAGTTGTATAAGATAATAGAGGTTTGGCTGTAGACAATCAGGGTAGTGTGCTGAATTTTGTGATGTAGGAACTTAAATTTTCTCAAAAAGAAAAGACTGTTACATTGGGTTAATTAAATCCAATTTAATTTAAACTTCTTGAATACACTTAAAAAAAATTTTTATTTATTTATTTGAAAGCGAGAGACAGAAAGAGAGAGAGATCATGAGCAGTGGGGAGTGGAAAAGGAAGCAGCAGACTCCCCACTGAGCAGGAAGCCCAATGCAAGACTCAATCCAGGACCCTGGCATCATGATTCGAGCCAAAGGTAGATGCTCAACCCACTGAGCCAGCCAGGTGCCCTTGAATACACTGTCTAAAATGTTGTAATAATCAAGTCAGAAACAATTCAATTCACATCACTAAAAGCCTTTGATTCTAGAATTTGTTATTTTTTCTTTTTTTTTTTTTTAAAAGATTTTTTAATTTATCCATTTGACAGACAGAGATCACAAGTAGGCAGAGAGGCAGGCAGAGAGAGAGGAGGAAGCAGGCTCCCCGCTGAGCAGAGAGCCCGATGCGGGGCTCGATCCCAGGACTCTGAGCCGAAGGCAGAGGCTTCAACCCACTGAGCCACCCAGGCGCCCCTAGAATTTGTTATTTCCATATAACCAGTTTTTTATGGCTTTTAATTTAAAGTTTAATGACAATACAGTTTGCTTTGGGCACAAAGCTGCAAATCAAGAGATGTGAACTCTTTTCACACAAAAAAAGTGTGACTTTTTAAAATTTTATTTATTCATTTGACAGAGATCATAAGTAGGCAGAGAGGCAGGCAGAGAAAGAAGGAAGCAGGCTCCCTGCTGAGCAGAGTCCGATGCGGGGCTCGATCCCAGGACCCTGAGATCATGACCTGAGCTGAAGGCAGAGGCATCAACCCACTGAGCCACCCAGGTGTCCCAGAATGTGTGACTTTTAAATGGGCAACCTAATAAGTGGATATAAGTGCTACCTCTGACAAAAAGCATCATTTTTAAGAAGTATCTACTATATATCTTGGAAGATAATAACACCTTACCTTGCTCAATGACAGGTGAGGACTTTGTAAGAGTGGATGTTTTAGAGAGTACAGATGATTTCACTTTACGTTTGACTGGCTTTTCCTTTTCCATGTTTTCTTTCGCAGAACTATTTCTAGTGCCATGACTGATACTGGATTGACCAGGGCTTGAAAGAGTATTCAAGGTTTTGGAATGTTTCACAGAATTCTCTAGAACTAAAATACACACACAAACACAAACAAGATTAAAACCTAGGAGTTATTTAACCTAAAAACAAGCAAGAAGCTGGGATTACTTCTAATCTGAATTGCATGAATTAGCCAAAAGGATAAAACTTATGAGTTGCTTAATGCTTCCTTAAGAAATTAACTTTCAAACAGGAAAATACATAAATACATAAATAAATACAGGAATACATAAATAAACTCTTAACAGTTCAGACCTTCATGACACTGTCCAGTCACTTCAAGATCATGAAGGCAAGCCTTGGCAAATTGTTACCAAGTCTGGGTACCAGGATTTATATTCAGGCAGTCCACATCAGAGTTGCCATCTTTAAGCATTATTCTACACTGACACTCCTAAACCTCAATTTTTTCTTACTAAAAACAAAAACAAATAATAAAGACAGAAAAACTAACACTGTCTGTTGGAATTCACTAAAACCCAGTGTATCTCATTTGGCAAAATAAAAGCTTAAATTAAAAAAATACACATTCTTCAATTTGGAAACTATAACCGACTCTTACTTGTTTTCCCTGGCACTGCAGATGTATTAGCTTTTGAAATTAAAGTCTTTGCTGCTGAAGAAGTAGATGGTTGCTCAGTGGTAACTGGATCTATAACCAGTCGATTGCTTCTGGTTCGAACTACAGAACTGGATTCTGTTTTACCATTTATCTGAGTGGCATTATGCCGTGGTGGTATTGTTCGTGTAGGTGTAGAGAATGGAGAGGTAGAGATATCTGACTTTAGCTGGGGCTTTAATGTCCTTTTTTTCCTTTCAGGGCTGTAAATAAAATAATATCATTAGTTATTCTTATAGCTTCATGTACATGAATAAATAGTTTAATGCTGTTGGATTCAATATTTGTACTATTATGAAATATGTTAAAATATGAGATTTGTAGTGGATTTCATATGATTGTGAGCCTTTGAAAGTGAATATTTAGTGAAGGATTGCCATAAATGCTACAGTTATATGACAGAAAGCATGATGCCATCACTACCCTAAAAATGCTGTTTTACTGTACAGATTTAGCAGTTTGAATTTAAGCACTTACACTAGTATAGCTTTAGTTAAAAGATTAAAAATCCTCCACATCTTAGGAACTTGCATGTCAAATATATCATTCTGCAATATAGGGAATAGTAAAGGAAGTATTAAAAAAACACCGAGTTCTATCATTTAGATGACAAAGTTATAGATTAGTTGATGCTTTTTAAAATAAATCAAATACCTTGATGCTGCACTACTGGAAACAGAGCTGCTTCTATTTCTTTTCTTCCTCCTTTTGGTTATTGTATTTCTTTTGTGAAAACGAAGAGCAGATTTATAATCTGATAAAACTGAACTAATGTGTTCTTCAAAGAAAGCAGACAGGCGCAAACTCATGCTGTAAATCTGTAGAGTAAGAAAAAAACGTGTTTAAACATTCCTCAAAGGAATATGCTTGTTCAGTAAATATTAACATATAACTTGAGTATTTTTCTAGCAAAAAGTTTTAACAATTTAAACACTACTTTTTCCCAATCTCTTTGGATGAAGGGCAAAACTAAAGCATTTTTACAATTACTATTTTTATATATAGATTAGAAATATTCTAAGATTTTAGATCTTTTCTTTTTTTAAAGATTTTATTTTCAAGTAATCCCAACAACCATCACAGGGCTCAAATTTACAACCCCGAGACCAACAGTTACATGCTCTACCAATTGAGATAGCCAGGCACCTCTCAAGATTACAGATTCTTAAAGAAAAGCCCTAGTATCAATACACATGGCTCATGTAGACAAAATTCCTGTGAACTCTATCACACTGAAACTATCCCTGAGGTTCTGAACCTGTTTTCCATTGTTACTTTAGGATTAGCATCTATTCTTTTTCATTTAATTTCCTTATATCTTCCCTTTGTGATGTCTTGTCAGCCCAAAGAGAGATAAATGATACTTATAACTTAACTAATTTTTAGAAATCATTCACAAATATGCCTTTCTATTAATGCAAAAAACAGCTGGAAAAGTTAAGCCCACATAATCTTAATATATACCAGGACAATATGTATGTTATATGTGTTAAGAAAAGCATTCCTAAACATTAGTGACCTCACTTATTCTATAGAAGAAAAGAAAGATGTGAATCCTTCTTCCCCTAGGATACTATTAAGAACATAATAAAAATAAAATAGAAGGCCAATCTTGCTGTAAATTTTAATTAAAGCAACATTTAGTTACTTAGCCTACTTTTTACTGATTTCATTTAATATAAACATAAATAAAAACAATTTAATTATATACCCTTGATCTTTTGCTTGGTGTATAGGCCTTTGAATTGCTAAAAATAAGTCTGACATCTTTACATAATTCCATTGGTGACTCATAATTCCCAGCCTCTAAAGTTTCTCTAACAGTAGCAAAATCCATTGGAGTGTCAATGATGTCTCTGTAGTCCTAAGAGAAGAAAAACAGAAACAGAAAATATTACTACTCAGTACAGGGATTCACATACAATTCCTGTGGTAAGTACAAGTCCTGCAACTTTTAATAATACCTTATTTTCCTCATCAAGGCTCCTTTTTTCTAATAGTTTTTATTTTTTCATGCCCTTTCCTTTTTTTCTTATCATTAATGGTGCTATTTTCTTACATTATATATTTATCTATCTGGCATCCATTCATCATAGGGCTAATTACACTTATTATATATTCTTATTTTCTGTATTCCTGATGCTCTGATCTTTTGGGATCCTTACAGACCTGAGGACAGACTGTTCTTCCCACGGCCAACCAATTCTTTTCTTTTTTTTTTCCCCAACCAATTCTTAAAAGAGAGCAAAAAGCTGCACTGAGAACACATCTTTCATATGTAAACCAACCATCTCCTTATCTAATTCCAACACACCAAGCCAGTATTTCCTCTGCTTTGAATTTTCCTAAGGTTCAGTTACCAGACAACTAGAGACCACCCCTCTGCCCCAAAGCCCACTGTAATTATTCAAACTAGCCTGTCCTAAAGTGTTCATCCTGTCTTGACTCTCTCATAGAAATAGAGTGCAATAAAGACTCTGGCTTAAGCATCCCCCTTACTCCTGTTTCCTGTCACTGGACCGAAACCTGCTGTTTCCTTTGTGGCTCTGGCATTCAGTGGCAACATCTCTGGGACCTGTACGCACAATAAATTTCCTTTTAAGCCCCATAATAATTTCCTCCTGTGGCAATGTTGACTGTACCCTATCTATACCGTATCTAACATGTACATTCTTAGAACAAATGGGTATTGCATTTTGTCAAATGATTTTTCAAATGCATTAATTGATATGATCATGTCATTTCTTTTAAGATGATGAATTACACTGACTCATTTTTGAATACGGAATGAATCTTACATCCCTGAATAAAAACCCCATTTTATGGATTTTCTCTATTGTTTTTCTGTTTTCAGTTTCATTCAATCTTCTTTTTGTATTTCCCATCTTCTGCTCATTGTAGGTTATTTTTATTTTTATTTTTCTAGGTTCTTGATGAGAGAGCATAGGTTACTGTTTTGAGACTTCTCTTCTGATGTACTATTTAGTGACATAAATTTCCCTGCATTGTTTTAGCCTCACCCCACAAATTTTGATGTTGTATTTTCATTTATTAGTTCAATGTGCTTTATTTTCCATAGGACTTCTTTGAGCTCAAAGATTATTTGGAGGCATATTTATTTAGTTATCAATTAAGTGATCAGAGATTTTCCTGTTACTTTTATTTTTGGTTTGATTTCACTATGGCTGGAAAACACACTATATGATTTCAATTACATTTGTCATTTTATTGTTTTCTATTTGTTTTGAAACTGTTTGTTTTTTTCCCCAATCTTCCCGTGCGTTACTTGAACAGATTTCATTTGATTCATGCATTATGTTTATTACTGTAACTGTTATAATTTTTTTAAGTTGTTGCTCAGGTATTTACAATATATACAAAATTATTAAAATACACTGGTGTCACACTAAAAATTAAATTCAAAATGGATTAAAGAACTAAATGTGAGACCTGAAACCATAAAAATCCTAGAAAAGAACATAGGCAGTAATCTCTTTGCTATCCGCCATAACAACTTTTTTCTAGATATGTATTCTGAGGCAAGGGAAACAAAAGCAAAAATAAACAATTGGGACTACATCAAAATAAAAAGCTTCTACACAGTGAAGTAAACAAGTGACAAAACTAAAGGCAACCTGTGGAATGGGAGAAGGTCTTTGCAAATAACATCCCATAAAGGGTTTATATCCAAAACATACAAAGAACTTAAAAAACTCAACATCCTCAAAACAAGTAATCTGATTAAAAATGGTAAGAAGGCATGGGAAGACATTTCTCTAAAGACATAGATGGCCAAGAGATACATGAAAAGATGCTCATCATCACTTACCATCAGGGAAATGCAAATCAAAACATTATTGTAATGAGGTATCACCTCACACTTGTCAGAATGGCAACAACACAATAAACAACAGGTGTTGGCAAGGATGTGGAGAAAAAGGGACATTCATACATTGTTGGTGGGAATGCAAAATGGTACAGCCACAGGAGAAAATAGTATGGAGGTTCCTCAAAAAATTAAAAATAGAACTACCCTATGATCTAACAATCTCATTACTGGGTATTTAACCAAAGAATACAAGAAAACTAATTCAAAAGGATACATGAACCTGTATGTTTATAGCAGCATTACTGAAGAATGGATAAAAAAGATGTGACTGACACACACACACACACAAAATGGACTATTACTCATCCATTAAAAAGAATGAAATCTTGCCATCTGCAAGGACACAAATGGAGCTAGGGAGTATAATGTTAAGCAAAATAAATCAGAGAAAGACAAATACTACAGGGTTTCACTCATGCGTAGAATTTCAGAAACAAAACAAGCAAGCAATGGGGAAAAAATGAGAGAAAGAGAGAGACTAAGTAAGAAACAGACTTTTAATTATAGAGAACTAATGGTTACTAAAAGGGACTAAAGACTGCACTTGTCATCATGAGCACAGGGTAATGTATGAAAGTGCTCAATCACTACACTGCACACCTGAAACTAACACCACAGTGTATGTTAACTGGAATGAAAATAAAAACTTAAGACAGTGAAATAGAAAAGAACATATCCAAAATGTAAATTGGGATTTCAGATTTTCCTGTGAAATGAAATCATATAAATGGCCTTAAAAAAAGTACGTATCTGAAACCTTGACTTTTTTTTTTTAAAGATTTTATTTGTTTATTTGTCAGAGAGAGAGAGAGAGAATGAGAGAGAGTGCACAAGCAGGAGGAGTGGCAGGCAGAGGGAGAAGTGGGTTCCCTGAGGAGCAAGGAGCCCAATGGAGGACTTGATCTCAAGACCGTGGGATCATCACCTGAGACAAAGGCAGATGCTTAACCAACTGAGCCACCCAGGTGTCCCTGAAACCTTGACTCTCAAGATAGCTGTGTGTGGTGGGTGAGGGGGTAAGTTAAAGAAGTTATGAAATTGCTTTACGCAATGGTAACATCATCCGAGCAGTGTCTAACCTCTCTAACCTCTTAAGGGTAACTAACAACTTTGACACAAACTATAATTACTTGGATATTGAATATTATGACATATTGTCTTTACAAACTTCACAGATTTTAGGGAAATGTTAAATATATTTATGTAAAACATTTCATTTTTCTTGATTTGTATCATGGATTTCCATTAGTCAGTATAGTATATGGTAACCACTCAATACACTTCTGTTGAATAAATGAATGGGATAGAATATTTAGCATGCTAATTTGCATAAAAATTTAATTTTTAAAATCTTGCTTTAAATATTTGATTAAATTCAATACAAAAGCTGAAGTATGAAGAATATGACTGCTTTTAGTATTCTGCTAGAGTTAGGCTGGCAGTTAAGAGTTAATTCTGAAATATAAAAAGTGATAAATCCAGTTTTCTCCTTGATAACAGTAATAAAAAAAGTAAATAGTCTTGGGGCACCTGGGTGGCTCAGTTGGTTAAGCCTCTGCCTTTAGCTCAGGTCATGATCCCACAGTCCTGGGATTGAGCCCCGCACTGGGCTCTCTGCTCAGCGGGAGCCTGCTTCCCGCCTCTCTCTGCCTGCCTCTCTACTTGTGATCTTTGTCTGCCAAATTGATTAATAAAATCTTAAAAAAAAAAAAAAGAAAAAAAAAGTAAATAGTCCTAAGTCTTCACACAACCCTCCATCAAAGGGTACTATAAGAAACAAGTGATCAAATTAGAATTTTTTCTTGTTTCTTCTACTTGGCTGGTGGAAGGAGAAGCTCTAAATATTGTTCTCATTATTTTAAATACTTACGAGAGACTACATTCTTATAAATTAATTACTCTCTTGGAATACTGCATATAGCTCTGGTGCATGAGATATACAAAATATGGGCTCTTGTTCTCATTTGGCCAACAAACAGCTACATATATTGGAGAGATGCTTAATGTGAGCCTCAGTTCAACATTAGTAAAATGGATACTGTACCAGTATTCAGAGTTGGATATATAAAGCCACTCGTATATACATTTGTGTATGTGTGTGTGTGTGTTACACACATACATATACATCTATATATATATAGATGTATATATCTATATATATATCTTAGGTATTTGTATTCTAGAATTTTCCCCAGAAAGGAAGAGGCAGATATAAGCTTTAATGTTTAGATTCTAGACACCTAAGTATAATTATGCAGTCATGGAAATAGGTCCCTTCCTTATTTTTTGTATGGTTGTTTTAACATTTTTCTTTTGTCCTCAGAGTTTTGCTTTTTGACTATTATTCCAGGAAAAGATTTTTTCATATATATATCCTAGTCAGGAGTCACGCTTTGTCAAATGTTTCTCCACCCTAGAAAATGTATACAGCCATTAATTCCTCAAATACTGCCCCTCTCCCATTCGGTCTACTCTCTCTCTCACTGAATTTTTTCATCTATCTACCATATCTCTCCTAATCTTTCCAAAAGCTTAATTTCAATGATTTTACATTTCATTTTCAGAAATTGTATTTAGTTTAAATTTTTAAAAATACCTGCCTCATTCCTTTTCCCACTCAAGTAAGGTCTTTTTTTGTCTTTTGCTTCTAATCTCTCCATTTTATCTCTTAAACCAAAATAACAAATTCAAATTTAATTGGCAGCATTTCATTCTTCTTTCTCGGTGGTACATTAAAGTAAGCCATTGGTATTTTAGATTTGATGAAGTATACAGTATTTCAGAAATACTCTTAAACACTCTAAACCAATTCTTTGTGGAGTCTAAGTTTAAGGTTCTTTCTGTTTTAAATACCATACTACTTGACTTAGATGCTCCATATAACCAAATACATGACAACATGTATTTAATAATGAAGAAATAAATGATAATCATAAGAAATAACAACTTAAATGGCTAATTGTTATATGTGAGCTATATAACAAACTGACAGGTAATGAAATTATTTCCAAAAATACTTACTGGATATTCAAGGAGATCTACCGGCTGGCGGAAAGGCTCAGAATCTTCACACTGAAATATGAGATTTAATAATTCTTGACATTGTTTCTTCCATGCTTGAATATCATAAGATTGAGCTCTGTTACGTAATCTTCTTCTAGGCTGATGGTCCTAAAATGAAAATGTTCAAATATAATAATAAAGTAACATTTATACAGTAAAATTTGCATTTTTAATGCAGTCTCATATAATTAGGTAATATACAGTTAATTTAAATAATAGAAAATATCATTCACCTAGTTCTGAAAACCATGTATTTTGTGATAGAAACATATTTGAAGTAACACTTAATCTGTCTTTAAAAATACTGTAAGTTAAACAAAAGCACTTTTAATACATTTTAATTCACATAAAGCACTCCTGCTAAAACGAAAAGTATCTTACCTTTCTCTTTCGGGTAGAAGTTCCTGGCACATCAGCATCTTTCTCTTCTTCCTTTGAAGTAAGGATGTATCATATTCATTAAACATTCTAGACTTCATTTTAGTCTTTAGAGTTCATAGAGTATTATAGCTGTTTATATGCCAATTATTACCTTTAACTTTGGAAAACACACAATGTATGCTGAAACATTTTACAGATTCATTAGAAAGTCCCCCCGCACAATGTTTTAATAACTATAACAAGAAAATTCTGGACCACTTTTTTGAAACCACAGCATTAGCCAAAACTAATTTTCATAACAGCATTTATCTGAAAAATACTGTGTAAATTTTTTTATATATAAAAAAAGACCAACATAGTCTGAATGATGAAATATGAAATATGAAATACCTCAGAGTCAGACAAAACTTTCTTCTTCATTGAATTGTACAGTGGAATTAAGTTGTAACAAGTCTGATCCCTAAACAACAAGGCAGTGTTAGTATACAAGATTAGAATTGTAAGATTTTTTTCCCTTTAATTCTGTTAACAAAACCAGATTTTAAGATAAAGTTTGAAGCTAAAGGCTTTCTTCATTGGTTGACTTCAAAACTCTACACCCACCCACCTACCCCCGTCCCTCCACCCTACGTGGAGCTTCCAATTGGTCTGTTTCATTACATGAAACCCAATTCCCACCTCTACAGTCTTTGTTCAGATCATTGCTATATGGCAAACACCTTCTTCCATTCCTCAGCACACAAGGGAACGCTATTACATGTCCTGTCTTCTTCTTTTCATTCTTAAGTGTTTAGTCATTCCCTAAAATTTTGTTTTTTAGTCATCTTCCCTTGTCACTACAGCTTTTGCCCTTTAATCTTATGTATCTGTAGTTCATTGTGTAAATGAATTCTAAGTTCCTATAATTTGCTCGGACTCTTCTGAGATTCCTACCATCATCTAAAATTTCACATGTCTAAACCTTATTTTCACTTCCCAGCCACTCTTCAGCTCCTCCTATTTTCTACAGCATTGCTATTCTTAAAGTAATACATGGGTTTTCACTATTCTTTCCCTTGCGCCTCCTTATTAACCCAATCACTGGCCAAGTTCTGTGATTCTACCTTCAAAATCTCTTGGCTTCTGCCTCTTTCTTATTTCCATAAATTAAACCCTCATCATCTCTTAGTTAGATGTAGCAACCAATCTGCTATTTATGCTTTTTGTCTCTTCTCTATGAGTTAAGATTAGAAATGTATTCAAGGATCTCCATGATCTGACTCAAATTCGTGATTTACTGCTGCTCTTGTACTCTTCTACTTCACCTTATTTAAATTACTTAATTCCCTTAGTAACCCTTTACTTTCCAACCTCATGCTACTCAACCCTACAATGGCTTTCCTTTCATCTAATTTCTCCTAAATCTCTCAATATCTACCTTGTCCATAACAACTTAACATACTTCTCCCCTGTACCTAAAACTCCACTATCAGAAGCTAGAAGTGATCATCATCTAAACTTTCACATAGACTCCCTTGTTAGTTTTTTCCTTAAAATTTCTTTAAAAATTTATCTATGAAATTATACTGGGGTAAATATACATTTCCCTCTCAAGTATCTCTCATATCACCTGATTATGTAAGAAATTTGGCAAAATAACTCAATTAAAAAACAGAATAATCAAAATTGCAAGATATACCTAACATTTGAAAATTACTGTCAGCTAAAAGTGTATAAACATTTGTTATGTACCTCTAAGAAATGCCAGGGATTTTTAGATATATACAATATAAATGCTTTAAATACTAATCTAATAAGGTATTTCAAAATAACATTTGAAAGGAATACATTTTTATAGACTATTCCAAATATAAAAATAATTGTTTCATCTAAATTATTTCACTAAAGTGTGAATTTATATATCATGTGAGTTTATTAATTCCTGTCTCTGGAAAAAGAAACATACATATAACTCAAAATTATACACTCTGTATAATTAAAATATTACAAGCCATTATAATTAAGTTATATAAACAATCTTCCAAGGATAACTAATTCTTAATTACCAGTTTTAAGGGTGGGGGCACAAGGATAATAAAAATAGCTTCCAAACCATTTGGAAGGCAACAGGTTTCTTTAGAGAATTAAGGTAGAGTGTAGGATATAACATTTATTGTACTAATTTCCTTTGGTGTTTTCTTACATTGAAATTACCTATATTCCTTATCAAAAACAAACCCCTAACACCACAAAATGGCACCCTATGATTATTATGAGTAATGAGAATGAAGCTAGAGATGTCTTTTAAAGCACCTCAATAATCCCTGCATGTGAAAGAGACAGTTAACAGCAGGTGACTACTTAAACTTAAATTATAAAATACATTCTCTCTTTACTGGAAAAAATTATCCAATAAAAATAACCTTAATATGAACTCAAGAGTAGTACTTTATACCGAACAGGCGTCATTCCTCTGGTTTCAGTTTAGAAGGCTCAATTCATTCTTTGACTATATAAAATTCCCAAGGTAAAATATAAAAGTGTTGCTCCCTTAAATAGCTATAGTTATTATTCTTGGTTTAAGATCAATGAATGAGGAAGTAAACCTAAATTTTAAGAGGAATTTTGAAAGTTAAATTTAGTTTCTGGCTGGACTACTTAAATACTTTTTTACAAACTTGTCAGGGGCAATATAATGTTAAGATGAGAAATTCTTAGATGGAAGACACTCATTTACTGTGAAAATTAAACATGTACACCTCTAAAGTGGTTTCCTTAACTGTTAATTACAGATCGAGATATCTCCTACCTGTAATTATTATTTGGCTTAGAAGAACTATTTTAGGTAAAACATTACATGTTCTATACATGCTTACCCTCATTATTATTGTCCAAAGGTTAGATTTAGAGAAGGATCCATTTTTTAAATGTTAACAATAGAACACAACTGTAACACAACTTTCATGATGTTTAGACAGATGTTATATGCTTTCTATTTTGAATGGAACTAGTTTACAGCACAGCATGTGACATATATATAATTGCATTTTACATTTTTATATTTTACATCTTCAAATAATGACAATTAAGTATGAAAAAACAGCTCACTTTATGAAATGTAGAAGAAGATCAGTCACAAACTTAGCAGATTTCACAATAGGGCTTCCAGGCTCATTAAATGTCCGTGTATTATGCTCTATGTATCGAACTTCCCACATTAGGGAAGAAACTCGCCTTAAACAAACAAAACATAAGTCTTAACATCATTATATTTAAAAATATTTGTACATAATTTGAAACCAAGGCATTCTAACTTTTCAATTACCATCTTATCCAATTACAAGACTCAAAAATTTAAAATTTAAGAAAATATATAACCTCAACTGTGTTAGGGGAAATTAAAGAGAAGCAACATTGTGTATTTGCAAAGACAATGTTGCACCAGTTTAGACACACTAGATTACTGAGTGTCTTCTTTTCTTTCTGAATGTAAAGAAAAATCCAAAGATAACTTCTGGAGTATCATCCAATATGCAGTCCAGTTCTACTTAAAGTAACAAGGAAGAAAATATTCAGAAAATATTACTGATACTGATGTGTGAACAGAAATACAATTATATATAACTTAAATATATACAATTACGGATAGAAGCATACACACAAGGTTTACGTATTCTAAAACAGAACCACAGGCATCTTCAGGGTACTTTACAGAACTGTAAAATAAGGTTTTAGATTAATGCCAAGCAGGGCAAACTGATTAGTATAAGTTTAACAAGAGACAGAACCAGAAGTATCAGAGAGGAAACCATAAACTTCAAGAAATCTGAAGCCAGTGAGTAAGGGAGAAACAATAAAAAGCTGGAACAGTGAAAAAGCACATGAAGGCATAATTTTATTAAATAAGAACATAATTTTGGTCTATTAATTAGGTTCAAAAATAGGCAGTTTCTAATTTGTGGAAGGTCTGTGTTCTTAGATTTTTCTTATATTGGCTACTAAGCTAAGCTAATGCCCAAAAAGCCTGTTAAAGCTGTAATGTACCCTGAAATAAAATACACCTTATTGGTTACCATGATGAGCAGTATTTCTATGAGTATATTTACAACAATAGTGGGAGATGTCAGAAGCTCATCTTTGTAGCTGTAGTCCAACAATTACTGTATAGTAACAACTCTATCTCCCTTGAATGTAAAGAAATGTATTCTCCCCTATCTTGTTCCATTTTCAAGCACTAAGTCCTATTACTAAGGCTTAGCAACTTAAGGGTCTAGGGAAAAGGAAGGATGTCGCTAAAAATTTCTTCTCCACTTCTAACATGTGGTATTGAAAAAGATTTAAAGAAGTGTACTATGAAGGTAAGATGGCTGGGAGGCACATACAGTAATTTCCTGCTCATCTCTATGCTTTTGACAAGTATTAATTTGCAAACCTAACCAAGATCAGAAAAATCTTTAGAAACTCAAATTTAACATCTTAGTTTTCTTTACCTAGTGATTCTCAATGATTCTGGGTAAGTGATTCTACGTCATATTTGGCAATGTTAAAAGACATTTTTCCTTTTTACAACTAAGAGCTGCTATTGCACCTCAGTAGTAGAGGCAAGGATAGCCCCTCACAATGAAGAATTTTCTATCCCTAATTATCAGGAATGCTTTTGTTGAGAAACCCTGCTTTAGTAAGTTAAGAAACAATAAACAGTGTTTTCAGTGCAGGAACACAAAGTACCAAATTAGAATCATAATTTAAGTAAAAAAATAACACCAAACGCACACTTTATATTAAAAATATAAATACAAAATACTGGGGCGCCTGGGTGGTTCAGTTGGTTAAATATCTACTGTTGGCTCAGGTCCTAATCCCAGGGTTCTGAGATCGAGCCCCAGGTCAGGCTCCCTGCCAAGTGGAGAGTCTGCTTCTCCCTCTCCCCCTCCTTGTGTGTTCTCTCTCTGTCAAATAAATAAAAATCTTAAAAAAAAAAAAAAAAAAAAAAAGAAAGAAAAATACAAAATATAAATAAAAGTTTCCCTAAGTTAAAATAAATAATATAATGTAAAACAACTGCAGTAATACAAAATTGGCCACAGAAAGAACTTTTTAAAATGCAATTATTTAAATTAAAATGTTGTGGGTGCCCGGGTGGCTCAGATGGTTAAGCATCTGACTCTAGATTTCAGCTTAGGTCATGATCTCAGGGTTGTTAAGACAGAGCCCCAAGATTTTTTCCCCTCCCCACCCCCACCATTCCTGCTCTCTAATAAATAAGTAAATAAACCAATCAACCAACCAACAAAATGCTGTGAGTCTTCTAAGCAAAAGTTATGAAGACCAGAAGTATGACTTTTTTATGTGAAAGCTATAGGCTTAAATTCACTTTTCTGTAAAGACATTCCAGGCAATAAAACTATAATGCCTATCCAAGATTAGAACTCAATGTTTACTGAAATTGTTAACTAGACAATGCAAATTAATAGAAATTAGGTCTTTGTTAACTCCATTATTTCAAGCTAATCTACAACTATGAAAAATATCCTGAATTCTCAACTTCAAGTATTTATAAGCTAAATATAAACAAAATAAGAAAAAAATATGCAACTTTTTAATATTGTTCTATGAAAAAAATCCATGAAAAAATATTTCAATGTGATGTCTAAAAGAAAACGAGATACTCTGGCATGTTTTATAAATTATAGTATGAAGACAGCACCAGCTCATATTAGCAACTAGAAAAAACTATCTATGAATCGTGTTCCAAATCTACAGACCAGCAGCATCAGCATCCCAGGGAACTTGTTAGAAATGTAGAACCTTCAGGTCCCACTAAAATTACTGAACCACAGACTGCATTAAAAAAAAAAAAAAATCCCCAGGTGATTTGTATGCACAGTAAAGTTTCAGAAACACTCAAGGATCATTTAGTTTTCTTTTGGTAGCAGCTACAGCAAATGGGTTCTAACCTGTAAAACCTGTTTTCCAGTCTTTGTTTAATTGTACTTAAATCCGTTGGATATGCCACTACAGTGCAATACATGGGATAGGCTTGTAGATCCACAGGGGCCACAAATGCTGAAGCAATATCTAGAATTAAAAAAAAAATACCTTATATGTTTATTTTTTTACTGTTTAAAATACTCCACAGACAATTCTGCTTGATTTAAGATAAATTCTGATCCACAAAACCACTACACTGCCATTGTCTTTTCATAGTAAATATAGTTTAGCTAGACTAATACAGTCTCACTGCTTATTATGTCTACATTTATACTGCAAAATTCTAGGTATATCTGTTATTCAGATTGCCTTGGAAGACAAGAAATGACAGACAATACATAAATCTGACCTATTAAGTACACATAAATTTCTGTACTAAAAACTTAGCCATTCCTGAATCTGTAGGTTTTTGACATTCTGTCAATAATATAATAACACATTCCATCCAAATGTAACCCGACTTTCTCAGAACTTATTGCCTTAATTCTGTGAAATATTATGCAAGCACTCAGAGAAGAAACAGATCCAGAAGTCTTTGACTCAATGTCATTGACCAAATGGTACACAGTAAACTGAACCTGGCAAAGAAGGGTTTTTATTTATTTAGGCTCATTCATATACAGTATAAGACAACCTTCTATGCTAAAATACTATTAAAATTACTTAAGATATTTAGGATACTCTTTAAATAAAGTGTTGGCATATTAAAAAAAGACTTCCAATGAAAATATTATCCAATATGTCTCCAGTCTCTTCACCTCTAAATCATAATTTTTTCCTCTTTGAAGTCTGATTCCTTACTGACAGGGGGGTTGCTACAAACCACTACACTCGTTTAAAGTTGTTTTAAAAGCCCAGAATTCAGATAACAACAAGTTCTGTGGCACTGGTTTTTTTTTTTTTAATGAGACAAAGCAGTTCAATATTATCTTCCTTCCTGTTAGTTAAGGGGAGAACTGGTACAGCTATCCATATTTACCTTTCAATCCTCCTCTCCAAATTCATATCATGTCAGCTTACTTAGGTTGAAGGATTTCAAATCAAGTTCTGAAGGATCCAGACTTTTCACAGGTACCCCTGGCATTTCTGGGGGCTCTCACTCTAAAACTCAGCTACAGCAACCCCATTTTTAATTGTTCTAGATACCCAAAAACCTACGTAAGGTCTCATTTTAGAAAAAGAAAGAAATTCCACTTAAAAATGTTTGAAAGCCACTGACATGATATTGCAAAAAGAAATTTTATTGAATAAGATTTTTCCTTTCCTTTGCTTTCTGCCAGTTTTTTCTATATTCCTGTGTTACTATTATTATTTACCTAGTGTCATCAACTGGTTTATTCCTGCAACAATTCTTTCACATTCTTCATCCCTGGGATTGGAACCCCATTCTCCATCAAGAGGTTTATAGATCAACGATCTGCACTCAACATCAGTTAAAGGAACACTAGTACCTAGTTCTTCAGGAAATACAGCTGAAATACAGAGAAAAGCAAATTTAGTGAAAATTTGTGATTTCTGCTATCATTCAGGTTACCTTTAGAAAGTAGAATTCACATTGTCAAAAAAATTAAAATGTAATTTTGTAAATATATGGTTAGTGTGTATTTTCATTAAAAAAAGTATGTTTCAAGGGTCAATAAAATTTATATTTTAAAACATTAATTTTATAAATAATTCTCTAGATGAGCACATAATTACTTCTCCAAAATTATACCTGACAATTTGCTCAACTATCAGTTTCAGGTAAAGGACAAAGTATTTCTATAAAATGATGCTTAACCTTGCAAGTTTTCTGAATCTTTTCATGATATAATCACCAAATTTATTTTAATGAAACATACACGCAAAACTGAACCAAAGTGGTGTTTTTCACAAGCACTTCAAAGTCTTAACTTTTTTTTAGTGTAGGAACAGAAAGAATTATCAATACTAACAGATGATTCATGTTTATTGCTTTTAAATTACGAAGGTATACTTTCTGCATACATTAGGAAGGGTGGTGACATAAAACCTACAAATCTGCTAAGTAACTTTCTCTGAACTAGATTTCATCAGAGAAACACTGGAAAATATGCTACTATTTGTATACAAAATTCTTCCTCCTCAAACAATGTAATTAAACCACAGGATGCACATGTATATGTATGCAGACAGAACAAAAACAACAAAAATCCCCCCTTCACAAACAGATATATTTAGGTAGGAAACAAATAGTGTATTAATGCCACTAATTCATTTCAAAAAATACCCCAAGCAATACAACACTGACTAGGTTCATTTCTCTCATACACAGTTGTCCAATGTGACAGCAACCTCAAACTTAAGAAAGAAAAGAAAAAAAGATAAGCTATGTAACATCATTATAAGTTGTTCAAGATATTTTATAGTTTCAGGATGGCAGGGTCGTTCAGTCAGTTAAGCATCTGCCTTTGGCTCGGGTCATGATCCCCAAGTCCTGGGATCGAGTCCCTCATCTGGCTCCTTGCTCAGCGGGAGCCTGCTTCTCCCTCTGCCTGCTGCTACCCCTGCTTGTGCGTGCTCTCTCTGACAAATAAAATCTTAAAGAAAAGATATTTAATAGTTTCAAAAAGCTCTAATTTAGCAGTGAGATGAAAAATATGTTATTGGTATTAAATTTTCAAAATGATAATTTCTAGAAACTATTCTTAGATAATATCAGCATGTCTTTTTTCTCATTTCTAAGGTTTTCCTGATTGGATTTAATTTTTCCAAGTTATCTTTTCTCTGATTTTTTAGAATATAATAACTAGTGAGCAACTCCATTATAAATGATAATTTCTATTATGTCACAAGATCTTTTTCCCTTTTGTTTTTAACAATTCTTTTTTTTTTTTTTTTTTTTAAGATTTTTATTTATTTATTTGACAGAGAGAGATCACAAGCAGGCAGAGAGGCAGGCAGAGAGAGAGGAGGAAGCAGGCTCCCCACTGAGCAGAGAGCCCGATGTGGGCCTCGATCCCAGGACCCTGAGATCATGACCTGAGCCGAAGGCAGCGGCTTAACCCACTGAGCCACCCAGGCGCCCTCCCTTTTGTTTTTTAAAGTCTTTATTCTTACCTGATGGGAAAAGTGATATATTGTAGGAAAAAAAAAATACACAGTAATGTAAAAGATAATTTGTGGAAGTCATTATAGTCCCATCCTTTATAAATAATCATGATTAATATTCTGGTATATATATTCTTTCAAATCCTTTTATACATACACAATTGTGTGGGCTGTATTTTTTAAAAAATAGAAACAAAAATGGGCACTGGAATAGATGAAAAATACAATCTGCAGGCTTCAGCTACACTGGCCTTTTCTCAGTCCAGGAAGATGACTTACTGCCTAAGGCTAACTCCCAAGTCTAAGGCAATTATCAGTCCATACGCAAGTAAAGAGATATTATTAGCAGTAGTAAACTACTACTTGTGGAGGTCCTTAAATGCGTAAGGTTCTATAATAAGCACTTTACACACAAGATGTCATTTAATCCTCACAGAAGCCCTGTAAGGTGTTAGTTTACAGAATTTCAAAGACTGAAGTCCTAAAAATCTGAAGTTTTGAGACTGTTAAAAAACTTGTCAAAATGACCTAGATAGAATATGGCAGTGATATGGTATGAATCTAGGTCTCACTCAAAATGCTGAACTCTTAATATTTTATCTTCTTATTTTCAAGTGTTCTGCTGAAGTTAGAAAAAAAAAAAATCTTTGTTCCCAAGTGCTTACCTTCCAGGAGTGAACAGTAATTTTCATATTTTGCTGTTAACTAACTTCAATCTTTCCTGTTAGATTATAAATTCCAAGTGGACAAAGATTATGTCTATCTTGTTCACTGCTATGCCTTCCCTACCTCCAATCCAAGGTCAGTGACAAGTGTACAATAAATAACTACCGAATGAGTATTTTCTATATGGTCTTCATAACAACCCTACGCAGTAACAAGACAGCAAATCAGACTCCTTATTTAAGAAATTAATTTTGTAACACAAAAAGCCCAATATACACTTACCATTATTAGGAATAAGCTCCATATCCCAAGGACTCATCTTTTCTGTATCTCCATTGTCCCAGCTTAAAGGAAGGAAAATCCCTATGTTAAAAAAAATCTAAATACTGTGTTACAAGTTTTATAAAATCACATTATAAAAACTATTGCTTCAAATGTTTAAAAGAATTCAAGTGTTTAAAAGAAGTGTCTTTGTTACTTTATATTAATAAATGGGGAAAACATTAAAAGTACGTCAAGCTGGGGGCACCTGGGTGGCTTAGTTGGTTAAACATCCAACTCCTGATTTCGGCTCAGGTCATGATCTCAGGGGTCATAAGATTTAGCCCCGGCTGTACTGGGCCCGGAGCCTGCTTAAGACTTTCTCTTTGTTTTCTTCTACATCGCCAATCCCCCCACCCCACCTCCCCCTGCAAGGTAACCAAGCTAAACTAAAATACAACAAATACTCCCTTACCAAACGTTATAGCACTGAAACAAACTATCAGGGTACTCTGGCTGAAGAGGTTCCTGGCTTTCAATTGTTCCAAACCACCAAGCATCATCTATGACTGATCTGAAACGGTCACCTAGACAAAAATAAAAGCCATCTCATTACTCTGAAATTTATTGCTGCTGTTGTTACTCCTTTCTCCCAAAATATTCCTTTAAGATACTTAAACTATTGTATAATTTCAGGAAACATATAAAAAGTGACCTACACACTCCAAAATAAATAGATGAATAAAATCGGCAATATTGAGGAAAAAAATTATTTAATAAATATACCAGTGTGACTTACCAGTTTCCAGTACCATACATCTTATTAGGGTCAGGAGAAATTCACACTTAGGTTAAGCATTTTTACCAATCTAGAATTTTAAATTCATCATTAGGATTATGCCCAAACTCCTCATTCAAATAAAAGCATGGTTTAGATAATTTATGCCCAACAAATATTTTTATTTGTAATTTCTTGCTTTCTATAGGCAAGTTCCTCCAACAATCAAGACTCTAGCCTAGAAACAATAAAAAGAAAACATCCAACCTGCCTTCCTTCATGTCAATCATCCTGGTTATAACACTCATGTATACACTCACTTTCTCTTTTCTATAAAAACAAGAGAGTAACAAAAACAACTAATCTTTATAAAACAAACAGAACTCCTTGTGTTCCTTTCCTTAGCTAATTGCATTCAGCTACTATCCTGCCACTAAAACTACTTCCACCAAAGACCCTAATAAACTATCTTCTCAGCTTCCTGCCATGTCATATGAAACTGTAAATCACTCTCTTCCTTTCTGCCACTCTTTCCTCTTCCTTGGCTTACACAGAATGGAGTGGTTTTTCTCCTAGTAAGCATAGGTTAGGGTCTGAAAGACTTGAGTTCAAATAACTTATCTGTGTGATTTCAAACAAATTAATTATTTTAGAACTCATTTGAGTAAGTTTCATTTTCAAACCCATAAAGAGAAAAGTATTTGTTTATATTCTTTTTTATCAAAAACGATTTAAAAGTTTATAGAGACATACAGCATAAAACGAATTAAAAATTAAAAAAAAAAGATAAAAAAACTTAATGACAAAGAAGAAAAGTTAGGAGCCAGGAGTAAGTTAATAGAATACAACTGCATGTTTTCAAGTTATATTTAACTTTGAATGGGTATGCATTGGGGCCTAAATTTAGATTCAAGCATTCTAAAGATTATTTATTTGTCAGAGAGAGAGAGAGAGACAGAGAGAGACACACACACACACACACACACACACACAGAACTGGGCTCCCCGCCGAGCAAGGAGCCCAATGTGGGACTCCATCCCAGGATGCTGGGATCATGGTCTGAGCCGAAGGCAGCTGCTCAACCAACTGAGCCATCCAGGTGTCCCAGATTCAAGCATTCTAACAGCCAGTGATAAGAGGAAAACATGATCTATTACCAGATAGTCCCTAATTGCTCTTTAGATGCATCTTACTGACACTGAACTTAGTGAGAAGATACCATATAATTAATAAACCATATAATTAATAAAAAGCATTCTCGACACACCACAACCTCAAACACAATGATGAGTTTCAAAGAGCTATTTTTTATGATCCTACATACACTAATGACATTATGCTAAAGAGGAAGAAATGGGTAATGTATGCCTAACCACAATGAACAATAATGTAGAAAGATAACAATGAAATTAAATGGGGAACAGAGTATACCATTGGAGCAAGTTTTAAAAATTTTAAATGGCTATCAGTAGATAGATGCCCATTTCCTCAGAAATAAAAGACCAAGTAGTACTAACTTTAGAAGAAATCATTCATCTATAAATTTAGGGAGGAAAAAAAAGCTATGATCCAGATGAGAAAATTCCAATGTACATCCATCATTTGAAATATCTCTTTGATACGTCTATTGCTTGCCATACTTCTTTACTTAGGTTGTTATCAACTCATTTCTGGAATATTCCTAGATTCTAACCACTAATATTTGTTCTGCAATTTCCTGGCAGATGCAGGTCTTTAAAAAAGTAAAATTTTTCAGTGACACACGCAAGTAATTTAAAAAACAAGTGTACCAAAGGCTTATAATCAAAACCAAAAAAAATCTTTAATTCTTGTAACTATTTCTTAAATTTAGATTTCTAAATAATTAGAGCTATTTCTTCACTTCCCAATTTTAGACATTAAGTATAGACCTCTCAATATAATTGTATGTAATTATGTCTATTTTATTTAATCTGTATCATCTCTATCATAACTATGTAAATATTGTTTGCTACAGAACCAAATAGCACACAATTCCCTTCTTCTATAATTCTGTATAATTGCTTCACTTTTTTTTTTTTGTGATTGGTTTTCTCTGGATTTACAATTAAGTAAATGCTTTAAGAGCTTAATCTATAAAACATTCTTCGACATAATTTCCAACAAAGTCAGACACGTTAGATAATTCATCAGTTCCATTTTCTGTCTTTCCTGAAGACTTTGCTCTTGGAGGACAACAACTTTTGAACTAGTCATTTTACAGATTTGCTGATACAGATGCTATGCTGAGACTTCGAACTATTACTGGGAATTCATTTTGGCTCTTTCCTATTCTGGATTTCCTGTCTCCTGGAGGACTTTCATGTCTTTCCTTTCCTTGGTTCATTACGTTATTTGATAGAACAAATCTTTCAGAGCTTCCAGGAAAATGGTGTAATGGAATTTATAGGGAATGTAAATTCTTTTTGATAATGCCCCTGTCTCTAATTTTAGTAACTTGCATTTGTCCTAATTTTTAGAATAGACATGTAAATTTGTATTTACAAATTTTACCAAGACCAAGTTGGTAAAGTTTACCAAGACCAAATAAGACTTATCACCATTCCAATGCCTTCCAATGGCACTGGAGGAGAGATGGACTGGCCTTACCAACTGATGTGCTTTTTCAAACCAAATACACCATATAATTACCACAACCCACTCCAAGATGACAAAGAGTGGCCCTGTTTGAAAATTTAAAAAATACTCAAATGAAGTGCACATCCATGTGACCATAAATTAATGTATCTTAAATGCCTGGAAACTTTTAAGAATTTTAAAGTTTCGGGCGCCTGGGTGGCTCAGTGGGTTAAGCCGATGCCTTCGGCTCAGGTCATGATCTCAGGGTCCTGGGATCGAGTCCCGCATCGGGCTCTCTGCTCAGCAGGGAGCCTGCTTCCCTTCCTCTCTCTCTGCCTTCCTCTCTCTCTGCCTGCCTCTCCATCTGCTTGTGATTTCTCTCTGTCAAATAAATAAATAAAATCTTTAAAAAAAAAAAAAAGAATTTTAAAGTTTCTTTGAGTCTTATTTACAATATTAAGTTTAAAAATTACAACAGATTAGGCCAATAAAAGAAAAATGCCAGTTCAGCTTTGGTCCCAAATTATTGAACATTTTGAACTGGAAGATGTCTTTTGCTTCAACTGTGAATTTCTGTTACATTTTTAGATGAAAATTTAATTCAACACATAAAACAGCTAAAGAAATAGCTATAAATAGTTTTATAACCATTACCAAATCTGAGAGAGAAATTTCAGCATCAACGAGATTAAAAGGACAACTGACCTCTGAACAATATAGTGTGTAGGTCCACTTATACTTGGGATTTTTTTTCCCTGATACAGTACAATACTACAAATGCATTTTTTCTTCCTTATGATTTCATAACATTTTTTTTCTCTAGCTTCCTTTACTGTAAGAATAGTTATACAAAACATATTTCTTGATTACATATGTCATCAAGTAAGGCTCTTGGTCAACAGTAGGCTATTAGTAGTTAACTCTTAAAGGAATTAAAAGTTACACACAGATACTCCACTATGCAGTGGGGTAGCACGCCTAACCCTTGCAGTTGTTCAATGGTCAACTGTATTTTAAATAGCTGACATTATTACATCTTCTTACTTTGTTATTAACATTCCCACAAATGGCAAGAAGATTTATCTTTTTTCTGAATCATTAAAAATAGTAAATCAATTATATTAAAAAAATAACAAACATGTATGTTTTCTAAATGAATTACCCACCTATGTTCCACCGCCTATATTTTGCGTCATCAAACTGTTGTCTCAAGACGAGAAAATCTATAACATCAGGCATATCGTGGTATCTAATTACAAACAGAAACAAACTGATTAGGTCATATACTAAAATTACCTAAAATAAGTTAAAATTTATCTGAATTATCTTAAAAAACAATGTACAATACTAAGAAACACTGCCTCCTTCGATAGTCCTTACTTCATGGTAAATGATCCGCCAGTCAGTTTACCGGTATCAGGATCTAGAAAAGCAAGTTTAAGGCAGCAAAGGGTAGGCAATCCCACTTCATACTTTATGCCAACTATTTTCATCAGTTCTTGTTCCTAGAAAGATATAGAAAATAAACCATCTTCACAAAATAAATCATAAAATAAACTGATAAATATAATCAAAACATTTCTCTCAATCTTGATCTAGGTGGTGATTATTAATTTGTGCACACAAAACTTTCCTGACCTGTGTACTGAGGCATATTTGTGCCCTTTAGAATTAACAAACTTTACCTCAGTAAAATCTTTTTTAAAAAGGGAAAGATTTATTGAAATGCAAGTTTTCTAATACCATTCCAAAGACCTCTACAAAATTTTGAACTCTGGCTAATAAGTCTAAAACTACTTATTTGCAAATACGAAGTTTACCTTAGACATCAGTGTTAACTTTCACTATAATTACACTTTGTACCCAAATTATAAACTATCAGAATACATAAATTCAATCTTAAATTTCTTTGAAAATTAAATACCTCTTAGTCTCCACGATTGCTCCAATTAAAAAATAAATGTTCATGAAACACTTCCTTATGGTGAAAAGAGTAACGTTCAATACAACTTTCTACATAATACAAAACTGCACCTTTTAAGTAATAAACACCATACCCGTAGTTCCATTTTATGCCATGGCTGTTTTTTGGGATTGATACTATAAATCTTATTTTTCCGGGCCATTTCAACATAAGCTTCATGTCCCTGCCGGAAGTAATAAACCTAAAAAGTAAATCAAAGTCACAATTTTAAACCCTGCATGTTTCCTATAACCCAAGATGCAAGGTATCAGTTAAAATTGCAAAGAGAGAATTTAGTATCCTTTCAAAAGAAATTCCAGTATTTTGATATTTCTTCCTTCTTTTCTCAAATTGTCCTAATGCCACTTAATCATAAATAAAGTGTTCTAAATAACATTACTTTGGTTATACAGTGAGAGTATAAAATGAGCAGTTTGTTTCACTGTTTTATTTTTGCATCCAATGTAAGTTGACCTATGCTGTAAAACAAAGTAAATTGTAACTAGGAGTCATGATCAGTTTATTATTCACGTATTTTGGTAACAAGTGGTTTGTACATATGCAGTAACTTTGAAATGAAAAATGTATTTTTCAACATATTTTATCCTTATAAAGAAACTTATCCTCGTTTTATGAAGTTCAGATTTAAATGACACCTGACTACCATCTTGGTATCTACTGGCACTTGACACAGTAAGTCTGATACCAAGTATTCTTCCCACTATAAAAAAACAGTGGAGCTTGTTAAAAAAATGTTACTAAAATTTTTTAAAATGCTATTAAGATTTTGGGATATCCACTATTCTACGTACTTTTCTTCTATTCATTAGTATCACTATTGCTCCAACTGTTTGAAATTTCAAAAGCATAATACTAAATAATGAGAACTTACCTGTTTAAGCACCAACAATTAAAAAGACAACTTAAACACTGTGAAATCCTTATTCAATAAGGATTTATAAACTTTCTAGCTATCTCGAATATATTAAATGTAATTTAATCAAGCATCTTCTTGATGCTCAAGGATCTGTTAGGCTCTATCATTGTACTAAATTACAGTAATACAGAAACGTTCTGTGCTCTTCAAGTCTTCTTAAGTAGGTTGCCTAAATGAATTTTTTTCAGACTACTCTTTAGTTACTCCAGCATTAAAAATGTTTTTGTTTCTTTTTTTTTAAACTGTCAACTGTCACTTGCCACTTTCTATTGCTAATTAGTGTGATTTGCTAAAGAAGCCCATATTGTACTTCCTAATTTATTACTGCCAATCTACTGGCTGCCAGATGACTGCTTCTTAACACTTGTGCATAAAATAAGAAGACATGAACACTGGACTGGGAAATTCTGATCTAAGATCTTAAATTTTCATTTCAAATTCATAAGTACCTAGTCCAAAATGATGACCAATCATATTTTCCTTGAAATATTTTTGATTCTAGCAAATTTTTAAAAAGATCTAATTATAAACACTGTATTTAAATGAAATCTTATCAAATAAAATTAAATAAAAATAAAATGCTAAATTGCATTTTTCCTTTAAAATGTTATGTATTTAAACCTTAAGCTAAGAAAAACAAATTTTTAGAAAGAGAAAATCAGCAGTAGAATCCTCTTATTAAAAAAAATACTAGTTTTTAAAATGTCAATAAATTTCCATTCTCTTACAACATTTAGTTTTGCTACTACAATACTTAAAAAGTTGCAAGTGGCCTCAGAAAAGATCAGAACTTTCCTAATTATATCTTTTCCATACACAGCTTATAAACATCTAAAATGAGATTACTTTATGAAACTACCATTTTCTACAGTTTCAAGAGCTATTTTAAAAAGCTTAAAGATACCTCAAAGAAACAAAGACTGTTCTTAAAAGTTTAAAAGTACCTCATCACCCATCTGCGGCACAAATGGACATCTTCGGGGAAGAGTATCTGTAATCCATGTTGAAGGTAACCATTCTTCTAACGTCAAACCATTTTCCGTTAGTTCTCCTACAGCCAATCTCTAAAAGTTTAGAACATTATAAAGTTATATTATCACAAAAACAATCATCTCTCAATCTGTTCTTTAGAATACTGATAGGGGTGCCTGGGTGGTGGAGTAAGTCAAACACCTGATTCTTAGTTTCAGCTCAAGTTATGATCTAGGACTCTGAGACGGAGGCCCATGTCAGGCTCCACACTCAGGGTGGAGTCCGCTTAAGACTCTCTCTTTTCTCTTTTTGCCCTTCTCCTCTGTGCTTTCTTGTCCTTTTAAATAAATAAACAAATCTTCAAAAAAATAAAATAACTATAAAGGTGTTAAATAAAAGGGAAGATCTTTCAACAAAAATACACATTAAGTATTTAAAAACCTTATTTGTGGGCACCTGGGTGGCTCAGTCAGTTAAGTGTCTGTCTTAGGCTGAGGTTATGATCCAGGGTCCTGAGATTGAGTCCTGCATCAGGTTCCCTGCTCAGGGGAGTCTGCATCTCCCTCTCACTCTCCCTCTCTCTCAAATAAATGAGTACAATCTTAAGAAAAAAAATAAAATAACTAATTTTATTTTTAATAAAATAGCTTAACTGAATAATTGAATAGCTAATAACTATGAGCTATTTATTAGCTATTCAATCTTTCCAAATCACTGCATAAAAAAGAACTAGATGAACCAAACAACATTCAGAACAAGACTAGTTTAACAAGATATTCCCATAAACCCCAAAGTGTAAGTTCTGTGTAATCTCCCTCTCAAAATCCTATCAGTTTTATGAGTATTTGTAACAAACCAAGCCTTATACTCCAGTTTTCTTTTTTTTTTTTTTAATCATAGTCCTGGCATGTTAGTAGGAACCAAATAAGAAATTTTCATATGGGCAGATAGTGGAAAATGCAGAAGGTTAATTGTATTGTTTCAGAGGGGTGGGCATTATACAAAGCCCAGAAATATTTTCTCCCCTTTTTGAAGTAGCCAATTCACACCTGGCTCATAAATGGTTTCTAGAAAAAAATGTTTCTATCAATTTTTTTTCCCCCAAACACAATGTCATCAAGCCAGGTCCCTTGCCTTTTTTTTTTTTTTTTTAAAGTGAGCCCTATGCCTGATGTGGGGCTTGAACTCATGATCCTGAGATTAAGAGCTGCAAGCTCTACTGACTGAGCCAGTCAGGTGCCCCCAGGTCCCTTTAACTTCTGTGGCTAAATATAAAAATAGACCTGTGAGAAAAAGTTTTTTTTAACTTTTGCCCATAAATGGCCATTATTGTCTGGATAAGACTTATGGTTATAAATATGATCATTAAATTTAATAGCTAACTTACCTGGTTTCCTTAAACTTAGGAAAAATGGACTTTCTAACAGCCCTTGAAACCTTAGAGAAACTTCACGCAGTTGACTAAAAGTTTTAGTTGAGTGTTTATATAGTAAGACTTCTAAATTTTATTCTCGTGTTTTTAAAAAAAAGGTAGTTATCATTGAGACTTGACACAAGTTCACTAAAGGAAGTAACATCATAATGGTATATCAGAGAACACTACAGAAAGTACTGCTAACAGCTGTTACTCAGTATTCATTTTCCTCTTATTCCTACTAAACACAACTTGTTTCTCAAACATATCAGGAGTGCTCTCTCTTTGAAGAGTAAGGGAGGGATAAAGGAGTTTGGCATTTACTATATGTGAGAAAGGTCCACTGGAGGATTTTTAGTCCAAAGAGTGATAGAATCTGACTTTTAAAAGATCACTCTGGATTCACCAGAGCAGGGATTTGCAAATTATGGCCCATGGTTTCAAGTGGAGCTGCTTCTACTTTTATAAATCAAATTTTATTAGAACATATCCATATCCATTCATATATGTATTATCTATGGCTGATCTCAGGCTACAATAGCAGGGCAGTGGGTCCCAGAATAAGTTTGTAGATCCCTACTTTAATGAACAGAACCTAGAGTGAAGAGGGTGGAAGGAGGGAGACAGATGGAAGACTATTGCAGTAATACAACCAAGAGCTTATGGTGGCTCACGTGAGTACAACAGCAGAAGTAGCAAAAAAGCACTCAAGTGCTGAATACATTTAGAAGACAGAGCCACAAAAAAAAAATCCCGATAGACTGGATGTAGGATATGAGAGAAAGAAGACTAATTTTTACGGATAACACCATAGTTCTGGTGTAGATAATTGTTAGTGTCAGAAGAGGAGGGCTGGAGAAGGGCAGAGGGGAAAACTTAGAAAATAAATTCTGTATGTGTTATTTTGAGAGATTAAGTCAGAGGATATTTGAAAAGTTAATTTATCCAGTTACTGAGCACCACTGTTACATGACAGAGTTAGAGCCACAGATTTTCAGTTTTATATACTGAAGTTTTGAGTTAAAGTGTGTTTGAAAAAGGTTTCCTCTGACTTAATAGAAAAAGGTAGGGAGAAGTCTGAAAATTGTTAAATTCCAGCCTCAATATGGGCTATTAATTGCACCAAGTATTTCTTCCCATAAGGAAAATATCTGTATTGACTGAAATAGCTAAGAACTCTTAAATGAAATCAGGTAAAGTTGGCTATTAAATAGGAATGATCGTATTGATAAGCGTAAGACTATGGTATGGTATAGTCAAGAATCAGGATGATGATAGGTCCCCAATAATTCTTGGGAAACCTAGAATTTTTGGTTTAAGTAGATTTCTATCATATGATATTTACAACCACTCAGGGGATAAACTGCATTAAATATTCCTCAAAATTTCAATTTTTTAAAAAAAATTTTAGAGATACAGGTAATTCACTTCTTTCCTTTCTAATCATGGAAAATTCTTTTAGGTCCACCTCATATTTTACTTATTCTGGAAGCTTTACTTGAAACTCTAAGAAAAGATGCCCTTATTTGATTTCTCAATTACCATCTTTAAAATTAATCTGGCAATTAAATATATTAGTTAATGTGATACTCTATTTTTATCTTAGGGGATTCAAGCAACTTGTTAGTCACACATTGTTTTGAGAATAAGTTACATCTTACACTTTTTACCCACTCTATTGATTTAAGCTGTAGGCACTCAATAAGAAATTTACTAATCTCAGGGCGCCTGGGTGGCTCAGTGGGTTAAGCCTCTGCCTTTGGCTCAGGTCATGATCTCCTGAGCTCGAGCTGGGATCCTGGGATCGAGCCCCACTTCGGGCTTTCTGTTCAGCGGGAAGCCTGCTTCCTCCTCTCTCTCTGCCTACTTGTGATCTCTCTCTGTATTAAATAAATAAATAAAATCTTTAAAAAAAAAAAAAAAAAAAAGGAAGAAAAGAAATTTACTAATCTGGTTTCCAGAGTTTCTAACAGCATAATGGAAATACATCAGATACATATGAGATAACTTTACTGCATCTCTCTAGAGATTTTTTTTTTTTTTTTTAAATAGAGACAGTGTGAGTGAGCATGGGGGAGAGAAAGAGAGGGAGACTCTTAAGCAGGATCCATGCCTGCCCAACACAGAACTGAGCTGAAATCAAGAGTTAGATACTTAACCAGACTGAGCCACACCTAGGCACCCCTGGAGAAATCTATTTTTAAATAAGCTTTTTTGTTATCTGCCTTACTGTTTTTGCTTAATTTGAATACAATTAGATAGAAAATATTTCCATCTTTTCATACATGCAGTAAATAATAATTACTGAATGATCTTTCAGTTACTTTCCAGCTCTACAATTCTATGCTTAAGAGGGAAATATGTTCATTTGAGACAAAAACACTGAGTAATGAGAACAGTTCTTTCTATCTACTCTTAAATCCACTGGTAGACTAATACCAAGCCATGTGTAAGAAACCAAATTAAAGGAAAGAGTCTATAATATCCTTACACTTCATGATATTTAAAGTTTGTCCCACATAAATTGGCAGCACACAGATCCCATTGTAATACTTCAAGCAAAATAGAAAAATTAAAATATGCCAAACAGTAGCTGGATCCAAATGTGGCACTGCACAAAGAAGCCCAAGGTGTCAGTTTAGGGACAACTACCAAATCAAGAGCAATTAGGTGAAGTAAACTGCACTCTTGACCAAAAAAATTATGTTCTCACAGGGACTTAAACACTGTAAACCTCAAAAGTTCATCAAAACTGTCTTGTGATAAGAAAAAAAAAATTAGCCAGATACAGGGCTAAATCAGTTCTCTTTAACCGATCTGTGTACCACATACGCAATGGGTTAACCTACTTTTATCACCACTGACAACACAGAAGAGAAAAATGTAGGCATATGTGTGATATTCTCTTTGGTAAATCTTCCCCAGACAAAAGCAAAGAAGGCAACAAGAATAGCAGACTGTGGGACCCAAATTAAAGTAATTCATAATTATAAAGCTGAAATGAATAAGAGCTCAAGTGAAGCAGATAAAATAAACATTTAAAACAGATGTATTCTTAAATTTTTCAAAGCTCTCTGGAGAGAAAGACCTTCTTAGTCTCCCTAGCATTTAATTCTATATTTGACAACTTACATTTAATTCTAAAAATGAAAGAGGTTGAAAAAAAAATCTTCCTTGGATATTTTCAATTTAGTCTTTTAGGGAACAGAAAACATGTCCCTTCTATTTCATATAGCTCTTATTTTTTAAAAGAATCCCATTTCCATAAGAGCTGACAAACCTTACTTCTGTTAACATTTATTTCTTATGTTCTCTGATCTGTCTCGAATTATCCACAGACCAAAGATGAAGTAACAAACTAATACTGCTACTGACCTAAGGACCGTCTAATTATGGCTCACATGTTCCGTAAATTAATGAAAGCCTGTTAACAGTAGTGTCCTACTTTAGATTCATATTTGTCTAGTGGTCATCTGTAACAAGTTCTGCCATTATTATTCCAGGTGTTGTGCACTCTATGCGTTCTGGTTATTTTCAGCAATAAAATTAACAATATGGTTAAAAAGTAAAGGCAAGTATGTTTTGTAACATTTTTATATACACAAATGAATAAATCCCACCAGAATATAAATAAAACTCCTCTTAAGATTACATGTTCAATATTTAGAATACAATAATTCTGTAAGTAAATATATTCATGTGCTAAACACTGAGAACTTGAGTAAATTAAATGTTTTGTTATTATAGTATATTCTACTACTGTGTACTTGAGTTTTTTCCAATACTACTAGTATCCTAGTACACCTCAACAATAGCACTTTTAAAATGAGTGCTTTTGTTTTGAGAGAAAACAATTTATATTAAAACAAAATCAACCTTTTGTTTTCTTTCTTTGGGCTTCTTTTTCTTTGGTGATATTTGTCCATCTTTTTCTTCATTTACTTTTTTCCTTTCTTTTTTAATCTGTTTTTGCTTCTGTTTTTCAGATTCTTCTTCTTCATCTGAACTGCTTTCTGCTTTCTTGGTTTTATGCTTGGGAACTTTCTTTGGTGGTTGCAGATTAATTCCTGCATCTGCTGTCCAGTCAGAATAATCACTAGAGTAGTCACTAGAAGGCAAAAAGGGATTTAAAAAATATTTATACTAGACATACTGTAAGACTTTGTCTTATAAAGATGTAAAAAGATCACAAAAAAGAATGAATGTCTTATAAAAATAAAGAGAGATTACAAAAAAGAATGAATAGACTAAAAATATTCCCCTTCCAACTCATCACCTTCTAAACAGTTTCTTAAAATTCTGTAGGTTTAACTTACTTAAATATCTCAAAAAAGTTTTCTAAGAAATGTCTACAGTTTTAATTGAAGCAATGAATTTTACTGCCTTATAAGACTAACAAAAATATTAATTTCTGTGTGTTGCCTATGTTCAAAATATCATGGGACATAAAAAAATAAGGAACAGAGGGTCACTTTCCTCAATTCCAGAAACAGTACAAAGATAGTTTGGAATACTACAAGAGATATCAATATTGAGGAAGAGATATACGGATTATTTTCTTGAGAGGAGCTCTTGACCAGGGGAACTCCAAAGGTAGACCATTGCTGCCTTCATGATAACTGGATATGAAATGGGGGTGGGGTGGGGACTGTCAGAAGTGTTTTGGCCCAGTAGGTAGATTACTTGAGTATTTTATTCAGTATCTACTTATAAGTTAGGTACATCTTATGCTTCAAAAAATGACACAATTCAGAAAAATATAAGCCTTTGTGTTTTACTTATCATTACCAACCATGTTTGCATTTCTTTTCAGTTTACCTTCAAAAGAACTAAGTTTTACTGAGCTGATGTTGCAAAAAAAGGATCCAGTTTTATCTTCTATTCTAATTTTAGTACATGAGAATATAACTTGATTTTGTACAATTTTAAAATATAAATATAAACGCTTTAAAGAAATCTAAGTAATACTTCATTAAAATCAGTAATTAGTTCCCTATATTCAGTGATGTATGACTTTACTCCTCTATAAAGATTAACACTGAAAGGACAGATTTTTTCTGGAGCTTAATTCTACCACCACCACCCCTTATCCTTGTCCTGAATGTCCTTAGTAGGAATCTACAAATATCTCTCCAAGAATAATCATCACAGGTAACAATCCATGATTTCATTTTAACTTGAAAATGATTTCAAAGAATTTAAAAAACATTTTCAGACATTACACTGGATGCATGGCAATGCATCCACAGAACAAAAGATCTTTGAAGAAGAACAAATTCTCAACCCAAAGAGATTCTGAAATGTGTTGCTGAAAAAATGAAAATTTTCAGCTTTCTAAAGATTTTATATTACATGTGAAGAAATAGAAATTCACTGAATTACCTAGAACTGCCATCACTGTGCCATGCTCTCTCTTCCTCTTCCGATGTCCCACCACTAACAGCAACAACTTCACCTTCCTAAGAAATGTTTAATACATATTTCATTGTGTAATTTTACAAAATAACATTCTAGGATTATTAGAAAATATCAGTGCTATCTAATAGTACCAATCACATTAGGATATTTACAACAATTAAAACCTGATTTTGATTAGTCCTACAACACAGATCTTGTATTTTAATACAACAAAATGTATCCAATGAAAAAATATATCCAATGAAATAATACCTATTAATACTGGATTCAGAGCAATTGCTCAGATGATTAACATACTGAGAACTTAAATTACGAGTTCACATTTTACTTATTGTCATCATTACAATTAAAAACTGCTTTATTACACATATAAAGAGTATTCCAACTTAGGTATTATTTTAAAATTGCAGTAGAGGATTGAAAACTACCCATAGTTTCTCTAGTAAATATTCTCTGCTCAATGTAGGATAATCCAGTGATAGTCCATAAGATCCAGTACCTTATGCAATTTCTCCCTTGCTCAAATAAAATTTTACACTCCAATTAAGAGTAACAGGTCAAATTAAGTAAGCTTTTAATATATTACAGAAGCTATTCTAAGCATGTGTATACATCATCCCATTTAATCTAGACAAAACACTACTGGCAATAGGGAGCAATTATTTAAACAGTATAAATTAAAGCTTAAAAAGGTTAAGAAATTTACCCTGGACAGCACAATTAATGAGCAACTAAGCTACTCTAAAGTTTAGACTGCTCTCCACAAGAACAGTTTTATCAGTGTTATTATTTGCTGGGCACATTCACAGAATTTTTCAAAATGATAATGGGATGTATTCCTTTATTAATTAAATAAAATAGCATATCTTGGAAGACAAGTTTTTTCTTTTTGATGTTTTAATAAAGAAGAATTTGTATTACAGAGCTATTCCACAAAGTTTTGAAAACTAACCAAATATGAAAAGATCAAAATCCAACAATAATTATAGTTAGAGAATTTAATCTCTGCTCAATATAACTGAAAAAAAAAAGAATGTAAACAAATGATCTGATTATTCTCATCCTTACTATATATATAATTTCTTTAAAGAGAGAGAAAAGAAATATACTTTTATATTCTTAGTACAAAATTAAAAGGTACTATAGAGAAGTACAAAGTATTTGAACCCCCTCCCAAACCGGATTCTTTCCATTAATTAATATAATGTGCCCAAGATGATATTCTGTTCTCAATGTACTCCTCCTAGAAATTTAATTGCTCTAAATTTAATTGTTAAAATAGAAGCAAATTAGTTTTGAAGATAAATGAAGGATTTAGTTAACTCCTTATGTAACTAGAAACAAGATGTAACTAGTAACTAGATGTACCTAGAAACAACATTCTAATAAGCTGAATCATATTTAAAGTATTTTATAGGAACATATTAAGAGAATCATATGAATCTTTAAAAATAAAGAAACATTTTATAGAGGCAAATAACTAGCCCACATATATTTTATGTTTTGCATGTATATCTAAACTGTCATGTATCAAATTTGTTATTAGTATATTTGATCTTTTTACCAGATTGGACAAACCATTTTTACCTGGTCACCCTAGGAACTAAAGCCATTGGAGAATAACTTTTCAACTGTAGTTAGCATACTCTCAGTTTGAATTTTATTGCCGTGTGTACAGAAAATATACTCAGAGAATTCCCAGATATGTCTAACATTGCTTCATAAATGTGCAATAGTCAGTAAGACCATAGAGTCTTACTTAACCAGGGGAGGGAGTGATTAGGGTGGGGGCAGGGGGAGATGTTGTTAATAAGCTGTGATTGCAACCTGATTGCCTTTGTTGAAAAAATATGTAATTTAGTAGGGACAATGATATTTATGGAAATAATTATATACAAGGAAATTTTAAAATAAACTGAAAAGTCAAACTGGCACAGAAATAAAAAACTAACTGAAATTACCATATGTCTATTAATTAGTCATTATAGTTACAGACTAGCGCTTCATGGCACCATTTTAAAAGCCTGCCTTTAGAGTAAAAGGACCCTGGGTTTAATTCCTGCTCTGCCATTTAATAGTTAGGTACATAGGCAATCTAAACATTCTTGAACCTCAGATTTCTCATACACAAAATCAGAATAATTAATTCATATGCATTTGTTCTGTGAATTTGACATTATGAATATGTGTGCTATGCCTGGAACATACAAAACAGGTCTTTAGTAAATGATAACTATCACTATCATTGTAAGATCTAGAAATACCATCTTTGAGTTACATTTATAAATACATCAATGAATACAAAGAACAGTCATACTAAAACAATGTTAAACTACAAACAAATTTATAAATGTGCTGAGATCTTACATCTGAAGAACTAGTGCCATTTTCTATCTCTTCTGAAGGTCTAGGTGTCTCTTCCAAAGCAGATCTTGTACGGTAATTGTGTTGATTTGCCTGTTGCCGTTTGGATTCTCCGAGATCCAGTAAATGCTCATGAGCGTGATTCTGGAAAAAGTTTATTTACTTAAAGTAGGATTAAAGAGCATACTTTTTACTTTAAAAGTTGTATATTTTTTAATTATAAAAAATCCACTCATATTTAAGATAGTCATATAAGTGGACTATGGTACCAATTCAAATAATTTAACATTACATTAGCTTAAATCACAGGTTTGTGTTATGTAGAAATTCACTTGCTGGTTTAATAAGTCATAACAAAATTCTTTTTCCTGATTAAGTGATACAGACTAAAGGGTTTATAATAACAGACTAATAAATTCTCCTATAACCACACTAAACGTATAGAACAGATTTAAGAGAGGACCATGAGCTGTGAGGCATATGTAATAGGCAGAGACAAAGGAAAGGAAACCAAAATGGTGGTCACAAACCACCCTGCCACTTTGAGGCTAGGACACCAGTTGGCTGGCTATCTCTTTTCTGCCACAGAATAAATATAGTAAATGAGAACACACTAATAAACAAGCATCAAAAGAAACTGATAAAATCCAACATGGTGACAAAGATGAACAAACTCAACAAACACAAGAATTCACACCTGAAAAAAAACCCAACTGTATCTATATAAAAAAAGAATAAAGATAACTTGCAAAAAAAGACATCAGATTTATATATACAATATATCATAAATATACAACATACAATAAGAAAATCTTTAAAGTGACAGGAAATAACTTTGGATATCCAGCACTACATATGTATTTTTATATATATGTATATACATATATATATAAAAAACTTTGGATATCTATAATATAACTATAGCTATAGCCTTTTTTTCTCCCCTTCTCATTAAACTTTGTTTTAATGAGTCTCAAAGTTCTATGACAGATTTCTGGCCAAGATGTTTCCATTAAAAAGTACTGACTGATTGAATTATTAATTATTTTAAGGATTTATTTATTTATTTGAGAAGGAGAGCACTCTCAATTTATTTGAGAGGGAGAGGGAGAGAGAGGGACTCTCAAACAGACTGCGATGAGCGCAGAGCCCAATCTGGGGCTCAATCTCATCACCAAGATCATGACCTGAGCCAAAAATAGGAGTCAGACACCTGACTGCACCACTTAGGTACCCCTAAAAAGTAGTGATTTAAAAACGAATTACCTAAAATTTGCTGCACACTCACACAAACCAAATGATCCACAAAAGGTTCTTTTCTTCAAGGTTTTATGATGCATCATTATCCCTAAACAGTTTCTTAATATTAAACTTAAACAGCAAATTGAGACAAACAGTTCTGGGATCACTCTTCTACCACTGATTAAGACAGGGTGGCAGGTATTATGGATAATATTCACTTAGTTTTGAGCTTTCTGGACAGACCTGATGACCTCGCCAGCTCCAGCAGCCTTCTTGTTCACTGCTTTGTTTACACCCATGATAACTGTCTTACATCACAAAGAGCCAAATGACCCCAAGGACGATAGAGAACCTCTCAACATACATGGGCCTGCCAAGAATTCTATCAACTATGGCAGCATCAACAGATTTCAAGAATTCAGGGCCATTCAGCTTCCTCCCAGAACAGCAATCTCCTTTGGCTCAGCAAACTTGCAAGCAGTGTGAAGCTGCATGACAATTCAGCACAGGTGTATAGCCAGCACTGATTTGGCCCGGTGACTCAGGATAAAAACCTGATCTGTGAAGCCAGCTGCTTCCACTGGTGGGTTATTTTTGCTATCAGCAGCCATACTGCCATGGCAAGCATCTTTTATAAACATGTTCTTGACATGAAAGCCACATTAGCCCCAGGAAGAGCTTTACTCAAAGTTTCATGGTGTACACATTTCAACAGACTTGCTACAACTGTAATGGTGATGGGAGCGAACGTGACCACCATCACAGGTTTGAGAATACCCGTCTCAACTTGGCCCATAGGGACAGCACCAACACCACCCGATTTTGTGGATGTCATGGAGAAACAGGCACAAGCACCTATCAGATGGATGAGCTGGTAGCAGGATATCCAGAACTACAAGCAGCATGGTTCCACAGGCATTTTCATCTTTACAGGTAGACTTTCCATCCCTTGAACGAATGCACATTAGCACTTGCTTCTAGCATTTATCGTTCCAACCATAAACTGTGTGGAGATGATAGCCAAATTTTTAAATACTGCTCATTCCTTAAAGATTTCTTTCTCTCTCTT
Source organism: Mustela nigripes (assembly GCF_022355385.1). Taxonomy (NCBI): domain Eukaryota; kingdom Metazoa; phylum Chordata; class Mammalia; order Carnivora; family Mustelidae; genus Mustela; species Mustela nigripes. The sequence continues at coordinate 100,200,654 of NC_081561.1, forward strand.
TCTGGCTGTGGGGTACGCAATGGAAATCATTTTGTTAACAGCAATAAGAAGTCTAACATTAGTCAAGTTCTTATTCATTTGCAGGTGATTTTCTCTCCACAAACTTTCAGCATATTGTTTTGTTCTCACATATTATAATGTGTTGAGGTTTTACATTTTTAAATTCTATATTATTTTTGCCTTACTTATTCTGTTTGACTCACAATGTCTTTTCTTATTTATACTCTGGCACACCAGTTAAAAGTTAATTTTCGGAAAATTTTTCAGCTTTCTAAAGATTTTATATTACATGTGGAGAAACAAATTCTCGTTCATTATTTTTTCATCCCTTTCCTTCCTCTAATCTTGTATGCTCTCTCTACATATATCTACATTCATATTACATAAAACATATGTTGTTTTTTACACTTCCCACATAGTATCTTTAGATCATTTCATCTCTTGTTGATACATTCTGAGAGTTCTTCAACTTGACTTTCCAGCTTACTAACTCATCTTTCAGGGTCTTACATTCTTCCAGTCAAGTAATCTACTGAGTTTTTCTCTATTTCAATAATGATGTGCTTCATCCCAATATATAAAATAGTATCCTCTACAGAAATGCTTTTCCTTACATTTCCAATATCCCCTCCTAGCTCTAAGAATATGCTATTTCAAGTATCTGTAATGTGTATCCCAATAGCTTCCCTGTGTAAGTCATCTAAGTCCATCTACAGTGTGGTTTTATTCCTCCTATCATGGTTTGGCTTCACAAGTGTGTTGGGGTGCTAATATTGCACTGAGGAGGAAAGTGAAAAGAGCAAAAATCTAAGTCTTGCTTTGTACTCCTAAAAAAGATTCTGGGTGTGTACTTCAAGACCTATATAATTCTGCAACCTGGGTTCAACCATTCCCTGTTCCTACATCCATCTCCATTCTCCAGTTCCTTCTACGGTTGTGGAACCAGTCTTGCACTACAACCCTGCCCTCACTTCAGCCCTACTCATGTCTAAACAGCTGCTAGTAATAGCCAAATAAAATAAAAGACATTTTCACATGCAAGGATATAAAATTCACTCCACCTGGGTTTTCTCTAAAAGAATTACTAAAGGACTTTCTAATTTTGTAGAAACTTTGGGATCTATGTAAAGGTATAAAAAGGAAACACTTAAACTTTGAGTAATATGTGAAGAATGTAATGTACAATACCTGCTTTTTCATTTAACATAAATATATTTACCTACAGTTCAAATGCATTTATTAAAAATTGCAATTTGTTCCATTTTGTAAAGCTTTCTCCTCAATTTCATATTTCTTGAGGATTAATGCCACGTTAAAAAACATTCATGATTTTAATGCTTTCCTAAATGATACAGTAGAAGGGAAAGCTGGCTGTCAACCAACATCTGTTCTCCTCTTTTTGCACAAACACAAAAATTTTCTTTGTCAGAATTTCATATGACTAAAATTCTGGCCAATGGGATATTTGGCACAATGTTACAGAGTAACTTCAAAGAATATCCCTCAATAGAGCATATGTGTGCCCTCTGCACTCTCCTTATTGACTTGATCCTCCATCCTTTAACCTTAAATGAGAAAGCTGGTATCTTGAGGCAGAAATTCAAGTTCACACCCAAGAGAATCAGAAAAATGAGAAGAGCTTCAGTTCTCAATACCTACATCATCATACTGTGTCTGGACCAACCGACTGAGGCTTTTACATCAGAGATAAATATTACACCCATTTATTTAAACCACTGTAATTTGGGGACCAAACCTGCTACCAAAAATCGTGTAACTACTATTATTATGACTGTTTTCTAAATGGTTTTTGTATTAATTTATACTTCCCACCTGCACAGTATCTTTATTATTAGAGGAAAAAAACACTGCAACTCCGGGATGAAAGACGGCCATCTCATGATTTGTACACTCATAGGTTTGTTTTCAAACCTTTTTATTTTTTTAAAACTTGAAAAAAAAATAAGGTCATAAACATTACTGTTCTACTTGTTTTTTTCCCACTTAAAAATGTATCACGAACATTTCCCTAAGGCAATGGAGTTCTAACTGGTTTTGTTAAAAAAAGCTGCATTATATTCCTTAGCTAACAGATACCACAACAGTCTACCTCTCTTCCACCAATAGTCACAAAAGTCATTCTAGTTGTTGCTACCAGAAAAACTATAATATCTGAGTGTACAGACATACATATATATATATACACACACACACACACACACACACACACACACACACACATTCATATCAGTACTTTCCTATAAAAAAAAACACTTTGAAGAAAATTACAATTATTGGATTAAAAAAAGCATATTCTTTTAATTTTAATAGATATTACCATGTTCCATCCAAAAAAGTGATAGCAATACAAACTCTCACCATCACTCTAAGAGTTTATATCCCCCACATCCTTGAATTCTGAGCAAAGGATCCAAAAAAGGGTATGCTTCTCAGTCACCATGAAAAAAACCCCAATGAACCAACCAACCAGCAACAACCAAAAAACCCCCCAGAAAACAAAAGATTACCTCAGATTATACTAATGGGAACCTTTGTGGGGTCCTACTGATCCCAGGGTATGATACCCTTAATAAAGAAAAATGTAAGATAGCAAAGGACTACTTGAGTCCTTTAAAAGGAAAAGTCACAAAATAAAAAAAACTCTAGAAAAGGACACCAATATACAGGTTTAAGGAACTCAAATAGAAAGAGAAAGGAGAACAAAGTAGGGTTAAGAGACCAGTTATTTTTTTGTTTAGACAGGTGCTTAGACTGTGCTTAGACAGGTGCTTAGAGTGATAAATGAAGATGCTCTGTAGTTTACCTCAATTCTGAAACTTTCAAACTAAGGTGGTTTGAGAAAGAAGAATGGGAGTTGGTAAGTATGATTCCTTCACACACAAGGAGATAAATACACATCTTTCCCAGATTAGGGCATAAACAAATGAAATCCAAAAATTTCTCCAAAGTAGGATGACAGAGAAACCAACAAGGCAAACTAATAGAAACAACTTCTTTTAATGGGGAAAACAAGAACTATTATTTAGAGTAGCATAGCTGACTTACCTATATTAAAGTGCAAAATAGAAAAAAAGAAAAAGGACAAAAAACCAAAAGCAATAGCTGTTTTGGAGTACGCAACCAATGACAGAACTAAAAAATAAAAGTGCAACTGCCCCTCAGAACAATGTATCACTTAAAATATAACCCCCCCGGAAATTTTACTAGTTACCAAGCACATTTAGATACAGCCTTAAGAAAAACAGATACTGCAACAGGCCTCTGGGGGAGAGGACGATATACGGCCTTGAAGCTGAGCCGCTGGGGATGCCCGGCTCACTCAAGGTGGAATGCCGCCTGCTCCCAGCCTGCTCCATGGAAGCCGAGCAGCTGGGAATGCCCGGCCCGCTCAGGGGGGGAACACTGCCTGCTTCATTTTTCCGATATCTCCCCTTTCCCCCTGGAGAGCACCTGTGGCTACTTAGTAAGTCCTTTGAATATGCTTGTTCAACTGTAAACTTTATACTACTTGTACAGACATATTCTGCCTTCCTTCTTGTTTATCTACAAGGCATATGACTAACGTTTGACCTTCATCGACTCTTTTGTTGGTTTCTATTTCTATCTAATAAAAGCGAGACTGTGGAGTTGCTCAGGGCAGCAGTCTTTTCGACTGTTGTCCCCTGCTCCCAATCTCTTGCAGCTGACTTGTTTGTGCCTAATTCTTCTCCCATTCGCTGACTGGAAGCGGCATAAAAGATCTTATTTAGGCTTATAATTTATTACATTTAATGGGCATGTAACAATTGGCATTTAGGGAAAAGGTATACTAGAAGGCAGTAAAATAAAAAATTTAAAGTGGTAACAGACAACCTAAAAAGATAATCAAGAATTAACTATACCAACTTTATTGCATTAATTATTCTTTTTATGATGTGAACATCTTTACTTACCAAAGGGCCTTAAAGTAGTTACTATACTTATGAGGCATAGTACTAAGTATAAAAGTAACTACTATTTACCTTTGCAACAGTGGGTATTTTATTTTCTTTTGGAACAGTAAGGTGTTTTCTTTTCTCTTCTGATCTGTAAGTTTTTATTTCCTCTTCTCCCTTTGCAGTTCTCCATTCTTCTTGCCTACTGAAAGAGAATTAAAAGCCATACATGTTAATCTAGACTTTTTTTACAACTGATTTCACTCGGAAAGGCATGTTTGGTGTCAGAGAGGAAATGCTACTCCTGATGTTTTCTTACTGGATGGAGGCATGTGATAAACATTTCTGAGTTTCAATGCATAGATTGTTAACTCTGGACATAACGGCATTAAATGACTAGAATATTGGAGAGACAAACTATCTTGAGTTTGATACTACTGCTTCTGTTTATGGTCTCTGGAAAATCAAGTATTCAGTACTGGGAACATGGTTATTCCTAAGGTAAATGCTCTAAGGGTTAGAAATTAGATTTACTTTTTTAAAAAATTATGTCAGTGTGGGCTGTGATAAATCTCTTATGCCACACGGATAGCTAAAATCTTAACAAAACACACAGAGAACCTTGAGGCTGAATTATAACTTCTAAAACCCTGAAAGAACTATATTCTCTCCAATGAAAACTATATTCTCTCTGGCTTCAGCTACTGAAAAACCTCCAACTCATTCCAGGCATAGAGCTGAAAGTGAAAAACAGAAATAGTTGAGGACCATTAATTGTGAACTTTAATTTCATGGAACCCACACTTAAAAGGGCGAGAGAATTTTATTTTTTACTTAAATTGCGTATAACTTTAAAGTTTTTGACCTACAGGGGTATTTAATCTTTGAACTTTAATTTTTCCCTGGAGATTTCAGTTGGAAAGGAGTTAATATTCAAACTTGGAAGAACACTAGTGTTAATATTTTATTACTAGAGTATATTAATGTCATTTCACTTAATTGCAGATTTCTCACACAGCTGGTAATAATACTCAATGGAGACTGAGTAAATTTAAATCTTGTGAAAAGAATGGGCCTTGATTTAATTTTTTGTTTCACCTTAATTTTTTCTTTTTAATTAAACTTTTTATTGGAATAACTGTAGATACACAGTTTTAAGAAAATAATACAGAAATTCCTTGTCTCCTTTACCCAGTTTTCCTGAATAGTAGCATCTTGTAAAACTATAGTACAGTATCACAATCTGAATGTTGACATTGATACACCGCACTATTCAGTACCAGTTTTACTTCTACTCATGTGTGTACGTGTATTTAGTTCTATTCAAGTTTATCAATGTGCAAGTTTGTGTATCTATTACCCCAGGTGAGATACAGAATATTTCCATCACCAAAATTATCCCTTATGGTATACTTTTCATAGTTATAACCCCAATTTTCTCTCTTCCCCCTCAACCCTTCCTCTCCATAAGGTCTAGCAATTACTAACCTGTTCTCTACCTCTTATAGGTATTTTAAGAATAGTCCTTAAAGTATGTAAACCTTTGAGACTGGTTTCTCACTCAGCATAATTTCCTCAAGATTCACTCAATCTATTTTATCAATAGGTTGTTTCCTTTTTATTGCAGAGTAGTATTCCATGGTGTGGATATAGCTAAATCTGTTTAACCATGTACTCATTAAGGATATCTGGGTAGTTTCTAGTTATTGGCTATTACAAATAAATCTGCCACACACTTATGTACAGGTTTTTGTGAAAATGTAAGTTATCATTTCTTTGGTATAAATGATCAAGAGTGCAATTAATGGATAATATAGTAGTTACACATTTAAGTTTTTAAGAAAGTGCCTGTTTTCCAGAGTGGTCACAATATTTTACATTTCCACCAGTAATGAACAGTGATGCAGTTTCTCTACACCCTCCTTAGTACTGGGTGATGGCACTATATTTTGGTCATTCTTTTTTTTTTTTTTAAGATTTTATTTATTTATTTGACAGAAATCACAAGTAGGCAGAGAGAGGGAGAAGCAGGCTTCCTGCTGAGCAGAGAGCCCAATGTAAGGCCCTGAGATCATGACCTGACATGAAGGCAGAGGCATAACCCTCTGAGCCACCCAGGCACATTCCCCACCCCTTTTCTTAAAGATTTTATTTATTTATTTATTTATTTGTGAGAGAGAGAGAGAGACAGAGAGAGCATAAGCAGGCAGAGTAGCAGGCAGAGGCAGAGGGAGAAACAGACTCCCCACCGAGGAAGAAGCTGGATGTGGGACCCGATCCTAGGACCCCGGGATCATGACCTGAGCTGAAGGCAGCGGCTTAACCAACTGAGCCACCCAGGCATCCCCATTTTGGTCATTCTAATAGGTATATAGAGATTATTTCCATGGCAGTTTTAATTTGTATTTCAATAATGGCTAATGATGTCAAGTGTCTTTTCATGTACTTAATTCCCATCTGCATATCCTCTTTGATGACATGTCTGTGTGTTTTTGCTCATTTTCTGACTGGATTTTTAAACTTACCAATGAGGTTTTTTTTTCCTTTTTTTTTTTTAGATTTTATTTATTTATCTGAGGCAGGCAGAAAGAGCACAAGTGACAGGAGCGGCAGGTAGATGAAGAGGGAGAAGCAGGCTCCCTGCTGAGCAGGGAGCCTGATGAGGAGGCTTGAGTCCAGGTCATGACCTGAGATGCAAGCACACGCTTAACTGACTGAGCCACCTAGACACTCCTCCTGTTGAGTTTCAGAGACTTCTTTATTTATTATTTGTTGAAATCCCATCAATGTGACTGGATTTAATTTTTTTTTAAGATTTTATTTATTTATTTGACAGACACAGATCACAAGTAGGCAGAGAGGCAGGCAGAGAGAGAGAAGGAAGCAGGTTCCCTGCTGAGCAGAGAGGATGTGGGGTTCGATCCCAGGACCCCAGGATCATGACCTGAGCCAAAGGGAGAGGCTTTCATCCACTGAGCCACCCAGGCACCCCTGGATTTAATTTTAATTAATGTAATAGTCTGACCCACATAAGAGCCTTCTAGTGGCAAACTGTAAACCACCTAGAAGTGGGGCATAGCCCAGGAAGACTCTCAAAGTTAAGACTACTAAGTATTGGGGGCAAAGCTCCTAGGAGGTCAAATATCCTTTGAAGTCATGGTCATAGCCCTGCCTGACCATTGGCTCAATGGTTAAGCTCAATGAAAAAGGGATAAAAAGGTAAAGAACATATGGAAAGATACAAATCTTCCCCCCTCCTCCTATTTCCTTCCATGTATGGGGACCTTCATTATCAACTAGCAACCCACTCCTGGCTTCTCTTCTACTCACTCTCTTTCCAGGGGAAGAAGTGAACTAATTAACTGATGTCCCCTGGAAGAAAAACCAGCTTAATATGGCCCAGTACTATGCCCTTATTTGCAATGTATACATTTTTTACTGCATTTTAAAGACCCAAACCCCACATGATCTAGTGTTAACTGTTTGGGGTTCCAGACTAGGAACACACTTTCATGTAGATGAAAGCCACATCCTTCACACTAGTATCAATAACAGAAAGTTCCATTCTGATTTCATATCTCATTCTTTTGTATGTTCATTTCCTTTAGAACTATTGTTAAGATGGATGTTACTTATTGAACCCCCTTTAAATCTTAACATTAAAATTAAAAAAAGAGACAAAAATCTAACTAAAGGGTGCCTGGGTGGCTCAGTTGGTTGGGCAACTGCCTTCAGCTCAGGTCATGATCCTGGAGTCCCAAGAAGAGTCCTGCATGGGGCTCCCTGCTCTGCAGGGAGTCCGCTTCTCCCTCTGATCCTCCTCCCTCTCATACTCTCCCTCTCTGAAATAAATAAATAAAATCTTTAAAAAAAAAATCTAACTAAAAATATGAGTTAATTTTTTTTATTAAGGACATCTGGGTATACCTGTTATCACATAAAGCAATTGTTCAAATTTATACATTATTTGTATAATTAATCTTAAATCCTAACACAAATTTGAAGTATTGTCCAATAAAAAAGCCTAGCCTACATAAACAGTCATGTTCAAAGTGTTTTTAAATTATACAATTACTACTTTTTAAGTTAAAGAACTAGAAAAATCCTTAGTAAAATCTCTAAAAGAGTTTAACAAACTTTATGAAATTTGTTTTAAGATGTAGTTAAACAAGACAAACTAAGACTAAAACATGCTATCACCTTAACACAGCCCCTGCCATATCTTTTACATCAATTATTCTAGGAAAGGACATGACTAAAACTTAATTTTTCTTCCAGAGTCATGACTAGTTTAAAATACTACCTCTTCAAATGAATTTAAAATAAATTACAAACTTGAAAAGGTACTTTGAAGACTAAAATTCAAAACAAACATAAACAATGGTGGTACATAAAACTTCACAACTCCGCTTACCTGGCTACACCGGCTGATAGCTCAGGTACCACCACCCTTCGACTCCAAGCTACCAGATCCCGCTCTGTGGCTATTTCACTTCTTGGTGCATTGCTGTGCATTTGCCGTACACCTTCAATTTGTCCACTACGCCTCAGTCCTACATTTGGTGGTGAATGAACCTCTGAGGTAGAACTTACAGAGCCTAAGTGAAAAATTAATAGACTGAATTTATTTAGAAACATTAGCTTAATGGAAAACAAAATCTGTATTATCTTATACATGAAACTTCATATTATGGCAAATAATTACCAAATTGGGAACCAAATCATAGGTGAAAATTTAATGAAAACAAAACATGGCTATGCAGTTAATTTGATAAACTAATGAATCATAACTGTTGACAGAACTGACATGTAAATTAATTGACATGTAAATTAAATTAATAACTGACATGTAATTAATTTTTAAAAAATGCTTTGTATTTTGGGAAAACTATGTAAGAAGCTAAAACAGAAAACCCAAGAATACTTATGCTTCATAAATTTCTTTTAACTTTTCTCTGAAAATAATACATGACAATAAGGACAGTGAGATATTTGAGACTATGGAGTGTATTTCCACACATTAATGAATAAATTTATTTTTAAAGATTTTTTAGGTTCTATATGTTTGTACTTGGAAATCTGGAAGAATATACATATTTAAAGACTCATTATCTACAGTTTGAAACCTTGTACTATGAACATTCTCTTAAGCATTATATATTTTTAAAAACGATCATTCTGGCAGCCTAATGTTTCATTTTATGGATGTGTCATAATTTGTTTAATCACTTCTTAATGTTCAGAGTTTAAACTATTACAATTTTTTAAATATTTCACTTAAAGCAATCACTGCTTACCTCTACTTAAACGGCTGGTATTACTGATACCAGCTTCACTAGAACGTCTCAGGTCTTGCTCCTGTTGTAGTCTTTGAATCATGCTGTCCAATGGGCTGATCTCCTGGTTTGCTTGTTGACTTAAAACTTGGTTCAGTCCTATATAATACCACACAAAATGCTAATGACACTTTAGTCAACTAGTCAAACCATTTTACTAATTAAGATCACTTTGCGTCCAGAATTAAACATAAATCTTGAGTACAAGCTCTAGAAATATCTAAAACGATTAACCTGAAATCATGGCAGTAAAATAAACATACACACACAACCAGAAATATGCTAACTCAATATATTACAAACATGACAAGGTGATAAGGTTTACCAAGTGTTTATGATTCAGGCACTCATATTAACCCCACAGCAATAAATTAGATACATATTATTAACTCTACTTACAGAAGAGAAAACCAGAATAACTACTCAATGTCATATATTTAATAAATGGCAAAAGTGAGATTTCTTAGACCATCTACTTTGAAAAAAGGCAAATCTGATTACCCACTTTCTCAAAAAAAAAAAAAAAAAACCAAAACAAAACAAAAAAACCTTTACTGCTTCATTTACTCAGTAAATTCTTGAGTGTCTACTATGTGTTAGGAGCTATATACCAGGGAAGTAAAGATGCAGTGGTGAATAGGATATCAAGGTCCTTGACTTCAGGCAGCTAACATTCTAATGGGAAAACTGAACAATAAACCCTATATAAATGCAGACTATAAAGAATGTTAAAGATGATAACAGAAAGAAAATGGGGAGAAGAGATGGGAACTGCTTATGGTGAGTCAGAAAAGTCGAAGATGCCCTTTTTAAGAAGGCAGCATTTGAATTAAGACTGGAAGAAAAAGAAAAATTAGTCATTCATGTGAGGAGCAAGAAAAAGAACACTCCGGATAAAATCCAAGAGTTGGAACAAAGTCTCAGAGGTAGGGAGTAACTTGGTGTGCTTTAACCCACCCTAATTTTCCAGCATCAACTTTCACCTGTACCAGTCATATGGGACTATTGGACTCTTCTGCTCTCCTAAAAGGATAAACACCTTTATGTTTTTGGAGGTTTTAACCACAATACTCCCAAATGAAGTATAAATGTAATAAACACTAACATCCTTCAAGCACCAACTAACATGGTTTTTATCTCTCTGATACTTGCTCTGTGAAATCTTTCTAGACTACCCCTGAAAGACTTAGTTGCTATTCTCTTTCATTTTCTCAAACAATATATATGTCTTAGTACTCAGTCCAATATAAAAAGGAAGCCCGCTAGTTAGTTCTGCAAAAGAATGGATTGCTTTATTTAATATTTTAATTCTTAATCTGAACACAGTGGTGGGCATATAGAAATGTTCAATCCTACTGAATGAATTAAAAAAAAAAAGTGTATGAGACATGAAAGCACTGCCATGAGAGAAAGGAGCAATTAATAGCAGGTAAGTGGATATATAAGAAATGAAGAAATGGTTTCATCAAACCAGACTTTTAGAGTGGGCTGGGAAGAGAAGATACAAAGAACATTCTGAAATGAAGAATTAGTAGTGAAAAAAATATAAGGAAAGGGAAAATTACATGTACTAAGCACATAATGTTATTTCATTTTATAAGAGAAAACTAAAATTCAATGGGATAAGTTGTTCAAGGTCACAAAGCTAGAAAGTGGTAAAAGCAGAGGTAAAAGTTAAAATGCCTGTGGATGCTTTCCTGTTGTGCTGCTGGGAAAACATCTCATATCTGAACATCAAGAAGTAATCTGATAGAGTTCAAGTTGTAACTGAAGAGGCATAAAGTGTATTACTGAAATACAAATGTAAAAATATAACAAAACTGCATTCAAGCTGACTTATCATTATAATACCCATCATCTATAGATCTAGATTTACAAATAGAAAAAGTTACAAATAATGCTAAAGATTTTTTCAACAAGTGTTTTTCTTCTGTCCTGTATTGTACTTGGCTAAATCAAAAATAATGAAAGAAATGATGTTTTACCCTAAATTCTGTGACCTAGAACACTTACAAATTCTATGACTCACTTTGAAGCCATAATTATTGCTCAGGGTTCTCTTGTGGTCCTATACTAATAACTAGTATCTACACTTTTTTACAGTAAGGGCAGCTTAGTATGAAAAAACAAACAATGGACTAAGAGTCAGAACTGCATTCGAGTCCCTGTGATTTCATACACTTTAACTTAAACAAGAAATATGTTGTTAAATTTCCATTTTCTCAACTTTCAGAAGAAGGATACCATACGAATTAAATGAGATTATTTATGAAAGTCGTATACAAATGGGTTAAATGGAGGAAAAAGTAATAGCCACAATAATTAAATAGCACTGATATTTTAATAAATGAGTCCTTATTTCCCCATGCCTGAACCCTATTCTGAGACCTGGGCAAGATCTGATTCCATTTCCCCTCTAAGAGACTGAAGACATTTATCTTAATTTCAGTCCTATGATCAAGACTTCTCTACTCTGAATACCTGACTAGATTTTTTGAATACAACCTGCTTCTTAGATTCCTTGAGTTCATGCTGTGTCCATGTATAAGATATTTTAATTTCACATACTCCAGACTTTCAGGTCTGCTGAACTGTACTACTCTCTGCAAGTAGCAGCAGAGTCTATTCTTCTAATGCTTCCCCTCACCCTCCATCCTGAGTGGGCATGACCACCTTCAAGAGCAGCCCTTCCTATCCAGTATGCTCATCCTCATTACAATTTCATGCCCAATCCTTAAAGGAAAATAAGAGATGGGCCCTCTGGAATGCAATATGACTGGTTTCTCTGCACAGCGTATAGAATCTAAATTTGTTATATAAAAGTTACTCATTAAATATTACATCCCTTATGTGTCCTTTACATCTACTTAGAAATTTTGTCCATTATGCCAGAGTTCAGAACTTAAAATATTTTCTTAAATTTTTCTTTTTAAAAAGATTTATTTACCTATTTGAGAGAAAGAGAATGAGAGCACAAGCAGAGATGGACAAAGGGAGAGGCAGAAAGAATTCTGAAGCAGACTTGGCACTGAGTGTGAAGCCAGACTCAGGGCTTGATCCCACAACAGTAAGATCGTGACCCTGTGCTGAAACCAAGAGTCAGACACTTAACTGACTGAGCCACCCAGGTGCCTTCATAAATTATACTAGTCTAAACAATAACAAAGATTCTTAAATTACTGGTTTAACCTTCTTTTATAATGGTTTCTATTACTTTCACTTAATAAATTAGTGCTACATCTCTTGTCAAAAGGGAAGGTCTACAGACCTTGTCTCCATTTCAAGTCCCTTTTAATTCGTCAACTAATTAGACTTTCACACTCTATTATTTCACCAAAACAGCTGTCAACACTTTCATTCCTACCTTACTTAAATTTTTAGAAGTTGATCACTTCTTAAAACAATCTTCAATATGAATAAGGTATCTATTCTTATTCTTTCTTTCACATCATACTATTATTCCCTTTAATAACATTTATCACAAGTTTTAACTATTTGTTTATAACTGTGCTTATTAATCTTACTCCACGAGAACAAGGATTGTACCTGATAAATTCACTACTGAATACCAGTTTACCAGGTGTCACAAAGATGAATGAATAAATTACCAAGATCATTGCTTTAACTCTCCAATGTTTCTTAATCTTCTTGCAGTATATAATTCAGAACTGTTTAAAGGATTTTAGAGAAATTTTTTAAAATAATTTTACTTCTCATTTGTTCAAAACAATAACAAAGCTTTACCCAATTAGCAATTTTACAAGACATCATTAGAAATGGAAAATTTGGCTATCTATGAAAATGAGCCTTTACCTGAGGAAGTTACTCCCATTTGAGGGATAAGTTGCTCCTCCCTGCAATTTTCACGACCAGGAACTAATCTCTGATATCTTGATGGATGAGGATTACCATCAACATCAACCAAAAAAGGGGGAGGCATGAGATGAGGTGCTTGCTGAGTCTGTTCATCTAATACAAAGTTGTTGGCATCACGAATAAGGGGCCGATAATCACTATGAAAGAACATCTGATCTGCTATCTATAAAAAAGAGGTCCACAAAGATTGGAAAAATAAAAATTTATCATTATCAATTTCTAATGGAAGGCAATGTCTTAATGTAAATCATGGTATTAAGCAACAACATAAAACAATACTTTTTCTTGAGTTAATGGTAAGTCTTTATTATACTTCTACATTAAATTTTATGACCAGAAAAGCAGCTACTTTGAATTTTCTCTGCAAGAAGGAAAAGACTGTATACATAAAACACTAACATGATAAAGTTGTGTAATTTCAAATTAAATGTTAAAATCAAATCTAGGTTTAGATCACTAAGCGGTACTTCTACTTTCATTGAGCTACCATGAATTATCTTATTTTTTAAACTATTAAACATAGTAATTGCCTGTTTTAGCATTTTGCAAAAGGAAATCACTCAATGAATTTATTCTTTGAATTAAACTCTAATGAAGTCATTTATACAATTTAAGAAAACCTCTAAGTATACAATAAATGTTGACACAAAAATTAAATCATGGCATGATTTTCCAAGAGTTGATAAGCATTTTCTCTAGATTTTTTGAAATAACACAAAATTATTAATATGAACTCAAGCCTCACAAATCCGTAGCTTCAAAATTTTATTGATTTGGAATTCTACCAACTATTCAATTTTTAGGTCTTTTAATCACTAAGATAAGCTCTTTAATAGTTAAAAATATTAGCTACCATCAGCAGGCCATGTATTTTTGAGAACCTCATGAAAGCCACAGATTTATACCCCAGATAAGTACACTTTATCCATATAAATAAAATATTTCACATAATTTCAGAGTCTCTCTATGGACAAGTTCTCCCATCCTGGCTTCAGATTTACTTATCTAGACTGCTCTTGCAGGCTACATAGAGTTATTCCTTCTGAAATGTAAAGATGGTTAAATAAGATCTCATTATTAACTAATGTCTACTACAGAGAATAGGAACTTAACTGCAGTGCTCACCCTCCTCTCTAAAACGTAAGTCTCTAGAATACTTAAAATATGATTGATTCTTCAAGCTTGAGGCTGAAAGCATAAACAATGCTAATCTACTCCTGAAATACACCTCCTAACCATCCATGGATTTAAAACAAAATAACCAGAAAAAAAAAAAAGATACAGAATCATCATACACTACCTTGTCATATTTACTACTGGAGCCAAAGCCAAAAATAAGAAGATGTCCATGAGAGTCTGTGCATGCAAAATGCTGACCATCAGGAGAGCATTTGCAGTCAAACACTGCACCATGTCCTTGGCCTTCAATCTGAAATATATTTAACCAACAATCAAAAAGTTGCTATTAAAATATAAAGAAGTGGTCACTACCATTACTAAAAAATTTATGATAAAAGAGATGCAGAAGTATACATCCCAATGGAGTAAAGATTAAGCATAACAGAGTACAGTAACAAAATTTGTGAATATCATGAAAAGTGCCAGATTAATAGCCTTGAAAAACAAAGTGTTCTCTTTATGCACACACAGACCAGACACAATTCAGGAAATAAAACATCAATTTCCCCCACCCATAGAATTCTGCTTCAAGTCTTTAAGCCACATTTACAATGTAATTGCACCTTACATTCCATTTTATCTGTATTTAATCAAGCCCTTTCAGCAAAGGCTGACAATGTGTCATAACTGCAGCGATTTTTTTTGTTGTTTGTTTGTTTTGTTAACTCTTGGAAGTAGTAGCCAGAGATTATTGCTCACAAGACACTAAATCTTTTTCTTTTTGGTAATAAATTCCCTTGATGGTCTGACTCCTCTTTTAAATGGTGAATTTCAAAGGTTAAAGAAAAGGTTTTTTTTACCTGATAATTGTTTTCTGTTTTCCAGTTCCATTAATCCAGAACGAATGGGTTTCTCCCTGCAACCTGTCAATCAAACAGAGGTGGCCAATCACCACTCTGAATTTTTTTTGCTCTCAGTGCTTCTTCAGACTATGTTCCAGTTGAAACTTCTTTAGCAGTGTTCTGAAAGAGGTAAAAGTTCTAACCTATCTAAAGCACATCTAGGGACTGAATTTCAGAAAACAATTAAAATAGGGAGTTGACCTCCCTAACAAATAACAACTAAGGATGATTTTCAACAAATGCGATTGGATTTCTGGATTAGCAGAATCGGAACGCACATACATTATCAGGTAAGAAATACCTCCTCTCTGTTCCGGTATCCACTGATCTAGAACAACTGAATTTTACTAGCAATATCCCAATATTTCAGGAAATGCTTAGAAAAGAGAGAAGTGGTAATTTTCTTTCTTTCGTGTTAAAAATATAGCGTAGGAATGGATGTGCAGTTCACCATATATGGAAGTGAAATTAAAATTTAGAAGAATAGTTGATTTCTCAAAGAAAGTTTGCATTTTGGTCAAAAGAGAAACTATCACTCTAAAAGAAAGGGTTCTGCCCAAGAAGTTAATATAGTACCACAAACTGACTCAAAAAGAAAACTAGTTTCTCTTTAGAGCTTGCTGAAAAGAAGGAAAGAGTGCACTGGTGTTTATTAATGTATTTTGTATAGTGATAATAATGGAAAAGAAATAACTCTCCTTAAAATTAATCATATGAAAGAAAATCAATAAACTTATCTAATGACTAATATACCTAAAGATTAACCATACAGCAAGAAAATGAATAGTAAGTGAAACAGGATTATTTTTTGGTTGTGAAGAAAGTTGGAGGAAAAGACAGCAGACAAAGGGAACGGATTCCTTGAGTCTATGTTAAAACTATTCAAAAAATGAGAAAGAATAGAACTACTTCTCCAAATTAGCATATGAGCATTAGTAAACACATATATCTTAGTATTTGCAAAAAATGAGATACTACAAATGCAGAAATGTCAGGATTCAGGTCTCTTTTTGAATGTTTTCTAGGCAAAATAAAAAATTACAATAACTGTTATAAATAAGTAACCACTTGAAAAAATTCGATCTTTAGATAGAATTTAACATAAAAAATTCAAGACTTAAGAATTCAAACTTCCTTGGTTATGTGCTGTTTTTATTTATTTCAGTTCAAAATTTCACAAAAGATGAAAAACAAAAAGCAACAACTGTAAAACTACTCTAATATAATAAAAGCTTCCAGAAATGTAATACTATTGTTATAAGCCTATGTTTACAATTCTAAGTACACAACAGAACAAAGGAAGAGATCTAGAAGAAGTCTATGGGGCACCTGAGTGGATCAGTGGGTTAAGCCTCTGCCTTCAGCTCAGGTCATAATCCCAGGTTCCTGGGATCGAGCCCCACATCCGGCTCTCTGATCAGCAGAAAGCCTGCTTCCCATTCCCCCCTGAACCCCCCCCTCGCCTCTCTGCCTACTTGTGATCTCTCTGTCAAATAAATAAATAAATAAATAAATAAATCTTTAAAAAAAGAAGTCTGACACAGCAACGGCAAAGGATATTTGATATACGTTCACAAGCATGGTATCCTTCACATGATGTTTAGGCAACCTTGCTCTGTATGTTTTCCTTTTTTAAATTTTTTTTTGGTGAGGTGGGCTGTATAAGGATCAATCAATCCTATTTCTATGCTACCTACCAACGTTGCCAAGTTTACAGTTAGAAGATCTGTAAAAGAATACTTTGGAGATGTGGAACTTACAAAACTCTAAAAAGGCAAAGAAAAAATATCAATCTTATTGAAGATCATGGGATTTCCTATATAATACATGACATGAATATGGCTGGGCAGTATCAACTTTCTTGGTATAAGGCATCTGTATAACTTCAAAGGGACTTTTATGTAAACAAATAAAAGTTTATTTCCACAACATCAGAAAAAAGTAAAAGCACACTATTTGGCTTAACCATTATTCATTAAGGAGGCATTAAAAGAGTCTACTTATGAATCAATCAGAAAAGCTGTCCATAATCTAATTAATTAAAATGTCAAATTTATCTTTAGTAATGGTTCCTCCAATAATAAGCACATAACCATAAAATGTAGACTAGGCTTTCCAGGTAATACAAAGGAGGAAAATATTTTATTTTCCCTATATAACTAAATATACTGTAACCATTTTTATAATTATGCTGCGATTAAGATAAGCCAAACAAAAAAAGTTAAGTACTTCTCTCTGAAAATGATTTCATTTTCTTAAATCAGGCTTAAAGTATATAGAATTCCCAAAGAAAAAAAATTTAATCATGAAGGCACTATTATTCATGTATAACTAAAAAACAATGCAGCTTATATTAAAAAACCCGAAGGATTAAGGGGGGCCTGGGTGGTTTGGTCAGTTAAGTGTCTGACTCTTGGTTTCAGCTCAGGTCATGATCTCAGGGTCCTGAGATCAAGCCATGTGTCTGGGTCAGCCCTCAGCATGAAGTCTGCTTGTCCCTCTCTCTCTAGATCTCTCCCCCTGGCTCCTTTGGCTCTCTCTCTCTCATTCTCCCAAATAAATAAATGAAATGGAAAAAAAACAAACAAAACCAAAAGGGTGAAATATCTTCTCTATCCATACTGGAATTATATGGGCCTATGATAAAATTTAATGTACTGCTTAACCCAAGAATAAGTCAACATAAAATTTAATATTGTATACAACTGATGCCAGTATTTAATGTATGCTGTAGAAAATTAAACAGAAAGAAAGGAATAATAATGACTAATTGTCCAAGTGAATTTTAGATGAATTACCTCTCATAAAATCAAGCATACTTAAACATTTGGGAATATGTAAATACAGACCACACAATAAAATGCATACACATTAAATCACAATAAGGAAAGCTGAGAAAATCCAGGCTGTGGTATTTACCAATAAATGCAAAAATTTCAAAGAGAATAGAGGTTAAGATAAAAAATTTATTCAGCAATAATGACATAAAGTTATTTTGTTTTTAAAGCAAGAGATGAAAGGATTAGACAAGTTAAAATAATAATTACTCTGTAGGAAAGTCTCATACTGACTAAAGAATTCTAGAAATATTTCCAAGAAATGAGTAGTACAATCTTATTAATTTAGAGATTTATAATGAATTTGAAAAAATACAAAAAAAAGCTTTGAAGATGTCCTATTTAATGAAGTATGCTAGCACCTTTTTCAAGGCTGAATACTATCCACAACTGCTAATGTAATTTTTGAGAAGCAGAAAGATGAATACTTAAAGATGAATAATTAAATGAGGCTTTTGATCCAAGAGACTTCTCTGGTAATGGGCAAATCACCTAATCTCTCTGTGAAATGACAAAGATAATTTAAACAATCACGAGAGTCGTACCTAGTCCTAAAATTCTAACATTTGACACTCAAAGCAAGACTTTTTGGAAGAATTAGACAAATCTGGAAATGAGACATGCTAGAAGTACTAGAATACAGACTAAAATGACAGGTTCTAAATTATATCAATCATGAGGATCATACATACAGGTGAATATGAGAAGTATGTTGTCCTAGAGAGACTCAACACAAATCAGGAAGATGGACTATCTTAACCAGAATCATCCTATTAAGGAATTATTCCATGTCTATAACCAAGGTCAATTTTTTGGTCTCATTTTTCTTTTTCTTTTTAAAGATTTTATTTATTTGAGGGAGAGCGAGCACAACCCAGGGAGGAGGGTGGAGGGGGAAAGGGAGAAGCAGACTCCCCGCTGAGCAGGGAGCCCAATGCAGGGCCTGATCCCAGAACCCTGGCACCATGACCTGAGTTGAAGGCAGTGGTATATTTTTAAAAATGAATGAGACTGGTGCGCCTGGGTGGTTGGTTAACAATTGGTTAGGCATCCAACTCTTGATTTTGGCTCAGGTCCTGGTCTCAGGGTTGTGATACTGAGCCCCACCTACAGCTCTGTACTCAGGAGGGAGTCTGTCTGAGATTCTCCCTCTCTCTCTGCCCCTCTCCTGGCTAGCAAACACACATGAACTCTCTCTACATAAATAAAAATCTTAAAACAAACAAACAAAAAACCAAAACCCACTATTTAGAAGGGAGCGTCTTACCTAGAAATTGAAAATTATGAATATATTTTTTAAAGATTTTATTTTTTTGAGTGAGCGCAAAGAGGGAGAGGGAGCTCAGCTCTGCTGAGCAGAGAGCTGGGTAAGGAACTCCATATCCCAGGAACCTGAGATCATGACCTAAGGTGAAGGTAGATACTTAATCGACTAAGCCACCCAAGTGCCCAAAATTATTAATCTTTTAAGTACCCTAACAATTCTGTGATATAGACTCATATCCCAAGAATAAAATAGCTGGGAAATGGAATTTATGCTAAGAAATACCCTTATAAAATCCTTATGTATAAAGAACTTTTTAAAGTTTATCTACCTGGGGAGAAATAAACTTAAGAAAGTATACTAGATGTACTGGGTGGCTCAGTGGGTTAAAGCCTCTGCCTTCGGCTCAGGTCATGATCCCAGGGTCCTGGGATCAAGCCCTACATCGGGCTCTCTGTGAAGCAGTGAGCCAGCTTCCCTTCCTCTCTCTCTGTCTGCCTCTCTGCCTACTTGTGATCTCTGTCTGTCAAGTAAATAAATAAAATCTTTAGATAACTGAAGACAGACACTGTCACACATATGATTAAAATAAGTTTTTGCTACTTTCTAATCATTTTGATAGTTACACTGAAATAAAAAATATATCTTATGGGAAGTTATCCACACTCTAATAGTCTGGGTGTCATCAAATTACTTTAAAAGGCCATTAGTAAATGAATGTTTCCTTTAATACTGAAGATGCTTTAATTTATAATTAACATTATTACATATGAATTAAAGACAGCTATTTAAGTAGTGCCAAGATAAGTAAATTTGTGTAAAAAAGGAAACTGCTGGCTTGATAGAACCAACAGATACATAAAAGTGGTTCTGAAGAATCAACTCTAATTTTCATCAAAAGAACATTTTATTATCAAAATAAGTAACTCATCTTCGAATTTAACCACATTCTGTTTAACTGTATTTTAATTTCACTGAGGGCTGCAACATTACTAATCAATCCTCTTTGTAATCTATTCTCATTCTTTGTCCCCTGACATGGTACTAGCATGTACCTTTCTAATATATTCTCTAGAGATTTTCTTCTTGTCTCCATTTGCTAAATATGACTACTTCTAAAAGTTTAGTTTTAAGCCCTCCACACTGCTCTTTCTCCATGAGGTAAACAGCATTCTACCTGGAAGACTTCAACATCTCCCTTCATTCCTAGCTCCTCTAAGTATTCTGTCTCCAAGTGTTGCTTGGCCATTTCCATACAGGTCGTCCAACACTACATCACAATAAACACATAAAGACAAACTAAAAAAAATCAGTTTTCCTCTGTATCATTCATATTTCCATCAATATTTTTTAATACAACACTCTCCACACATTAATTTAATCAGTTTAATTTCAATTATTAAATCTTCGGTCATAATCCAGCCCTAATCCTTCTATCAGTCACAAAATACCAAGTCAAACACACGTATTTTCTTTCACAAATCTCCTACCACCCTAGGTAGGATTGTGATTTCACTGATAAAAGTAGTTATTCCCCAACTTACTCAACTTTGTACCTGAAATACTACTGCTGGCAATTAAACTTACTCCCTTGTTTCTAAAATATAATTTACCAAAAATCCCACTATGTTAACTATTCTTTACACTAACAAGATAACATAAGGCCATTAACAATCCTCCTCAACTTATGCTTTTCATCTAATTACCCACTTTTCAAAAACTATTCCAAACATTCTAAGTTACTCTATGCACGTCTTAACATTTCTTACTTCCTTATTTATAATATTCCTCATACTTATAAAATTAAGTATCTTTCTTACTAACTCAATTTTTTATTTTTCAAGACACAATTTTAGTTCTTCCTCCTCAACAAAACTTATTCTGACCATCTACCCTGAAGGGATCCCTCTATCTTCAGATACAGCAATTAGCCTTTCTCATATGCCATGCTATCATTGGTGGCTAACAACAAGGACCACTTGTCTTTCTTGTGGTCCCCACGTTTGTCCTTATGCACAAAACAGTCAAATATTTGTAACTGAACTGTCTTTCACCTGTATGTTCACATTCTGCATAATTGTACAAACTTCCCTATTTAACTATCAAATCTCAAACACCCTTGTAACTCACAGACCATGTCGAAGAACTACATAAAGTAATTCACTAAATATAATACAGGATTAAAAGATACAGAGACAAACTCACATTCATGGCAGGAAATTTTAAGATATGTTTTTGATATCGAAGAAAAGAAAGACAGAATCTAAAGAACCCCAGAAACCTGAAAGAAAGTCATAGTAACTAGAGTTCATACTCAGAAGACTGAAAGTAATTCCTTACCAAGAGAGGCTGAAACGAGGATGGGAAGCATCAAAAAAATCCTTTTAACATAGAGAGCAGATATATAGCATCTTGTTAGATGATGAGATATAGGGAATGAAAGAGATGGAAGGATGAAAGCAAAACAAGGAAGGAGAGAGAGAGGAAGAGAAAGAGAGAAAGATTTATCTTGAAATCTGGATTCACAAGAGAACACGATATGAGATTACTTATTTTGAGCTTCTCTTTCTGCCTTTCCTAGATATACGCAGCTACAATTGCCTAAAACTAAATTAGAGGTCACACTGAGAACATATTGTCAGAAGTATGCATGTGCAAAAATTCTGAGTGGTGGATTGGCAGCCTCTGCTTGTTTGGAACGTTGCAAGGAGAAATATATTGTTCTGGATTAGTGGACACTGGAACATTTTTAATAAATCTCAAGTGAAAGAAAGGTTAATTATAAAAATAAGGACAATTTTAATAAATGAAAATTGTTATTTGGAATTTACTCATGAAACAACAAAAGTAAAGCAAAACTCAAATTCTGTAAAATTTCTTTCTAGAAGGAGACATTGTACTCTTCAATTAAAATCAAAACCAGACAAGAGGCAACAAACTACAGCTTTGAGTAACATGACAGAAACAGAAAGATATGGAAAGAGAGGGAATCATAAACACAGCTAGAATAATAGATACACAGAAAAAAAAGGGAACAGGAAAGATAAACCAAAAGCAAAAGCACCAGACACATGAGGAAAGCAAATAATGTGGGGTCTATAAATCCTATTCCAAACATTCCTTACTTACTATCTAATAATCAAATGGCCTAGTAACTAAGAAATTTGTAAGTTTCTTTTCAAATTATTATTCATTTAAACCTATAGTTAAAACTTAGCCATCCCATGCTTTAAGGGAAAATGGGCTATAAAACAACTTTGTATTTAAAAACATTTACATTTATATTTAAACTCCCAAACTTGCCTACCTCTTTCAGGGAACTGGAATATTACAAAATCCTTCAAATTCAGTTCAGAGAGTTTGCATACATTTTCAAGTTATTTCTGGGAATAACTTATCTGCCTTTTAACATTTAACTGAAGTTTCAGAGCCTTTAAACTAGAGTTTAGAACAACTCTCAAAGCTGTACTAGGCTTGCTAAACTGTATCTGGATACTTTGGAATATACTTAATATATACTATCTACCTTCAACAAAATACCTAAATATACTTTTATTTTGAATATTTAAGTTATATAAAGACTGTTCAGCTATAACATGAATAACTGACATCATTTTTAGAGGAATGTTGATAAGTAAAGCTTAAGGGCTGGAATTTATATGTGTTTTAAAAAATAATAGAACTGTCTTACCATTATCTTCTCTACAATATTCTCTTTAGTTTCATTCTCTGGTTTATCAAAAGAAGAAGAAGAAGAAGAAGAAGAAGAAGAAGAAGAAAGGCTCAAGGTTTTACCTTATATACATTTCCAGCAAATGCTATTAAAAGTTTATTTTCAGATTATTTTATTTTTAAAGATGAAACAATGGTGAGGAGTGTGCAAGGAACATATATTGTCTATTCCACTTTATACTGTGTTATATCATCTTCCTTGTCAAATACTTCTTGTATGTAACAAAAGCAAACCCAACACCTACCCCCCCAACTGCTTTTATCATTCAGATCCTCTATTAAGAGGAAATCTAGCAGTAAAGATAAGCAAAATAACTCCATAACTTTCTCTAGACAAAATTACTAGCAAGGTGAGAATCTATTTAGATTTTGAAGTGATATAAATTAGGGGGTTATTATAAGCAAACAAGGAATTAAATATCACAAATCTTAATCGCAAACCTTGTTTACAAATTTAGGTGGTCCTAAAATAAAGTGTCATATTTTTTAAAGTATAAGTCAAGATCTGATACAGGAAAAAAAGAATTTGAATATTTACCAGAGTGATGAATATCAGTGCAATATTAATATATAAATGTATCATGTTTTAAATGATATATATTTAATAAATATATCAATAGTTTATTAAAATTCATTTTAAAATTACTGTATATCAAACAAGGGCACTTACAAAATTTAACTTTTCACCACCTGTGAAAGGCTTTTCGATGATACAGAATTCTTGACAATTTCTAAAATTTCATTTAATTTTTGTAAATGGTAAGAAAAGAACAGTAATATGCTGAGTAACAAAATAATTATTTGTTACAGGATTTTCTTACTTCTTGCAAAGGTATTACGAATTTCGAGTGGGAAATCTAATTATTATAAAAAGAAAAACTGATAGTAAAGCAATATTCTCAAAATATACTTGATAACCTGTATTTCAGAGGACTTATATATCAAATTTTGTTAAAAGCCTTACTTTCTGGCTGATTAATGGGGAATTCATTTATTCATGTTATAAGCTTTGATTTTAAAACTCATGAAATATTATTACTTAGTCTTAACAATACTTCATCTAAACTTTTACCATTTCTAGTCTAAACAGGGAGTATTCCACTAGAGTTATTTATCCTTAAATCTTCCAACAAACTATAACTAGTCCCTCTACAGAGCATTCAAAAAATATTTACTAAGTTGAAGTTATGATTACTAGTACAATTTAACATCAGGGTTTGAATTTGTACTTCTTCAACTTTTATGGTATTTTAGTAACTCAAAAAATTACTTGTTTGCTACACAGAGCCAAAGAGTTTTAACTACTATAACCAAAATTCAACATTCACTAGAGTGGACAGTGAACTTAAGCTTCTACTACCCCCTCCAACTGTTTTTATTTTCTTAACAGCAGTGCTGGATGCTTTATCTTCCATCTGTCCATAGATAAAACAAACAACAAAATGAACAAAAAAAGCAAAGAGCAAAAAGTAGGGCACTTAGATAACTTATAAATTAGAGACAGAAAAAAAATCATCAAGCTAAATTTAAGATCTCAAAAGATCTACTCAGAATTAATACCATTATGAAGACATTTTCTCCTGGTAACATATCACTAATTAGGTAGATCTGAAGTTAGCTATACAATGGCCAACCATTAACTAGAGTTAGCATTAAGAACTCAGTAACAACAGACAAAACAATATGGGTTTTAAATCCCAAGTCCCCTGTAACAGCTGTGTGACCTAGGTAAACCTGGGCAAAGCAATTCATCTCTGTACAGTTTCTCCATTCATAAAACCAGTAATAATAATATCTGCCCTGATTATATTACAAAGTTTTCATGAGACCCAAATGAGGTAATACATAGAAATATTTTGGAAGTCATTAAAAATCTTACAAAAAATTAAAAGGAGATCCTTACTTTAATTAGATAAAGTATAGTTCATTTTCTTGTTTTTTTAAATGCAGGATATATTTTTAGTCCTTTTTAGTCTGTGTTTTGTCTTTCTCAGTCTGAATATTCTATGGATACCATCCAGTTCCACTTACTACATAAAGTTGTTTCTTCTGCCCTTTAGAGCTTTTCTATCTCTTGTTCTTGGAACAACAACAAAAAAATATCTTTATCTAAAACTCTTATTAAAACAACTTTTAAGGCAGTAATGTAACTAATCCCTTAGCTAATTTCAAAGAACACGTAATATGGCTGACTTCTATTCCTGGCTATATCACAAATTTGTGATGATCTAAAAGCAAATCAGTTCAATCTCAATGTATTCCAACTTCTATAATATAAGGTAGAATATTAGTGTGATCAACTTACCTGATAAGGAAAAATTCACCTTTGTAGCTTAAAGGTGAAAGCAGTATTCAAGTATGAGAGAAAATTTTACCTCCACTCTACTAACATACCAATGCCTTTTAAAAATATGAAATTACTTTTAAAAAAAGTCACTAATATATGTATAGGCCACAACATGTTTTCTTTTGAAGTTATAAAGACAAACTAATAATTTTTTTAAACAGAGATGTCCTAAGGAGCAAACCAGAAACACAGGGATAGAAAAAGAAAGAATTCTTTACCAGCATATTTAAGTATTTGCTTTTAAAAAAATCTTCCCTTATACATATATCACTAAGGAAATCCATCTGTCACTAAAAATTGTGCTCCAAATAATTAAATCTTTTTTAAAAAATAAGAGTTTGACAAATTTTTTTTTACCTTATATACACTAAGGATATCCATAGAGACAGCTAACTTAATTCCCTCACTAATGAAAATTCTTCTTACTCCTCCCTCTAACTGATCTTAGTAATTACTTCTTACTACATAGAAGTAACTTTATTACGATTATCACCAAATATAGTATCACTTTCATGAAATTTTTTCACAAACCACTGTATTTCACAAATGACACTCTAAAATTTTTCTTTTGCAAAATAACTGACTATACACATACTTAATTGTCATGCTTCATAATTCATTAGTAGTGTTTTCTGTAGTGGATTTTTAAGAAAAACTAAAGATGCTGAAATAGAAATACAAGTTTTTCTTCTTTTATTTTGTTGAAAGGTATCCCTAATATATAGGAAATAGATTAAAAAATAGGTGACTGAATAAACAGCAGTATTTGAGGAAAACGTTATACTTCATACAGTAGTTACAGAAACATGGTAACACTGCACAGTAAACTGTATGTGATATTAAACCAGTACAATTCCATATTTAACAAAATATACTAAATATCTGCATAAGAAGCAAAATGTAGAGGGGAAAAGACTTACACACTATAAATATCTAACATACTATAATTTGAAAAAGGACAAGAATGCCTTTAATTTTAAAATGGCATGAAGATGGGGGCAACTAGCTGGCTCAGCTGGAAGGAGACTCTTGATCTCAGGGTCCTAAGTTTGAGACCCACATGGGTGCAGAGATTACTTAAATAAATAAAACTTTAAAAAACAAAACGGGTGTACTGGAATCAAATTGTTATACAAGAGGACTTCTGAAGTATAATAATGCAATATAATATCTAGGATTTCTTTAACATGGTTTTCCAAAATTATTTTTATCTATGTTGTATCTTCATACTTGTGAGTTTCTCAAGTACCACTGTTAAAACTATTTTAAAAACCAAATTAGTTATCACCAGTATAATTGAATTGTAGTATGCAATTGTCTTTTAATTTTAATATCTAAATTAAGTGTATAATACAGAACTCTTTTTGAAACTTAAAGGCAAAATAGTGTCTAAACAAACTCTTAAATGGATTTCCTTTGTGATATGCAGAGTACCTGCAAGTGGTCCCCAAATCTTTAACAGCTATAAAATGAAGAGGCTGATAATTACCATATTGAAATAAGATCGAATTTTGACACCTCTTGCCAGATCCCACACTATCACGTTTCCATCATGACCAGCAGAAAAGAGAACTCTCGGATCGAATGGGTGTGGCTCAAGGACAAATACCTCATCTTCATGACCCTGAAATATTTTTAAAGTGGCACAGAATTACAAATTCAAAAAATGGAAATTCAATCAAAAATCAGTATGGGACTATTTCTAGAATTTGAACTCTAAGAATTATTAAAGTGGCAAAAATTTTCAAATTTATCAACATATAATGAAGCTGAGCTAATACCACCAACCAAGGCTTCACTATCATTTGGTGAAACCTAAGAATATACTGATACAGCCCTACATACTAAGTAATAGCAAGGATCTAGATTTCCAAGCCAAACCAGTTTAACTACATTTTAAAATTATTTCTAATCTCCCACAAAGACCTATTATCCCTCTAGCAAGATTTCTTAGCTAACTTTTTATAAAAGATTTTATTTCTCAATGAAAACAGTCCATCCTATAATTAGTTTCATTTTATCAAATAAAATTGAATCTTTTTTTCTCACCATCAGGACATGAATTAGTTGACCGGTGTAAGAGTTCCAAACTTTCAAAGTCATGTTATTAACTGCAGTTATAACTGTATTGTCATGTCGATCCCAAGCTACCATAGTTACTTTCATTTTTGTGATTTTATCTTCTATTCCTTGAAGGTTTTGGCTGAAAAGTGATGGAGGCAGGATTTGTTTACACTATTATTATTTACTAAAATCCTAGTATGGCAAAAACCTAAATGTGTTTTCTTATAATTCACATTTATATTAATTACATGGATAACTATCACTTAACAGGAATTAAGAATAGACTGAATCAACAATGAATGAGGGCAAAAATCACTTCACTGAGTCAGCAAATCCAGGATTTCAGCACTCCTAAGCCCTTAGTAATAGATGATCTTGTGCATGTTATCAATTAACTCCATCTGGATCCAAGAGTTCTGTGCCATGCTCCTCACTCTCTATCTTTTATTGTGGCTGTCATGCCCTGCTAACTGCTTTGTTCTCCCACCCATGTGAGACTACTACACAAGAATATAAATAGAGTTAACTTATTAAATACTAAAACCAAAGTAACAGTTATAAGGTGAAATATAATTTCTCATGGCTAGAGAAAACCATTAGATACACCGTAACATCCCTATGTGACATACTATATCATTGCTCTTTTGACAGATGAACAATATCGTATGTCCCACTTTCTGAAGTTTTATAGCAAACTTTTAAGTATCCTTAGAGTACTATCATCTCCTTAAGAAACTCAACTGAAAAAAGTCATTAATGCAGATCTCATATTTTTGGTAAAAAATAATCTCGTAAATATCCTCATCTCCAACAGCACTAATTATTATAGAAAAGTAATTTTAACATGGATTATGACATACAACTTATAGGCTGAGAGTCACATATAGCATACTTTAAATGCTCTACCTGTATCATTGTAATATTTCAAATTTGATCTCTTACCCTGCTGGACGAGTAGCCATATCCAACAAAATGCTCTTCCATTCTCTTCGTTTAAATTGCCAAATACGTGCTGTCCCATCACGACTCCCACTTACAAACCTGTATTAAAGGAAGCCCAACCCCCCAAAAAACCACATGTACTTAAGCAAAATGTGTTTTCCCAGAGATGTTTTTCAAAATACTAAGAGAGAATTCATCTTTACTTAACACAGCATTCTAATACAATAGAGATTATTCTGTCAGATAGTCTCTGTAAAACTAAGAACTTCTGCAACTTTATAGGCTTTTAAAATTTTATACACATACATTCTAAGTTGTTTGTCTAGGTGGCTAGGTCTCAAAATAACAATCGACAGTGATTGAAGGCCACTATTTACTACATTACGAATAGAATTTCCAAAGGAGAAATATTTTCTTTTCAATATTTAAGAACTTAACTTCCTTTACTCAAGGTACTTATAGCTTTCTTTCCTTTTAAAATAAGAACCTGGGAAAATTTATACAACATCATTTAAGCTTATCACCAATAAATAGTTCTGCTTCAAATATTACATTTTGATATACTTCAAAACTCTACTAAAAGTTTCCCTACACTTTGACATGTACAGAAAATATAAAGGGTGGATAAAAGTCCCTATTTTTAAAAGTGGCCAAATAAACTAACATTAATACAAACAAAAACGTTCTCAGGCTATAGTCCCTTTTTTAGTATAACTGGTCAAGACCTTTATTTTAGGTACCTAGTTTACATATAATTCTAATTAAAACCGGACTACTACAAGAAATGTCTTTATTTGAAAATTTTAAATTGGAATTACATTTACAAACAAAAATATTTATTTTACCTGTTGCTAGTGTTGGAAAACTGGATACTGTCAACTTTGTCCTACATATAAGCAGATAAAAAGAGAACCCTGAATATAAACTATTAGACTCATTTAAAATTTTCCAATTTCATTCTTTTCACCCATACTTACAGTATGGAACTCCAATTCTGATATTTTCTCTGGCTGACCTGATCCAAAAAAATAAACCCGGATAATATGATCTGTGCTTCCTGTGGCCAGAAACATTCCACCTGAGGAGTAATAGCAAACATTTATGAGTAAAACATAATTTCAAAATCTGAAAATTAAATAAAATGCAAGCATTATTACTGTGATTATACACTGATTATTAACATCTTATTCTAATACTATTCATATTTATCTAAGTATATAACTAAAACTGAATTTAATGAGTTATAAGTTTACAAACACAGCTTTAACTGGAATGAATTTTTCAATGGATTTTAGTAGATTTTCGATAGATTTCTTACAGAAATCTTATAGAAGATTTCTACTACAAATGACTTTACTAAGTGATTACATGATTTTATGTAAAAATCAGCAGTCACCGTCCCTAGAAAACATGTCTTTTAACTCTGCTTAAGTCCCTCTCTTGCCACATTTCCTACCCGTTAAAATCCTATCAAACTTTTAGGGCCCTATTTCTCCAGTAGGCTGTCTTTGCAACTCTGCCATTGAATGAGCCTGCTATCCTCTGAACTCGTATTATGATTTCGTCTTGTAGCATATAGATTTTACTTTGTATTAGAGTTACTTATATATGCAATTTACCCTCTCTCCTTGGAATCAATACTCTCCCACAGTGTTGAAAACAGTGCTGTTTATATCTGGTTACAGAGTACTCTGAAATCATGGATAGTGCCTGTAATTGTGTTATGACTAAAAGGAAAACTGTCTTCATGGCAGTAGCAGTGCCAATCTAGAGGTTAGAAATTAAACATGTTTGGATATTAATATGGCAAAAACAGATTTATGTCATTAGTTTGTAATCACCTGTTCACATACTACTACTATCCACAACTATGAATTGAAAAGGTAAGTAAAACTGGAGGTATATGTAGAAGGAACTGGTACTAGAAACACTAGGTATTAAATCTATTTATGTTTCATTACATCTTCTCTTCATTTCAAATATTCAAATTATAATTTGTTTAAGAAGACATCCATTTAAAAGACTACTGCATGAACTCAAAACATAATTGGGGGCATCAGCATTGCTATATAGTTGTATTTTAAAAAGCAAAAAAGAATTTACAGCAAAATAATAAAGATTTACAAATAGCAATCAAATTTCACTTGGCTACAGGATACTTCAAAACTCCATGAAAATATAAAACATATCTAAAATACCTTCCTTTCAGTGAGATAACTTTTTTCTATTCTTTAACAGAGTCAATTCTGAAATTCTTCTTCTCTCCTACCAGAGTATTACAGTCTCAAAGAAAATTCTTAGTCATGTGAATACAAAAAATAACTCTAGCCAAGTTCAAATATTTCTAAATTAATTTATGACCATTCCCTGGCATATGTATTGAATATGATTTATATTACAACAGCAAATATTTTTCCAAAACTTTATGTGTTCCCCCTAAAAGTTTTCTAATGTAACTCAAAGTGGAAGATTAGGGAGAGAAAAGCTTACCAGCACTAAAAGAAGAACAGATCATTTGAACTCCAGGCCGAGGGCGCTCTGTAAATTTAGCAGGTCTCGGACTAAAAACAAAAAATAAACAATTAACAATATCCCCAAAGGGATCAGCAAGACCAAAAATGAGCTGTTTCAAAAAATAATTACAGAAAGACAGAATTAAATAAAAAGCAACAGATGTCTCCCTTCCTAAAACAAGTTGGAAATCATTATGTGTCATAATCAGACGATTTTATGGCAACTCTATAGATTTTGTAGGAGCTCCTGATTACACAATGATCCACACATGAAACACTCTCAAAACCACTGTCACACCAGACACGTCACACTTACTTCTAGTCAAATTTAACAGGTTCTCAGTTTCTCATACAGTACAACAGTAATGCACAAATACATTAGAAAGTAAGTCATTTATAAACACGAACACACTAGCAAAATAGATGCTGCATCTTGTAGCAAATGTATACCATCAGGTTGAGGTAATAAAAAATTTTTCAATATTAGTCACTGTTAATTAAACATTTCCCTCTGTTTATCATCTGATGTGATGAAATACGTCTTTTAAGACTCCAGAAAGAATCTTACATTCATCTTAGTGAAAATCTGAAGACTATTTCAATCTTATGTCAACTGTAATGCTCATTTAAAATAGTCATCTAAAGAAAATAGTTATTTACACTCAAATATATTTACAATAATTGTATAAGAGTGTTAACAGATGTCTTATATTTACACTAGTGATATTAAATGTTTGTTACAATCAATGATACTAAAGAAAAATTATAGATTTTACAACACCATACCAGCTCCAATAAATATACAATATATCTGTAATGTTTCAATACAGTGGTTTTATTTAAAGTCCTACTTAACATATATTTTGACTTAGTTTCTCTCAGGTTATCTGGGGAGAAAATTCAAAAAATAATTACAGCCTCAACCAAAGTGCACTGCGTAACTTCTACAAACCATAACAACTGAAAAGAGAGTGGTTTCAGTTCTGTGATCATACAAGGAAAAAAAACTACAAAATATTTATGATCTATCAGTTATATATTTGGAGCAAGAACAATCTTTCTTACTGATACAGAACACAACAGAAGTATTTGTTAAAAATTCTTAATTACTTTATAAATAGATTTTTTAAAAAGATTTATTTATTTGAGAGAGAGAAAGAGAGAGAGAGAGTCCCAGCTATGGAGACCAATGCGGAACTGGATCTCAGGACCCCAAGATCATGACCTTAGCTGAAAGCAAGAGCTGGTCACTTAACTAAGCCACCCATGTGCCCCATACATAAAATTTTTAACATGAAATAACAACTTTTCTTAGTCATAGGATCTGACATAAATGAGCATGAATAGACAGTTTGGAAAAAGAGAAAGTTATTAAAACATTCTCACAACCTAAACAATTATTCACAGTAAGATTAAAGTAACTCTAATTTCAGTAAATTAATCTGAAATTATAAAGGCAACTAAATGTACTACTTTAATATCTTATGGATTCTATTTCTAAATTTTTACTAGTTTCTGGCACAACCATTCATCTAAGTGTTAAGCAACCATTTTGTTGAAACTCAGAATATTCAAATAATCATAGAGACTGTCATTTTAAATGGACTTTAATATTTTTAAAGGGACAGGTACAAATAATTTATTTTTTAAAATCACATTTGAGGAAATATTTTAAGATGAGGCCTTGGATTCAGACTCTCTGAAATGAATGGAGTTCAATTTCCAGCTGTGTCACTTACCAGGTGTATGACCTCAGGCAAGTTAACATTTCGGTACCTCAGTCAGTAAAATGGGAGTAAAAACAAAACAAAATCTTAAGAGTTACTGAGATAACTAAATGAATTTAATCCACACAGAGTGCTTAGTACTGTGCCCAGCACACTCAGTAAGTATTAGTATGATTAGTTATGATTAGTATTTAATTTACTTCAACCTGTCCTAGACAATCCAATGTTTAATTTGGAACAGCATTGAGAGGGGGTTCCAACAGTGTACTTTCAGTATCCACCTCAGTTTTCTCTCCCATCTGTCCCGAAGACAGTATTTATATACCTTCTTCATATGGTTGTCATAAAGAGTAACGAGATGACAAATGTAAAGTGCTTAGGACAAGCGTGGCAGACTAGGTGCTTAATAAAATCTTGTAATTATTATTATCATCTGTGTATTTTAGGATTCCCATTCTCCCCCATATCTAATCTAAATATGCCTGTACAGCTTTCTCCAATCAGAGATCTCTTCAGACAGCTTCCGAGTCACCCAGCCCCTCCTATTTCTCATCTACAAAGCGGCATCTTTATTAGTGGGAGTTATTACCATATACATAAACACTACATAAAAGCAAATTTATCAAGAGATTTGGGTTTCCAAAATAGGTTTCATTTACTAACAGAACTGATTTTCTCAATTAATGCAGACTGGGTTGCTGAAGGCACCTCCCCATCAAATTACATAGAAGCATTACAGCTGAATACAATTTCTGCCTTTGGTGAGTAATTAAAACCCATATGACAGTCATAATCTACTCCGGCCAAAATTTTTGGCAGCTATCACCCATGAGTAAAAATGGAAAAGAAAATAGGTGTCCCACAGCCTATAAGTAGGAAAAAATTACTCCTTTGTGGGTAACTTTAGATTAAAAGCTTTTAAGGACAATTTTAACAACAAATAGAAAGAATACTACCTCTAAATAACCAGAAAAAAACTGGTATGTCCAAACATAGGAGGATCATGAAGCAAAGTATGGAATAACAAGTCAGTGGAACATAATGCAGCCATTAAAATTATTATAAATAACTATGATAAACTGTTAAGGAAAAAACTAGCAGAAAATTATATATACTTCTCTACTTACTTTTACATTAAAAAACATATTTATGTTAAAAATATGGTTAGGGTAGTTGGTTAATGGGTGAATCTACGTAAAGGTTCTGAAAAAAAATCATTTATATGGAATAATTCACTTCTCAAGAATCCAGATAAATATTATTATACTTAGCAATGTAATGCTCAAGAAGCACAAAGTCAGAGTTTAATTCTGTAAAAACATATTTGTTCCTATACTAATTTGAAGACTGTTAGTCACGTTTTTCTTCTCTACAAAAACAAAACACGAAAAGACAATGGTATCCCAATCTGGTCCATTAGGAGGCAAAGAATACTCCAAGGAAAACAACAATTAACTGTTGCTATTATCCATACACATCAGTAAAATACTTAAACTTTTATCTAAATGTCTAGAGAAAATCTTTAATATTTTAAATATTAAGAATGCAACTAAAATGAAATCAACCTGCTTTCTCCAAGGAACCGCATCTTTGATCAGAATCCTTTTTGCAAATGAAGTAGTTTTGTTACTCTAGCTGCCAAGGCCTCCTAATGCCCTGCCGTAAGAGGCACTCTCCAGAAATGTTAATATTCACAAAGCTTAAATAAATGCTACTGTTTTGAAGTAATAAAGACTTTCACAAATTACTCGACTTGGGTTGATAATTTATACACAGAAGTCAGATAGAATTACTAAGATATACCTTCTAATCTGAATTATATTCTACCATGAGAACACAGAGATGAACATTCTGACACTGCACAACCGGATGTACCACTTCTCCATTCACTGACTGTCTCTGAGGCAAAGCATAGCATTTCATCTCCCTACTACACCCACTTGGGAGGTGGCATGGCATAGACAGCATGGGACCAACAGGCAGGGAAGTATTGTTCTAATGCTAGCCTTGCCAATTTTTTAAAACTGTTTTAACTATGGGAAAGTCTTTTAACCTTTCTTGTCTCATTGTCCTTAATCAAAAAATAATAATGTTTAGCCAACCTGTTCTAATAAATCGAGATTACTAAAACAAGAGAAAGCACAAATGCAAGATGTTATTGTGGGATTGGGGGAAAGACACATCTAACTATCTTGATGTAATTTAGTGAAAATGTAATCAATTGGTTTTCCTAAGTTTCCTGAGATCTATAATAAAATCTAAAATTTACAGAAGTAATGACAGAAATAATTGCAATTCTTCTAAAGAACAGCCTTTGCCACTCTTAAGATTATGTTCTCAGTACCAGAAACAGCTATTGAGATGAAACTATGCCACATACAGAAAGGAGTGGTAATAAAACAAGTATGTTCTGAGGGAAACAGTTAAGGCTAGCAAAAAGAAGGCCCCCCTCAAAAAGAAAAAACAACAGCAAACAAACATGTTATATGTTAACATAAGAAACTTTCTTTGAAGCATGAAAAAAAGCAGGCATGGGGGGGACGGGACATGAAAATCAAACAGGTCAGTGAATGCATTTTTGTTACTTACTCGAGGAGAATAAATAAATTTTCTATTACTGACTACTTTATACTACTGGAATTTTAACCATTAAATTAAACAATTTATTCTATGAAATAAAAGAGCAACTGACTTTATTTTAAGGGTTCCAGCATCCCACAGCCAAAAACAAATAGTGCCATCTGCCCCAGTAGAAGACAGATATCTCTTTGAGCCACTGCACAATGGAGAGAACTGAAAAACAAATGAAGAAAAAAAAATCTTTGTAAGAGTGACATAATCCAAAAAATAAACCCACTTTTTACCAAATAAATAGCAACTATAAAAAACAGAGTTAGAAAACATCCAGAATTGATGAAGGTATTAACTACGATGTTTTTTGAAGTCCATGTATTTAAAAAGCAAGAAAAAAATATTTCTTTCTTCATTTTACTTGGCTTTATTACAAGGGATTACAAAAGTTACTTAAAATATAAATTATAATCAAAAGGAATTTACAGGGATTAAAACAATTACCTGCAGTGACGTTATAGATGCACTGTGGCCCTGAAGAACAGCCAACGGTGCACACGTTCGAAGACACCAGACTCGGATCATTTTATCACAACTTCCAGCTGCTATCATGGTATTCTCATAGTTTACAGCCATGTCTGATATTTCAGCTGCATGTCCTCTTAAAGTAGCTAATAATCTCCCATCATCTGTTGCCCAGATTTTCACAAGACAGTCATCAGAACCCTTAAAATAAAAATGTGTATTAATGGAATTAACTCTATAAATTTTTATTCAAATTCTGAACAGGCATAAGAAACTGTATCTGCAGTGTCCACTTCCCAACAATTACATTTTTAAATACTAAAATGTGAAATACTTGTTTCAGGAATTTTGCTCTATACAAGGCTATTAAATTATTCACATAAAAAAATGCATGTGTGTCCACCAATCTAACAGGAGAAGTAGGATGTTAATAATGTTTACCTATGACTCCCTATCCAGCAGCCATGGTGACCTCTTATCCCGGATCTTGTGAAAGAACTTGAACTTCTGAAGTAATAGACCAAAATTATAATAGAACAAAAGTAGTATACAATAGTGACTAATCCTATGTTACTGTTATACAGAAATGAAAGTAAGCTAATTTGGGGCTTTTTCTCTTAGGAAGCTAAAAACAATATATATATGAATTTTCCATCAGTGATCTTCAGCTAAATATATTACATATAAAATCACTAAAGCCAGTTTTCAAAAAAAAAAAAATATGTATGAAGTCAATAAAAATACCTAAATTATACATTTACACTGCTATAGTAGCATAAGCTCAGAAAGAAATTGTAAAAGATAAAATGGTTTTCTATGAATACCTATATTTACAAATAAACATTTCAATTTCACATAATCAAAAAGAGATCAGAACTTCTAGGCTCTATTATTTTTTCCTTTTCTAATTTTCCATATTCATTTTGTAGCTCTAAATTAATACTCTTTTACCAAACTCTCAATATTTTCTCCTATTGTTCATTATTTGAAAGGTTTTAAATACATAAAGAAGTAGGGAACAGTGTCACTAGCCTCATACATCCATTTCCCAAATTCAAACTTATCAACAGGCTTCAAGGGTGGCATGTTACAACCTTCCAATCTAAATCTTAAAAACTTAACAAAAATTCATAAACCTGACATTAGAAAGAAGATTCACAAAAACATGATACAGATATGTTACTGCCTTCATACTAATGATACAACATATAAATAATCACACCATATTAACAGAACATGTGTATCCTAAATCAGATTCTGCCAGCACCACCTAGAAGACTTTCAATTAACTCATGTGCCTCTAACTAAGGTTTGAAGCAAATGAAGTGGATTATCAACCACTAAAGACTAGTGATAAAACTTTGGTAAATTATCTACATTAAAATATGGTATTCTTACCACATTTATGTAATCTCAGGCTTTTTATCCATAGAACAAAGTTGTTAAATTGGATGATCCCTAAGGTTCCTTCTATCTTTAAAATTCAGTTACCCATGTACTCATTTATTCATCTGCTTTGAGATTAAATATGTGCTGAACACTAGAGATACAAAGATGAGATGCTAAGACACAGTATTCCTGTCCTCAGGAAGCAAGGCAGAAGAGTATAAATGCAATAACATGTCCAAAGTGCTATACTATTAATCAGAAGAGATCCAAACCAGGAAGCAGTGTGTTTGTCCTGAAAGGTGGAGAAACAGGATCTGGATCTGGAGAAGAATCCAGAAGCAGTGATGCCTAGACACTGTCTTCTGCATGAAGAGGCAATGTAGTATAGTAGCCTTGAGAAGAGACTGCAGCAGGATCAAATGTCTCAGTTCATAACCTATCAGGACCACTTTCTACATGTTTAATGTTGGGCAAATTACCTGTTCCCTAGGCCTCCAATGTCTTTTCTATACCTATCTCATAAGGTTGCTGCAAAAACATTGCAGTGTCTGGCAATAATAGCTATGGACTACTACCTCTGCTTTGTTGGTGGTTCTTACTTTTACTTTAGCAATATTCTTACTATTTTAAAAAGAGCAAAAACATCCCATATGGCAATTAGAGGGAAAAATTTGATCAAAGGCATGAAAATATGAATATGAGCACTGCAGTAGTCTGTATGTTAACACAGTGTGAAGCAAAGGCATGAGGATGAAGTCAGGGAAAGACTGTGAAGGACCTTTTATGGTATACCAATAAATGATGTTTTATAATGGGGATCACTTAAGATTACAATCAGTATCAGGATCAGATTTATGTTTTCCAAAGATACTGTTGGAGTAAGTGTGAATTAGGATAGAAAGTCAAAGGCCATCTGAAAGTTGTTGAAGTAGTACAGGTAGGAGAGAATGAATGATATAATTGAAATTATTACAGAAGAAGAGAAAGAGCAAAAGATACGGACACAATAGCTGTTTGGGGAATTAAAGTGATGAGGATTATATCATGGCTATCTGTAGAAAGTGAAAAAGGAACTGTAGCAGGCCATGACTTCCAGAAAGCTGGTCAGCCTACCACTTGGCACACAGGAATTGTATTAGGCATTTGATGAATAAAGAAAGACCTTAAAGCATTTATTTATTAAATTCATTTATTCAACTCCTTCTTAAATTCCACAAATTAAATCAATTTATTCACTTTATCTTCTCAAAATTAAGGCAATATTTGGCTCTGATCTAAATTCACAACAAAAACAGGGGTGCCTGGATGGCTCAGTCAGTAGAGGATGTGACTCTTGATTCTGGGGTTTTGAGTTTGGGCCCCAAGTTGGGGACAGAGATTACTTAAAAAATAAATAAATAAATCATAAACTCACAACAAAAATAAAATTTTCAATATGCTAATACTGGTAGAATATATGAAAAAGTAAAATCAT
The DNA here is from genome assembly GCF_022355385.1 of Mustela nigripes. Taxonomy (NCBI): domain Eukaryota; kingdom Metazoa; phylum Chordata; class Mammalia; order Carnivora; family Mustelidae; genus Mustela; species Mustela nigripes. The sequence continues at coordinate 100,239,207 of NC_081561.1, forward strand.
GACATCTCATCATGCTCCATAATACTGATAAAATTCATTCTGTTGTTATGTATTTGAACAAGAATTTACTTTATATTCTATTATAGAAGGTGTTTCACGTATTTTTCACGTTAACAAAAATAAAACCAAAAACCAAACACCTTTTTGACCAAAATGCCAGCTTTTAATGAAGAGTAGTAACAACCAATGATCTAACACCAGCATTCAGTGACTTTTCACCAAGTAAAATCTAACAAGAAGTCCCATTATATTTGTATTGACTTTATTACTTAGTAATCTCATCAATTTAATATAGTTTAGTATATTTTTTCTCTATTTAGCCAAGTGCTAAAATAAAACAACACTATGCACATTTTCCCTAACTGTGCATTATTCCAACTGACCCTTCTTCCATTCAACTGCAGGAGAGAAATCTTTGACCTTTTAGGGAAATTTTTCTTCACTGTTCTCTTCTATGACCTATAAAGTAATACCCTGTCCCCACCCTTACTCCTACTCCCCTGAGCTCCTGGCAGAATTTCAAACAGAACTCAAAAGCATCCTCTGACAATTTCTATTTCATGCATCACTTACTTATGATCACAAATTTATTTTTATGGGAATGTGAAACTAAAGACGATCTGACAGATTCAACTAAGTTCTTTTAAAATGACTATCAGAAATATAAATACAGTATAATCGAAGAGGACTGCACAAGAAAAATTAAATTTACTGGGAAAACATTTTTAGAGCACTATACACATGTTGAAATTGAATGTGGAAGGATTATTAAAAACTGATGAAATAATTCAAAAAAAAAAAAAAGGACAAAATGTAGAGCAGTATCTGAACAGATGCACTTTCTTTCCCAAGTCTACCTCAAATGTAAGTAAGGCCAATAATAAATCAAAGAGTAGGACATTATAGTCTTTGAATCAAGATTTTTAAAAAGTGTTATGGACACTACAATAAAACCAGTGTTATGTAAATGGTGAAAGGGACAAGATAAACAACACAGACATGGGGTTTGGCCTTGGCTAGGAGGAATACATAGGCTTCTAAGATGTATGAAGGAGAAAGAGATATGGTAGAAATAACAATTTTAAAGTAAACTGGAAAGAAATTATATGAATAAAAGGATTATTTCCTAAAATGGGAAAAGGGGGAAACAAAAGAAAGGAGCCAAAAAAAGTGAATAAAGTTTGAAATAAAGTGGGATAACAGTAATAAGAAAAAAGGAAAAAATCTGTGAGCAAAATGAAAGTTATGCTAAAATCAGATAGGATGATTTTAGAAAAACCTCAAGTGACAAGTTTTTTCAGCAAAGCTCCAATGCCTAAGGGGAGAACAGAGTAGTCATTTCTCTTTAATAACATCTAAATATTGCTCTTAGGGACTGGGGACTAGCAAAGTTCCTAGCTAACAAAAGCTAGGAATACAAAGTATAAGCAGAAATAACAAGAAATTAAGCTGGAAAGGTTTTATCTGAGGAAGACTGACAGAGGGTTTTAGACACCTGTTAAAGAGTTTGGATTTAACACAGTAACGTAGCTAAAGAAAAATTTTAGGCAGGTAAGACTTGGTTACTGTAGTATTTTTAGCCACCATTAAGTTTGAAGAAATCTATGAGCTAGGTGCAAAACTGAAAATGCTAAGTCAAATTTAAATATTACACTAGTGTTTAACACCATCCAAACATAAGAGAGCAGTATATCACTAGTTTAATTCTTCAATAATGTAAACTTGTCATAATTATTGTGGGAAGTGTGCTCATTAATACATTATTATTTGCCTAAGTTAAGTCCAACTTGCATTAAAAAAATCTGGAAAAAAAAATCACAACGAAAAGAATGTGTAGCTTTAGCTTACTTAAATACCCAAATAAAACGTCACACCAAATTTTTAGTGATTTTTTTTTTTTTAATGTGAGGATGTCATTTTTAAGGCAAGGATAAAGCCAAAGAAGCAAAAACAATTACCTTATCTTTATTCTGAAAACAAAACAAAACAAAAACCAAAAAACAGCAGTGTAGGTATTATTTATGAAAATGCCTGGTAAGAAAGAGTGGGACTTCAACAAAACTTAGACTTGCCAAAACATAAGAATTTAGCTTGAGATACCCTATAAATTTGTTTATTCCACTGCCACACCTTAAGAAGCCACACATACAATAAAACTATGTGCCTTTCTAATAATCAATGTGCTCTGTCACTTAGGACAAAGGAAGAAAATAGAATCAGACATTACATTTAAGAATCACTGTTTTTTCCATCCTGTTAAGAGCATCTTGGCTCTCTCCACCATTTGGCGACTGTGGCCATTGCTACTATGAACACTGGGGTACAGATGGCCCTCCTTTTCACTGCATCTGTATCTTTGGGGTAAATACCCAATAGTACAAATTGCAGGGTCATAGGGTAGCTCTATTTTTAATTTTTTGAGGTATCTCCACACTGTTTTCTAAAGTGGCTACACCATCCTGCATTCCCACCAACACTGTAAGAGGGTTCCTCTTTCTCCACATCCTCTCCAACAAAGACGAACAGATAAAGAAGATATGGTCCATATACACAATGGAATATTATGCAGCCATCAGAAAGGATGAATATCCAACTTTTGTACCAACATGTAGAGGACTAGAGGAGATTATGCTGAGAGAAATAAGTCAAGCAGAGAGTCAATTATCATATGGTTTCACTTACTTGTGGAGCACAAAGAATAACATGGAGGACATTAGGAGAAGGAAAGGAAAAGTGACTGGGGTAAACTGGAGGGGGAGATAAAGCATGAGGGACTGTGGACTCTGAAAAACTGAGGGTTTGGGAGGGGAAATGGGTAAACCTGGTGGTGAATATTAAGGAGGGCATGCATGTTATTATTGCATGGAGCACTGGGTGTGGTGTATAAATAATGAATCTTGAACACTGAAAAAACAAAATAAAAAAAATCAGTTTTTCTTTCTCTTTCTTAAAATTTTAAGTATTAAGTGGAGTATGGAGATAGTGGCAGCAAAGACCTTTCCTTAAGCATGCAACAGGATCTCTTTCACTGTGGGTTAATTCTTCTTATTTTTTTAAAATCTAGAACAATAAACCCTATTTTGTGAATCCCTCTTGGAAACTTCAAAGTTTGGCCAGAATAAAAAGTGCAGGAGGTAACTATATAGATGAAAACAAATAAGGACATTCTCCATAAATAAAGCCTAGGCAATGTCTGGTACATATTTGACTTTTGTATTCTGGAAGGCAGCTATGCTCACCACTATACCACCAATGCAACTTTTGTATTCTGGTAAAGAAAAATTCCACAGGTCTCTGTGACATGGTTTTCTACTTTCTCATGGACTTAAGCATTAAAATTCTCCTTAAAATCTAGAAAAAAAGGTCCTACATAATGTTATGAAGACTTTATGAAATAATTTCAGTAACAGGGCTTTGAATCATTTAAATTCTATGCAGAAACTAAAGCAGAACCTAAAATCTACCCTCCCCAAATTTAAGTTTCTGGAGGGCAAGTTTGAAAGGCTTAACTTAATTACTAATTTTTGTAATTATGTATTTGCTTATTTAAAATAAAAGCTAGATAACGAGAAGTGACAACTGTATGAACTATTCAATGATGAAGAAAATACTTTACAGGGTGGAAGAGTAAATGCTAAAGAATGGCTGACTTATTCAAGTAGAAAACCGCATACATTTGGGAACAGTACAGCAGGTTACTTCTATACAGATGACCTCAAAAGCAAAAAGATCAATAAACCTTTCCCTGCTAAAAGAGAAGCATCAATTGTGCAGACCAACCAAAGACCACTACTTTGAAATAAAAAAAGAAATTATGTGATATTTAAACTTATGATATCTTGGAGAATCTGGCATTACTGGACAGAAATCAACCAGAATTCTAATTTTTCTTGCTACTACTTCACAGATTTGAGTCAGATTTTACTCCTGATGTCTTTAAAACAAACTGAATTAAATGTTAAAAACATCATGTATGGGTCATTTTCTTATTCAGGCTAAAAAGCAGCTTGCTCTTCAAGTAGCTAAAATGTACTTATAATTTAAATTTAGTTCAGTGTTGTTGTTTTTTTTCCCCCCAAAAAGATGCCAGCGATTTTCTTTCTTACCTATCAGACCTCTGTTTCATTTTCCTTACAAATTATCCTAAACTTCAGTGTTAATCATTTCAACACATGCCTGATTTTCTCACTCTTATCCACCTGTATCAAAGTAATTATCACTTGCTCCAATCCTGCTCCCAGGATATCAAGTACTGTTATAGAAAAAGAGGATATGCATAGTCTGTAATACTGCAAATCTATGAACCCTCTCTTTATTTGAGAGGCTGAAGCTAACCAGTTCCTTATTCATCACTCTTCCCCTGCTACCAGGGTTTATCGAGTACCTCTCCCAGTTCTGTTCCCTAACCAAGACTCTTAGCTAAAATATTGCACAATGAAAAGTAGAATCTGTTCATTGTGAATCTAATTATCTTTCTAAATAGATCAAAATAAACTGCTCCTTATACATCCAATCTTCATCTACTTATTCTATCTATCTATCGAGTACCTCTAGGACCCAGTTCTGTTCCCTAACCAAGACTCTTAGCTAAAATATTGCACAATGAAAAGTAGAATCTGTTCATTGTGAATCTAATTATCTTTCTAAATAGATCAAAATAAACTGCTCCTTATACATCCAATCTTCATCTA
>NC_081561.1:100243907-100302734 GCF_022355385.1 Mustela nigripes
ATTATTCTATCTATCTAGCTCCTTCCCCTTGACCCACAGTTTTTCATAAATTTATCTTGCTCTCCTTTTCATTATAATCAAACTTACTTAATATTCACTCAACTTCTCATGTACTTTTTAAAAGATTTTTATTTATTTTACAGAGACAAAGACAGCGCACACGCACAAGCAGGGAGAATGGCAGGCAAAGGGAGAAGCAGGCTCCCAGGGAGCCTGATGCAGGGCTCAATCCCAGGATCCAGGATCCCAACTGGAGCTGAAGGCAGATGCTTAACCAACTGAGCCATCCAGGTGCCCCCCAGAGAACTTTTTGAAAGAATAATTTTTAATTTCAAACTTACAGAGTTTCAAGAAAGGTACCAATGTCTTCCATATCTCCATAACCCAGATTAATCAACTATTAATTCATTGCATTTACTCCATCACCACCTTTCTTCCCTTCTTTTCTCTTCATATAACACACACACACCCATTACCATTAATTTTTTTATGTATTATTTAAGAGCAGACTGCAGACATGAGGCCACTTCTAAATATCCCAGCGTGTATTTCTCCCAAAAAAGGATATCATCTACATAAATTGGGAAATCCATATTGACATAACTGCTACCCAATCCACAGATCCCATTCAAATTCTGTCAGCTATCTTGCTATCTTGACAATGTTTCCTTTTCCTTTTTGCCCCAGGATCCCATATCGTAACACATGTTACACTTCAGTTAAATTATCTCTTCAGTCTCCTTCAATCTGGAATATTTCCCTCAAGTTTTCAATTTTTTGTCCTCAGGAATCTGTAGGATGACCCCAAGCCTCAGTCTGTTTACTATTTCTTCATGATCAGAAGTCATACTGTCTAGGTAGGAATCCCACCAGATAGATTTCTCAGTGCACCACTTGAGGGGACACACAATGTCAACTCATTTCACCACAGTGAAGTTAATTTTTTGACAGAGAGAGATCACAAGTAGGCAGAGGCAGGCAGAGAGAGAGAAGAGGAAGCAGGCTCCCTGCTAAGCAGAGGGCCCGATGCAGGACTCGATCCCAGGACCTTGAGATCATGACCTGAGCCGAAGGCAGAGGCTCAACCCACTGAGCCACCCAGGTGCCCATGTGAAGCTATGTTGTTTCCAAGATTTCTCCCCTGTAAAGCTGAAGTTTCCCCCTTTTAATTAATACCTTGTAGGAACATATTGCAAGATTAGGCCAAGATCTTTAAATAAGATCCTCTATCAGTCTTAGCCTCCACTGATGACATACAAATGAATCAATCACCACTACAATGGTTGCCAAATTATCATTCTTTCTACAATTATCAGTTGACATTCAACAGCAGTTTTTCCTCCTTTTTCACTTATTTATTCACTTACTTAACTAAATCAGTATAGATTCTTGCATTCCTATTTTAGTCAGTTAAGGTCCCTGTCTAGCCTAATGAAACTTACTGAGAACAAAACCCCAATTCTATCTTTAATTAAAAAATTTTATTTACTCAAAAGCATTCACAATGTGAACAATACAGCTGTAACTTTTTTTCTTTTGCAATTACAGAGAGGTATTCAATTAATAAAACAATTATTTCCTATTAGCTGCACTGGAGACAACTGAAGATGACATAACCACCACCCCCACACAAAACTAGTTTCTGCTGTGCACAAACAAGAACCTGCTTTCAATTTCCATGTCAATTAACAATCCTCATACTATACTAGGAAGAGTTAGTGGTTACTGAAAATACCATCAGGACAGGACTATACATTTGATAGTGTGTAAACTATAAAAAAAAAGGCAACAGACAGTTTAAAAAAAAACAAATCTTACATAGCCTACATTTCAATTTCCAGTTTTCTTTTTTTTTTAAAGGAATGAGTTGTGTACAGGAAGGTTAAATGCTTAATAGATAAGAAAAAAAAAAAAACAACGCCCCACTCCTCATCCTTTTTATCTTCCTCTTCTTCCTTCTTTTTCTTGCTTTTCTCAGTCTTGATGAACCCCCCACCCCCGCCCCCTCAGCCTTGATGGCTGCTTCCCACCACTCCCCCAGCATCAAGCTTTCCTTTAGTTCAGTACACAACGATACCCTCTTTGTATTTTTCCTTCAGCTTAAAAGCCTTCTTTCTTAAGTCTGCTTGTCCTCCACAGCAGTGTTGTTCCACTTATCTCCCAGTTTCTTTGAAACATCACCAATGGATAGGCCGGGATGTTCTCCTTTGATTTGGGGGGTGATACTCAGAACAAAGCAAGAAAAAGGCCGAAGGAGGCCTCTTGGGTGCCCTGAGATCCTTTAACTTTTTTTTCCCCCTTTAGGAAAGATGTAAGTTTTCACTTCTCTTTTACAGTGTACCCTATCCACCTTTGCCATGTCTTCTAATTTTCCTTTCCACTTGGCAGACATAGTCTTCTACCTCTCTGAGCACTTCTTAGAAAACTGAGCAGCTGACTGAAGCATCTGGGTGCTGCTTCTTGTGCTCCTCCCAGTGAGTTTGCACGAAGAATGCATATGATGACATTCTGCCTCTCGGCTTCTTAGGATTTTCTCTGCCCATATTTAATTACTCTCCTCAGTGAGGCAGAGTCACCCAGTGCATCACTGCCCGTAGCGCGGTCTCTCACAAAACCCAGATTTTAAAAATAATAATTTCACACAGTGATACATATTGTAAGAAAAATATAGTAAAGTGCCTAACTGGGATAAATAATGATGGTAGAGTACAGAGAGGGAAGGTAGTTAGGAAAAAATCTCCAAAAGATTTTTCCTTCAACAGGGGACTGCTAATAAAGGAATTAGCCAGGGGCATATTTTGGAAAACATAATTTCATGCAAAAGGAATAGCTACTACAAAGGCTCCAAACCATAAATGGACTTTGCAAGTTTGAAGCACAGAAAAAGACCCATGTAAAGAACCATACAAGAAGGGAATTTGTCTTACAGATGTATGTGTACATCTCCCCTAATAAAGTCTATGGTTCTTGCAAGAGAGCATTATTCATATTGATCTCTCTAATTGACTGGTTGATTCATTCATCATTTGTTCTACACCTAATGTATGCACTAGATACTCTGAGGCATTATAGATCTAAAAAGGTTCACCAGAAAAGTCTTTGTTAGTAAGAAGTTCACAACTTAAGAGAGATATCTAAACAAATTCACTGCAACATAAAAGATACAATGTAACAGAAGTATGAAGTTCAGTAACAGTACTCTATTTTCAGATAAGTCTTTTTTTTCCCTTAAAAATTGTCAAGCTTTTTGAAAGAGCAGTCTGCATTAAGTCTCCTCCATTTTTCAATTCCCAACTCCTCCTCCATGCACTGTAATCTCCTATCCCTAATATTGAAATAAAAGTTTTTTATTTTTATTGACAAGTCCAAAAAATGCCTTTCAGCTCTCATTTACTTTAGGTTTACATCTTTTATAAAATACTAATCCTTCGTTTTTTTTTTTTCTTTTAAGATTTATTTATTAGAGAGATGGAGAGAAAGCACAAGCAGGCAGAGTAGCAGGCAGAGGGAGAAGCAGGCTCCCTGCTGAATAGGGAGCCTGATGCAGGGCTCAATCCCAGGACCCCAGGATCATGACCTGAGCCTGAGCCAAACGCAGCTGCTTAACCGACTTAGCCACCCAGGCATCCCTAATCCTTTGTCTTTTAAGACACCACTTCTTTTATTTTTCTCTGGCCTCTTAAGCAGCTCTCAGTCTCAATAACGGACTCCTCTCCTTTTCTTTCAGCTGTTTTAAAAGTTAGTCACACACATATATGAGGTAGTATAATCAATTACCATGTTCAATGATTCCCAAACTGAATCCTCTAGCCTTAATTTTTTCCTGAGCATTCAACACCTCTTGAATATTTTTATTTGGCAATATAGACAACCATCTCAAATTTAACATGTCCACAGTCACAAATTTCTCTATTTAAATCCCTACCATTATAAATGACAGACTTTCTAACCAGTCACACAAGGTAAAAACATGTGATCCCATACTCTTCTCTCTCAATTCCCTAGATTCAAATGAAACTCTCAAATCCTAGATTCTAGTTTTAATCCACTAGTCCCATCCCTACTTTCATAGTGACTCTGTTCAAGCCATGATGAAAGAAATCATCATGATGAAAGAAATCGTCATGGCTTGAACAGAACCTTTTCACTGTTCTGCCAGAACACTTTACCAATTCTGACAGAACCTTTTCACCAATTCCTTAACAATAATGCCAAAGGGATTGTTAAAAAGAGAAATTATACTCACTCTTCTGTCTAAATCTGTCATTTTCTCTCCACTGCCTTCAGGAAAGAAACCCACTCCCTTTCATACACTACCAAAAGGATCTTGATCATTGTGTCCCCCACTAATATCTCCAGTTCTTGCTTAATGATAATCCACATTTATTCTTTGCCATATCCAGTAATATATAACTACATGTTATACTCTCCCAAGGTTTATAAATGCCTTTCCCTGGTCTGCAATATTCAGCTAAATTTAGCTGAGGTGAAGTTTCCCTTACCATCTCCTACAACACACTGAATTCAATACTTCTCCTCCTATGATATTTCAGTATCTTATATAGCCCCATTCAAACTTCTTATCAATTGTATCAATATTGTCTGCTGACAATCTATAAACTCTCCAGGGACAGATATTTTGTCTTTCATTTCTAGAACCTAAGTGTCTAGAAGATTGTTTATAACTTAGGCCATTTATGGAAATATTGTATATTCTTTTGCTTTAATTTGAAAATAAAGATACATTTGGTGTTTTTTTTTTTTTTTTCTCTGTGAAGGGACGGTAGTGCCTGGGTGGCTCAGTCGGTTGAGCATCTGATTCTTGATTTCTACTTGGACAGAAATCCCACAATCTCAGGGTTGTGGGATTGAAACCTAGGTCAGGTTCTGCACTCAGTAGAGAGCCTAAATGAAATTCTCGCTCTCCCTCTGCCCCTCCCTCCACTCACTCATTTTCTTTCTCTCGAATAAATAAATCTATAAAAATGGGCGGGGGATCTTTTCATATGGCCCTCAACATACTTTTTTGTATTATGAGTGAATGGCTTCCTCCTGAGAGATTTCATTAACTCTGTTTTTCTTTGGTAAATATTATTTGAGGCAGTGATTCTAAAACCAAGTAAAACAAATTTAAAAACTACGAATTAGGAAGCAAATCTGACTCAGTAATTATGCTATCTCCCTCCCTGGGTTCTTCTCATTATTGTACTGTGGAAAAAAAACAATTAAAAAATTCTAGTACATTGGGGCGCCTGGGTGGCTCAGTGGGTTAAGCCGCTGCCTTCAGCTCAGGGTCCTAGAATGGAGCCCCGCATCGGGCTCTCTGCTCAGCGGGGAGCCTGCTTCCTCCTCTCTCTCTGCCTGCCTCTCTGCCTGCTTGTGATCTCTCTCTGTCAAATAAATAAATAAAATCTTAAAAAAAAAAAAATTCTAGTACAAAATATTTGTACACTGTCCTAATACAAAATTTCACTTATCAATTACAAATGACTTCATTTTAGATCCTGTACAAAATTTGTAATTAAGATTTTAATTAAGAAACAAAATGGATAAAATTTATTTAAATCTATCCATAAAATCAACAGCAGGAACTAAAACAATGACTTCTTACTGTAGATCTTGATCTATACTAATTACATGCATTATTCCATTCATGTAGTCATACAAATATCTTGTAGGGGTGGTATTATTATTATTATTGCCCTTCTTCCTCCTTTTTTAGAGATGAGAATACTGAAGATTACAGTGGTGAGATAATGTGAGCCATCTAATGCCAAAGCTGATGGTCTTAAACACAGTGCTATTCATACTGCCTCTAGCTGTCACTCAGAAAGGACCCAAGAGAATCTGTCCCTTGGAAAAAAACTTGCAAATACATCTACATGAAAACTTCAGGAATGTGTAAGGTCTTCAAATACCAAACAGATAAAAAAGTAAAACCGGTTCATCTATTACTGAACTGTTATTCCAATAAATAACATAGGAATCCCTCATAGGAACCGCTCATTAGTTATTCATGACCTACTATCCTAAAGCTTTATCTCATCAGTTTTCAACACCAATTTCAAAACATTAGTCAGTGGCTAGTGTGTTTCCAGTGGAATGAGGGAATACCCAGCAGCCATCCCACTTTATGAAGTTAATAGAACAGTGAACTCATAGGCATCCTATTGCCACTTGAGATAACCATAAAAATACAAGGAAATTTTAAATAACAGTACTTTTCATATCTAAGCATTTTTTATCATATGGTAGCATTTTGGAATCTACAACTGCAAACCAGCAGTAAAAAACTACAAATAAGACTATGAGTTTGGCCCAATTAGTAAATTATATCACATACATAAAAAATTCAATTTTAGACTCTGGTAAGATTCTTATAAAATAATACGGAGATAATTTTCTTCCCTTTTAAAAGTGTCTTCAAATAGGGGCGCCTGGGTGGCTCAGTGGGTTAAGCCTCTGCCTTCGGCTCAGGTCATGATCTCAGGGTCCTGGGATCGAGTTCCACATCGGGCTCTCTGCTCGGCAGGGAGCCTGCTCCCCTCCTCCCCCCGCCGCCTGCCTATCCATCTACTTGTGGTTTCTCTCTGTCAAATAAATAAATAAAGTCTTAAAAAAAAAAAAAAGTGTCTTCAAATAAAGAAAAATATTCAGAAAACAACTTCTTCACATGTCATTCCTTCTCCCCAAATTAAAAGCTCCTAAAAGTAGAAATTAAATGTCTAGCACAGGGGCTGCGTGCCCATTTTTTTCTATACAGGGCCAATAATTATCTTCAATTTTGCAGTCATAAATACTCACATGTGCCTGCCTTTGTCATTACTCAACTCTGCCATTTGGTAGCGCAAAAGCAAATATAGGCTATACATATGTGAAACAACTAAGCATGCCTTTGTTTGAATAAAATTTTATTTACAAATACAGGTGGAAGGCTGGCTTTGACCCACAGGAGTAGTTTGCTATCCCTTGGTTCAAAGTGCTGCTCTTCCAGCTCCTTACCTACCACCTACTAAACTCAGGAGATAGCAACAGCACATTATTTCACTACATTTTCCCTCGAAAAAATTCTAGATTATTTCTCTAATTCAAATCAAAACACATAATCCTTCATAAATTACAAGAAATAAATACTTACCATCCTATCATTTTTAAAGAATCCCCACAAGATACTTCACTAACATAAAAAATTAAGTCATATATTTTTATAACCTCAATGCAATGGCGTAACTTTATCCTTGGCAAAATGAAGTACAAACACAATGTAATGCTTTTTTCTTGTTATTTCAGTTTATTACTATTTTTGAAAGATTCTTTTGAACATTACAAATACCAAATTTATTTTGTTTTGAGACGTGAATTTAAATATTGGTATACTGAGCTTGAAAGAGGTAAATGTAATTTTCCATTACCATTTGAAAACAAATATATTTGCTAAAGTGTATCAAGCACTTTAGCAAATATATAGATGCCTGTTCTCCCCTTTAAAAATAATAACCTATCAGAAAATTTCACTTTTATTTTGCTTCATAGAGAACAATGGAGATAAAAGAAAAGGTGAAAGAGGAGAATACTAATCTAAGAAATGATCTGCAAATGCCTGAGTGGATTAGAGCCAGGGAAAAGATATGTATGGAAATCCTTTCCCACATCCTGCTGTTTATGCTATTTTACAGGTGACTAGGTACATGGGTAGGGAAGCAGATATAAATAAATCTCAGTTTACAAGCATATTTATTTAAAAGAGGAATCTGTAATTGTACCCAACTGTGTAAAATTTGCAGCTGCTCTCCAAAGACAGAGAAAGGAATTTCCATTATAATTTCCATTTCCCAGTTTCTTACTTCAAAGAAAATTAAGGACTTTGTGAATGAAAGCATACCTTTAGCTTACAGGGTAGCATTTAAGTACAGGAAAAGTGTAGTAACTACTACCCTTAGTGTATATAATAGTTAATCACCTAAAAATAAACAGAAATATTTCCAAAGGTAATTTTCTCAGTTAAAGCTGAAAAGCTTTGCTTTCCTTCATTTAACAGGTTAAAAGAAACAAGAGCAAATAAGCCCAAAGAGCCTCTTTAAACACAATATCAAATATACTGAAGAATGAGGTACTAAGGATAATATAAAAAGATACATTTAATAATCTCCTCTAATTTGCTTAACACACTTTCGTAAAGTCCCTGGTACAGGGTTTAAGTTATTATATGGTATTTTTATAAAATGTTAGACTGCATATTTGATATAATGTCAGGACTCACACTTATCCATAATATAGCACCATCATATAGCTGTACCTGTACTACAACATTTAGGAACTTTCCAAACTTGAATCAAGTCCAACTTCAAGTAAAATCTTTTATCATAGTAAACAAAATTACTTGAATATCCAGTTTTTCATTAGAAGACAAAACATGAAAGTTCTGTTTCAAGTTCAACTATAAGCGATGTTTCTTCAATGCCATATATGAATTAAGATAATACTTCAAAAATTACTTACAGTAAATATCCGTCTGCCAGTTCGATCAAAAGTTACGCAGTACACAGATGACAAGTGTCCAAGAATTCGTTTATGCATTTTCATGTGCTGATATACTGCTGTTGGAACAAGTCGTTCAAGCCTGTATTTCCCATTCAGCTTCCGTGAAAACAAAGTATCCGCTACCAAGAGAAAAAGGGGGGAAATGAGTATAATACAGAAATTAATTTTCTGTATTATCATCTTTTAAGCATTCACATATTCCAACTTCTCAAATGTTGTAAAAACAGAGATGCTTTCTAATGTTTATGGCTCTCAGTTTTATGGGTAATTAAGTCAGGCACTATTACCCTAATTTTACAAATAAGCCAAGTCAGTTTATATGACTGAAGTCACAAAGTGTATAACATGAAGCTAGGATTAAAATTTAGACTTCTTTACTCTCTGACTAGTACTCTTAAAAAACCAAAAGCATTTTACACATTATTTCTTTAAAATGCCCCCATGAGAGAGTTTCCAACAAAAGCAGTTAAAACTGGATCCAGCAATTTCTACTTTTCATCAACCAGCAATTCTTGAACACATTAAATTTGACATGCCAAATGATGTTTTAAAAAAATATGCACAAATGAAGAGAGAGGAATAATTCATTGCATTATTTTAAAAAGTAACTAAACTGAGGACCTTGCCAAACACCCGTATAATGATTCTTTCTCTAGAACCTATTAGTCCTTTTTGGTCAACTCATCCATTTTAACCATCTTTCAAGGTATGACTGAAGTTTATCTTCTGTTCAGAGCCTGATGTGCTGACTTCAGCCCAAAATGTTTTCTATTGGAATGTATTTTCTATTCTGATAATCTTAAATAAAGAAGGTGCTCAATAAATATGTTGACTGATCTGCAGGCACATTATTCACTTATAGATTCCTTTTAATATACTTTTTAAAATTACTTTTAATATAAGGCATTTTTTCTGACCGTGACTGCCATCTACTTTGTATGGTAAGCACTGCAGCTTTTCGCTTGAATTTAGTCCCAAAGAAATTTAAACACACCTACAAAATACTATTTAACTTAGATTTAGAGTCCAGCAATTATGTCCTAAAGTGGATAAAATACAAGTATCTTGGCATCACATAAAAAATCTCAGTACTTGTTGTTTTATTCCTGTACAGTAAGTGTTTGGCTCACACTATATTTAAAAGAAAGAAAAAAAAAATCTTGGGGGGTGCCTGGGTGGCTCAGTGGGTTAAGCCTCTGCCTTCAGCTCAGGTCATGATCTCAGGGTCCTGGGATCAGGTCCCACATCAGGCTCTCTGCTCAGTGGGGAGCCTGCTTTCCTTCCTCTCTCTCTCTCTCTGCCTGCCTCTCTGCCTACTTGTGATCTCCGTCAAATAAAGAAATAAAATCTTAAAAAATAAATAAATAAATAAATAAAAGAAGATTTAAAAAAAAAAAATCTTGGGGACTTGTGAAGAGAAATGTAGAAAAATGCTCTGCATTACATTTCAAGGAATAATTACATTACATTTACATGTTCTTTTACTACATCAATTATTTTATATTCTAGCAGAATATACCTCTTTGCTATTAGCACATAAATTCTATGCTACCATTTATTTTTAACATCTGGGAATATCTGAGATAAGCTCTGACATTTGTAAATTAGTTTATTTAGGCTTAAGCTGGTTACACAATAACAGTGATTTACTGTTTCTAACAAACCTGATATATTTTTCCTTATGCACAGAAATCTTCTGGTAAAAGACTTCCTCTAGTGTTTTGGTTCCAAACTGATTTAGATCAAGAATCACACAAACCCACAGACATCAATTGTCTTGTCAAAGGAGAACTTAGCCAATTCTAAGGATCTTATCCAAATATTAAAGATCCATGATATCTCAGACTCACCTGTTTAATCTGTAAGAAATTAAGTGATGACAAATGACACAAATGTTGACAGTGTTACCAAGATATAGTTAATTCCCTCCATCCAAAATTTACAAAGTTCTCAAAATGACAAATTTTTAAAGACATTCAATACTGTCCAAGTATAAAAATATGATTAGTAAAAATAATTACAATATCAAAATTAATTTAATGATCAAGTACATGCATATATGTCAAAATTTTTAAAAATAAATTTGTTATAAAGAACATTTAAAAATCGGAGTTGACCGACTATTTCCTAAGCAAAAAAAACTTAAGCAAAGAGAAAGAGAAATGCTGCTGCTCTCTTAAACGGTTTTTTCCTGAATCTTTCTAAAATAGGTTTAAATCTTAATTTTTATTTCAGGAGTCAACTGAAAAAGAAAGAATATCCCTTTCAAAAAGCTCCTTTATAGTCAGCTTTACAAATCAAACTTTCCAGAGACATTATTTGAAATATATTTATAGTTAAAACTATAATTCTGTACTACCTTTTGTTATGCTTGGCTACCAATTAACTGCTGAATATCTATTCTATGACTCTATCCCAGCCAAGTCCTTGATTTCAGACAAATTACAAACTTGTGTAACAGTAACTGAAGATAACCAAGAGAGAACAGAATGTAGAATTCATCAGTAATAACTTGCTGGATAAACTTGATAGAGGGAGTTAAAGAAGAAAATAAAAGTATGGTTCAAAAGTTGAAGTTAACCTGAGGAGGCTGAATTTGTAGGCCCAACCAGATCAAATAGGTAGAGAACTATTACAAAGGTAGAGAGAAGGATGTTCTAGGACTCTGATCCAATGAATTCAAATTTTCTTTTACTATACCATTTGCATAATGTCTATCTCCCTTTCCAGATCTTAAATACCCTAAGGAAAGAAATTCTGTCTTACTCATTTTTCCCACAACTGAGTGCAGAACCTTTTAAATAAAAAATCTTAGTTAATAACATACACAAGATGGTTCAACTTAATCTATAGTTATATGGCAGAAAGGCAAAATGGCAATTATTCACTTTCTAAAGAAACTGTTAATAGACTAATTGGATTTTTGAGTAAAAAGGAAATGTCTCTTGGGATTATAGAAACTTCTTAAATTTTATTAAACTAGAACATCAATTTTTAAAATGAGCATGGCTAAACAGATCTAAGGGGTCACAAAGGAATAAGTTCCTTATATGACATTATTATAGTTTTAACCTTAAATCAAGTAGCATATAGGACTTGGTTTGAAAGTACATTTATTTTCCGAAGTATGGCGATGAGAAATATTCTTAAATTAAGGCTGCCAAAGCAAATTTCTATCTTCCTTCACTTGGCATATTCTTTCCTACTTTCTTAAGGCCAGTTAAAATGTCACCTCTGCTAGTAAGACTGTAGTGAACTTCAGAAGCAACCTTACAACATCACTCCTGTGCCCCAAACTACAATGATCTTCCTTTCATTCAGAATAAATACCAAATCCTTTACATTACACAACAAGCCTACTAAGGCCATGCATAATCTTGTCTCTCATCATCTCTGATTTCACTTACTACTTGAGACCCTTTATTTAATCTGCTCCAGCCACTCTAATCCCCTGCCTCCATTCTCCCACAGAAAGAATGTTCCTCATGTTGGGTCTCTGCACTGGCTGTTCCCTTTAGGTAGAATACTCTCCCCACATATAGCTAATTTCTTGACCTTCTCCAACTTTTTTCTCAGATTTCTGTCACTTCTCAATGAAGCCTAACCTGATCAGTTCACTGAAAACTGCAACTCCTTCCCTACTACCACTTAGAACTCCTGGTCCCTCTTTACTCAGCTCTGTATTTGCTCTTTTTCCACCACTTATCAACAGATTGCATATATTTATTTGCTCATATGTTCACTGTTTATTTCCTGCCCGTTTCCCACCCCTACAATTTATATAATAAATTCTGTATGTACCAGATTTTGTCTTTTTTATCCTAAATATTGCCTAAAAGCTGACAATGATGGTTGGCACTCAGTAGATATCAGTATGCATTTGGTGAATTTAATAAATTACACATATAATAAAACAATTAGGTTTAAAGAATAAAACTAAAATAGAGGATTTACTGAACAGATTATATACCCAGAATCTCCCTAAATAGTTCTTCATTTCAACTACTCTGCTAAATAGATTTAATCTAGAGGGAAAGAGAAAAGTAAACATATTTTACTCAATTCCCTAGTAAAATAGAACTATAAATAAAATAAACGTTCCAGAAATCACTGTTACCCATTTGAAATATCAGTCTCTTTAAAATACAAAGAGGGGTGCCTGGGTGCCTCAGTTGGTTAAATGACCAACTTTTGATTTTGGCTCAGGTCATGATCTCCAGGTTGAGGAGCAAGCGGGTGCTCAGCATGGAGTGTGCTTGTCCCTTTTCCTGTGCTCCTCCCCCTGCTTGTACAAATAAATAAAATCTTAAAAAAAAAAAAAAAGAGTAAAACTAAATAAGTAAAATTTGAAGCGAGAAAAGGAACAAAATGAAGAACAATGTCATCAATAGCAAATCATTCAAAACAATCTTTGAAACAAAGTCTATGTGCACAAATCTACATAGCTATTAGAGATTAACAAAAGGCCCACAATTTAATGTTAGATATAACTACATACCTATCTAACCTGTAGATTCATATCCATTACTTCTCTAGGTTTAAGGACAATAAATCAAATTCCCCCCCCAAGTCACTCTTCCCCAGTTTATACTTATTTTTCAAAAATTCTTTTTTCCAATCATAACACTAATGTACACTCAGTGTAGAAAATAACATAAATGAAAGAAGAAAAATCCATTAATTCTATCAGTCACTTTTAAAATTTTTACAAAGATTTCCCCCATAAACAGCATTTTAACAGCTCTGCTGTATTCCTTAATGAAATAAGAGTTAACCTCTAAGTTTGCCAGACTTGTATTCGAACCTGATACTAGGGGGACTTTAAGGAAATTTCTTTCTCTCTCAACTTTAATTTCTCTGTTATGTTTCTCTTTTTAAGATTTTATTTATTAGAAAGAGAGAGAGAGAGAGACACCGCACAGAGAGCACAAGCCAAGGAGGGGGGAAGCAGAGGTAGAAGCAGACGCCCTGCTGAGCAGGGAGCTGGATATAGGACTCTTCCCAAGCCACCCAGGTGCCCCTAGTTATATTTCTAGAAACATTTTCCACAATATACTTGACTTTCATATTAATGCTGTTCTTTGGCATCTCACAATTTCACAAATTTTAGTCAATTCTTTCAATATTTTTTCCTTTTTAAAATAATTTCTTCTACTGATTTAATATGAAGAGTCCTAATCAGCCAACAGTATAATAAATATCCATTTACATTTTCTTTTACTTCCCTGTGGTTTAAAGTTCTCACCTCCTTAATTTATCTGGACTTTTAGTATATATTGGGGTGAACCTCTAAAAAGATGTTTTTTCTCCTCCAAGTAGCCATTTGTTCCAGACTTTTCATTTACTCATCTTTTTCTACCCCATTAAGTTGTGATTATCTTATAATTTCTGTGCTATATCACTGACCTCATGTCTATTTATATGCCAGTACCAAAATTTTGATTTTATAACTAATGATGTCTTAATATTACCTGGCTATTCTTCATCATTATGCATCCATTTAAAATATCTCAGTCTTGATTATTATCTAATTTGAGGATCACTGAGAAGTTAAAAAAATAGATTTGTTGGAAATGTAAGGTTAATTTCATTTACTCATAAATGAAAAAACTCCCAGAATTTCTGTAAATAAAATGCAAAAGTAGTTATAATTCATAATTAATAACCACAAAAAGAGTTCCTAAATTAAAGTAGAAAAGAGTGAATTCTGGATAATCAGTACCTAGATTTCATTCTAATCTCCATGATCTGTGTTAATAAAGGCTTTCTAAATGTAAAATTAGTAACTCATAACTTTAAAAGAAGAGTTTGGAAATCTTTAAAACTAAACTTAAGTGAACTACAAAACTGGTAATAAACATGTAAGCAAGACCACATGAAAACAAATTCCAAACTGCTTTATTGCTATATATATATATAGAATTAGAATTCCCAACAAAATAATGCTAGATTCACAACCAGGCACTCAGAGGGCAATTTCTATAGAAATGACCTTCCAAGTTCATTACAAATCCAAAAAATTGCCTACATGTGGTGTTGGTGACTTCAAATTTTCCATCAGATAAATGTATTGTGCAGTGTAAGATATCTGATTAGGCATAAAATTACATAAAATTTTCTTCATTTTAAAGAACCACAAAAATGTTCTAATGAGAAGGAAATATGACTATGGGGTCACAAAAAACAGCCATATAAATCTCTAAAAGAGAAGTTATGCTAAAGCCAGGAATCAAATACTTTGAGAAAATAGCTGTGAAGAGGAAAAAGACACCAGGGCTTATAGATAGAGAGGGTCCTACTAGAAGGACTTCAAGAATCTAATGATAGAAAAACTCTTAACTGCTTCAAACAACAACATAAATACAACACAATACCTATTTGGTGAGAAAAATGACTATTGAACACTATTATGATATGTAGCAGGTGTGGAAAATAATGGCTAATATTACTGAGTGCTTTAGTAAAGGCCAGGGACTTTACATATATTCTCATTTAGTTTCATCCATCTTTTAAGGTAGATACTACTATTATCCCCAATAAGGGGATATTCCTTACCAGTAAGGAAACTGAAAGACAAAATATAACTTTCCCAGATATGAAGCCCACGGGTTGAATTCAGGCAGTCTGATCCCAAAGGGCACACTCTTATTAGGTAGACAGATTTTAGAAAAAAAGACTGAAATGAAATATGATGAAGTATTAATAGCAGATAACCAGAGAGACTGATTTTTGAGCTGTTCTCTGTTTCCCAAGTTTTCTCTATTAAGCATCTATTCATTCTGCTTAATTTTTTAATTAAATGAAGTCTATCAGTCTACCTGAAGGAACTCAAAAGAGCAATATGAAAAGTACAAACAGTCTAAAGAGATTAACTTAAACTCAAAGAATGAGAAAAACAGGCCCAGGGATAAAGATGCAAAAAATTTAAATTTATTTAATTATAAAAAAAGAAGTCCTCAACAATAAGTATATTGAAGTATCAGAATTGTATACTATAAAACACAATAACCATTGCCAATCTGACAATGGATTGAATGATACGCTACAAAGAATTCACATCTGGTTTGGTTCAAAAGCCATAAAATAACACAAAGTGCCATCAATTTTGTTTATAAGTTTTGCTTCTAAAATCTATCCCATTAAATTTTTAAAGTACAAAAGAAATACATCAAAGATTGTGTAGGTTCAATTTTATTTGGCAAAAAAATGCATAAGAAGGAAATTTTAACATTTAACTGACTATAGAGCCACAACTGAAAAGCTCATTGCAATAATTTTCCTGAGGTTACTAACATAGACATGAGTAGGAATTAACAACCAAATATTCATAATTTAAGGGCCAGAGATAATATGGGGAAATAATTCAACACAGACTGGTTTATGTTCACACCATCATCTGGTCTTTATGTCATCTTGCAACAATAAGTAGCAACCAACCAACATAAGAACAAGACAAACAAATCACTATTACTATAATGAACAAAATTCCCAACTTTAGTTAAAGTAGCAAGGGGCTGCAACATTAGGAGGACAATCCTGTGAACAGCTTTTGTCCCCAAAAAGGAGGAAGGCAAGAGAGAAGAGAAAAGGGAAATAATCACCTGGGTAACAGAGTACCCATTAGAGCTTCTCCATTTAACCACTGTAACTAAAATAATTAGAATGCACAGTAACTACCCTCCAAATCTCTACATAGTCAATTCGGTGTTCAGTTGTACCTGCTGTATGAAAGACATCATGTTTATAAAATTCAGCAGATATTACAAAGATAAATAAGGAGAACTCAAACACTGAAATAAAATACAGAAAGTAAAGAGATGATTCTAAGAGTAAAGCAAAAAATCTCAAGAACCAAGTATGTAACAAGCACAAACATAACAAACCCCAATACACACACATTATAACTACTAGGACTGTAACTTACTAGAATTGTAAAATTACTTGATTTGTATTATTCTTCCTCCTCTTTTCTCTCTTGGAAACTTGTCTGATACTACTTCAATCAGAAAATAATATAATGTCATAATATTATTAGTTTTAAATATTTTTAAATGTTTTATAGTAATTTTAACAAAAACTCATTCTTTAGAAGCTATGTAGTTTTATATCAAACATTTTAATCATTCAATTTTAAATTAAACATTTATACAGCACCTACATGGGCCAAGTATGAACTAAAGGATGTAACAAAGAAAAGACACAGTACTTACCCCCATGGAGACTGCAATATAGCAGGGAAGACAGATATGAAACAAGGACTTACAACAAGAAGTGTCAGCAAAAAAAGGGTTCAGAAAATCTTGAAATATACAGTAGAGGGTCTTAAATATATGGCAGGGGAAGGAGGGATTGGATATCAGCGAATTAGGTTTTTCTGAAAAACGCACACTTAAACTAAGACCTGAAAAATGGAACAGCCAAAGAATGTTGGTGGGAAGGGAGCATATTCTAGGCTGAGGCAAGAGCATGTGCAAAGCTCTGAGACTGGAAAAAATACAGTACTCAAGCTACATAAGGAAGCAAGGTAAGCACACAGAGCACAGGGGGCAAGCATGGAGAAAAGAGATGGGAAAGGAGGGGGCAGACTGCAGAGTGCTTTCTAAGCTACGGTCAGGCTTTCTGGACTATTTCCCCAAAACAGTAAGTTGAAGGTTTTCAAGGAGAAAGTAATGGGAATAATGTAAGATTTGCTCTGGGATAAACAATTACAGTTTTAACTCTTTACCACAATAAGAATAGATCAGAAGGGATTTGACTAAAAGCAAAAGCCTATTTTGCAAAGAAACAAAGGGTTCAAAAAAATTTTCATTTTAGAAAAAAAATTAAATCAGTCTGCTAACAAGATTCTTAAGCCTTTCTTAAGGAACTGAATAATCTTCTCTCAAATTATTTATTTCGTAAGAGATAAACTTTAAAGAACATACCACGTTTTATTCTTTCTAAAGTTCTCACCCTGAAGCATACTTCCAAGGCTCCTATACCTAAATCAATAAATGGACACAGGTGGTACAAGACTAATGCATAAAGAATTTCACAAAGAAAGCAAAAAGGTGCTAAATAAATGTGACATAAAGTTAAATGCATAAGATCAGAAAAAAATACCAGGGATAAATGAGTTGGATGCTACTTCTTAAGGTTCAGTTTCTTCAATAACATGGGGGTATCTTGCAGTGTTGCTATGAAAAGCAAACAAGACAAAATGTATTTGTAAACTCAAAGGTATTATATATATACTAACATTTATAATGACTGTCCTTAAAAAAATCAAACCTTCATGTTGTAAAAGTAAGTACTAACACAGGTTTTCTTTTACTTTTTTAAAGACTTTTGTGGGAGATCTTTCTTCCCCCTGGGTCTTCCTTAAGGAGTGGAACAAACTGCTGCTCTATTTATATAAATATCTGCTCAGCCTGATCATGGACTTCCCAGTTTCAAGACGGCTAGAAGATGTTCAATCGTTAACTTCAAAGGTTCCCTGAAGAAATTCAAAATAAAAAGTCAGAGACTTTATGAGAAAAATAAGATAATTTGCTTCACCTATACAGATA
Organism: Mustela nigripes; assembly: GCF_022355385.1. Lineage (NCBI taxonomy): Eukaryota > Metazoa > Chordata > Mammalia > Carnivora > Mustelidae > Mustela > Mustela nigripes. The sequence continues at coordinate 100,261,997 of NC_081561.1, forward strand.
TGAAATTCAACATTAAACCCAGTAAGCAACCTGGAAAAATAGGGGACACGAACAAAAAGGGGTAATGACTGACTAGTGCTTCCTAATTACTATTCCAACTGTTTGCCAGACATACAACAGGAAGGCAGGGCACACAGATGATACCTCTCATCACAACTATGGCCTTAAAAAGAATTTCCTCTCATTATTTGCAAAAAAGAAAAGAAAACACAGCTACAAAAGCAACAATTTGAACTCACCTAAGTAAACCGTCATTCTTCAAAGTGTTTCCCCTTTTTTGGTCAATCATAAGTTTGAAAAGAAATTTAAGCAAAAGAAAAAGTATAAATAATAATGTCTATTTTACGTATTTGGTACTTTGGCATAATGAACATTAGCTTTACTCCCTTAAAACAAAAACATGATACATCTTAGGAGTCTCTCATAGCTACCTATTCTTAGAAGACAAAAAAAGGAAGTAGGGAAGGGGGAAGGAGTGGAGTAAGCAGAAGAGAATTGAAGAAACAAAAGCCTCTGCCAAACAGAAATATATCATTCTGAGTTTTTCTTGTCCCACCCTATTCATTAATTACATCAACTGCCTACCGGCTCTTCATTTAATATTTACTAATACTGAGGAACTGGGTCCATAAAGAGCAATGAAATATAATCCATTGATAGATAAATGGATAAGGAAGTTGTGGTATGTGTGTATATATAAATAATGAAATATCACGCAGCATCAAAAAAATGAAATCTTGCCATTTGCAACAATGTGGATGGAACTAAAGGGTATTATGCTAAGTGAAATAAGTCAGTCAGACAAAGACATTATCATATGATCATATGATCTCACTGACATGAGGAATTTAAGAAACAAGGCCGAGGATCATAGGGGAAGAGAAGAAAAAAATGAAACAAGACAAAACCAGAGAGGGAGACAAATCATAAGAGACTCTTAATCCCAGGAAACAAACTGAGAGTTGCTGGAGGGGAAGGAGATGGGAGTGATGGTGTGGCTGGGTGATGGGCATTGGGGAGGGTATTGTAGTGAGCGCTGTGTAATGTGATGAATCACATACTGTACCCCTGAAACAAATAATATATTATATGTTAATAAATGAATAAATACAATCCAGGCCCTAACAGTATCATAGAAAAAAATAAAGGTAAATAAAGATCATTCAGGGGACAGATTAAAATCTAGAAGCCAAGACCAAAAAATAAAAACCTCCAAACACAGCTAAGTCAGAAATGATTAGACAACAGAGATTATAAAACTATTAAGACTCGAAAAACAAAGTAAATGTTAGAAGAAGATGCGTTCTAAAAAAAAAAAATGGTTACTGAGAAAATAACAGGTCAAAATGAATGAATTTAAATAAGTGACAAGCAGTTGCGTAACTGAAGATAAAGGAATAACAAGTTTTAGAGGGTCAGAAATTCTATTTTACACATTTTAAAGTTTCAGACAAATGTGAGATATTCAAACTGAGAAGTACAACAGTTTGCATATAGTCTGAAAAAACTCTAAGAAAGGAAAATCCAATTTATAACCCCACTCATCGTAAATGAGCCTGAGTTTCAAACAGGAAGTTCAACTTAAAAAATAAACACGCCCTAAATGCAATATGGAAACACGGATCTGATCCTGAACAAGAAAATGTAATTAGTGGGAAAATCTGGTGAGATATAAAAAAGATCTGGTGTTTAGATAATAATTATGTGCCAGTGCGGGTTCTACAGTTTTGAGAAATGTACCAGATAACCTAAGATTATAACACTAGGAAAACTGCATAAAAGTTACAAAAGAACGGTGAATTGTCTGTGCAACTTTTAATATACAATTTATTCCAAAATTAAAAGTTTATTTTAAAAAACCTGTATCTCAACTGTGTCAAAATTTAAGTATCTGAATCTATAGTACAAACATTTAAATCTATAGTTTAGGGGCGCCTGGGTGGCTCAAGGGTTAAAGGTTCTGCCTTCGGCTCAGGTCATGGTCTCAGGGTCCTGGGATTGAGCCCTGCATCAGGCTCTCTGCTCAGCAGGGAACCTGCTTCCCTCTCTCTCTCTCTGCCTGCCTCTCTGCCTACTTGTGATCTCTCTCTGCGTTAAATATATAAATAAATAAATCTGTAGTTTATGAAAAGCTGAAATGTTAAGGTTTTTTTTCTTCTCACATTCCACTGATACATGGTAGTACTACCACAGACCAAGGAAAGAGCAAGGAAAATCTTTAAAGGTAGCCAGAGAGAAAATAGCAAAGAGGAATAATAAAAAAAAAAGTCTTCTAATCCATATTCTGTGGTAACTCAAAATGATACAAAGTATCACCATGCAGGCAAAAAGCATGATGAACTTTTCTTTCCATTACCAACTTATTCCCAATTTTGCAGCAATGACAAAATATTCAAGACTGTCACCAAGGGGAACCGACAAGACAGGACCCTAAACTATGACTGTAATAAGTAGAATTGTTTTGATTAGTCCAGCTTTGCTTTAGTGACTTAAAATTATATGCAAAAACAGAAAAGCAGGTAAAATTGGCATTTTAGTAGAGTTTGTTTTTTAAAATATATAGAACAAATATTTTCCTGAAAATATAAGTGGAAGAAAAAAACATTTATTTTAAACCCTAAAAGTGAAATTAAGTATTTCAAAAAGGTACAAAAATGAAGTACTTGGTAATTAATTCTGTTATCTAAATATGCCAGTTGCATTTCTCTGGTGTGACATAAAACCCAAGATCTTTTTGCCATATTCCCTATATCCATGTCAGCAATATTTACTGACCTGACCATTATGATTTAATACCAATTTGAGTAACCAAATGCTACTATCTGAAAGTTTAGTTTATTGAAAATAAGGCATACTGAAAATAAAACGCACTTGACGTGTAACCCTGATCAAGATGCCAAACCTTTTGATGCCTCGATTTCCTTCTCTATAAAATAAGAATAGCTTATAGACCACTTAAGGTTTTAAAAGAGAAAATAAGTGGAAAATGCCTGGCACACAGTAATTACTTACACAGCAAAGAGAAGTTACTTACTGTCAGTATTCTTGTACTTTATCAGCTACCATAGAGCTACTGGACAATGTGGTGAAAGAATAATGTAATACATTCCCCTTACTTTATAGACATGCAAGTTTTCAAGAGAGGATGGACGTCCCCCTGTAGGTTAAGCACCTGTAATGTTTTACCTTCCCCTTCTTTAAAGAAAACTATTCTGCCCCTAGTTTAAGTTTCTAAGTGCAAAGATAAAATATACTCGAGTATCTCAAATCCTTTCTTGTTTTAATAGTTGTTCTTTATATACAGATTACCTATAGATATCATTATGTAATGAAGACACTCATATGCTAAAAAACAAAACAAAACAAAACATCCATGATTGTCTGCCACACAAGTATTACAAAGGATATGTTTGGAAAGGTCAGAGGAAACAAACCAGAATACATCACAGAGACAAAAAGATGAAATCATAAACGAGAAGGTGATAAAGATTAGGTAAGAAAGTCTACCATCTGTTCAACTGGAGTCCCAAAAGGGAGAGAATAGAGCAAAGATGATATTTTAAAAGGTAATAGCTGAGAATTTTCCAATGGCAGGAAAAGACATTACAGATTCAAGAAACCCAATGGATCTCAAACAAGATAAATTAAAAAACAAAACAAAACACCAACACCAAGACATATCACAGACAAACTATAGAAAACCAGCAAGAGGTCACCTTCTATGCAGCAAGTTAGGAGATTTAAACCCACATCTACCAATAATTACATATATAGGACAAACTGCTCTACATAAAACACAAAGATTGTCATACTGTATTTTTTAAAAAATCACTTCTATGCTATTTTTAGGATACGGAAAATAGGACAAAAAGAAAGTTTAAAACAGTGAGAAAAGGTCTATTATATTAAGCAAAAGGCAAAACTATAATGTTGATGATCAGTATCAGTATAACAACTATCCAAAAAATAAATAAATAGATTTGGATAGGTGGAAGAAGGAGAATTAACACTCCTGGATAGGCAAAAGAGTGGGGGTGGGAGAAGACGCTATGACTAAAATATGAAAGTCTCTGAAAATGAAAAGTTTAGACTCATGCAAGCAGAAGTATGACACCATTAAAATATCTTAACCTCTTTTTACTTGAGCAGAACACCACCACAGCAAAGGTAGAATTAAATAAGATTACTATTACAGTGTTGTAGATATGACCTGAATGGGAAAGAAGACACTGAAAGCAAGAAGGTTGGTTCGGAAGATAATCCAGGTAAGACAAGAGCCTGGTAGTAGAAGAGGTAAGAAATGAATCTAGAAGGCATTTCAAGAGGAAGACCTATCTACAGCAATTTTCCTTTGAAATTTTAAAGGCAAAAAAATGCACTACGCTTTATTAAAAAAACAAAACAAAACAAAACAAAACAAAAAAACACACAAAAAAAACCAACCAAACTATTTTTATTTTCCACCATAACTAATCTGTAATATGGTACATAGTCGTTCACAAAAATCAATCTAATAAATTTTAGGGAACAATTTTTTGTAAAAGTAATATATCAAAGAACAAGTTGACTTACATTTGGTATAGTATGTATAATCCAGAATTATACATTATGACTTCTTCACTATTAAGATTACTGACACAGTAAAAAAAAACTGATAGCTTTTTCCTCTTTGAATGCTAATGCACAGAATATGAAATTCTCTTTAGCTAAAACATTTTTGTTTTCATAAGCTCCTTATTAAGAGGAAATCAACTTGGTAATGAACTCACCAATGCTGGGTGGGCTACCATAGTTAATTGGTGACTCAGGTGGTCTTCCACAATGCAATGCAGCCAGAGCAGATCCTTTCCACACAACATGCTTGCAGCCTATTAAACACACATATTTTTATGGATCCAAAATAGGACATACACACAAAAAATGATGTCTAAATCCTACTAGAAATTTTTCATACTTTTATTTGTGCGCAGCAAGGACTGTCTTCCAGCTCCCAATAAAGTTTGTACTCCAGGAACGCTTTGTGGAATTTCTTGTTCAAGAAGAGGTCCTAGCCGATGACATATTTGCAGCAAGTGATCAGGTGCTAAATGTCTGTAATACTTCACCTATTATGTGAAAGACATAAAATACTTGCTAAATAAGATAGTTCTTTGTGTCAAATAAAATATACCTTAAAAAACAGAGCAATTTGTTCTGTCTAGTCAACACTTCCTTTTACTTGAGGTAAAAGTTCAAGTTTATTCTGTGCAACCATTTGACTCACAAAAAAAAATAGTTATCCCAACCACCGTTTAATTCATTGAGAAACAATGCTAAAGAATTAATATAACTAAATATAGCCAAGTTATAAATGAGCAGATTCTAGTCAATGCAAATACTGAACAAAGAAAAAATATATAGCATTACAACCTAAAATGATTATGTTGTAGTTTAACAGGTTAATTTTCAAAAACTTCAAACAAAAGTCATCCAACTGTAAAATATAACTAATATTTTGGATCTTTGATGTTATAAAGAATATCTCCAGAATAATTAAGGATAAAAAGACCTTGATAGTTCATGTTCATCACAAAATTTCAAAACACTTATATGGCCTCTATGAGCAATTTTGTAATTTATTCACAAAAAACCTTAAAGAGAAAGGCCAAATTCCAAATATTAATTTAAATAAGTTTAACTATAAAATAAATCTACCTACTAGAAAAAGTCTGGGCACTTCTGGAACAACTTCAAAACACTGCTTAAATTTATGCTAGCATTTGAAAGCAAGATTATGAAATTCTACTATTTTTATTTTCCATCCTAAAAGTCGTTTCACAAAATCTAAAGAGAATTAGAGGAAAAAAATATTTTATCAATTTATAGTTAGATTATCAAGTTATAAAAAATTTCTCAATGTACTATCTAAATATTTTAGTTCAACTATTCTCAAAGTGAGTTCTAGGAACCCCTAGAAGGTTCCTGAGGTAAAAATCATGAATACTACTAAAATGTTATATTGCTTTTTCACTCTTTCATGAGTGCATGGTGGATTTTTCAGGGGGCCACATGACATGTGATATCACAAAAGACTAAATGACGTAGCAGATAAAAGAATTTAAACGCTTCCCAAAATGTAAAACAATGCCACTTTTCATAAATTTGTTTTGTTTTGGAAAATAATTGCTTCCAAAAAAAACGTTACTTATATTAAACATGAAATGAGTTTTCATTTCAGTATTTTAAAACTTGTTTTAATTTTTAAATAATAAATACAAAGATTATAATCCATGTAAACAAAGAAAATTCATTAATTTTTATTAATATAAAGGAGTTTTAAGGCCAGGTGTTTGAGAACTGCTACTCAAGGTCACATGGAAATGGCAATTTTAGTATGAATTCCTCCTAAGATTGATTTGGGGAAGGAAGTGAAGGGTTAAATTCTCTCATTCCATCTTGCAGTATCTGTTATACTCTACCAACAGAAGAACATGAAAGGTATTTTTTTAAAAAGTTGGCTAACATTCATCCTTCTAAGCTGAAGCCAATTAAGAGAAACTAATCTTACTTTTTATCATAATACATTCCTGTCATGAAGACAACATGGAGCCATATTGCCACACTGATAATTTAATACAACACAAATGTAGCATACAGTAGTGTTAGTGGAATGAATACTTTAGTAAAGAGGTTCTAATATAAATTATATATACTATATTATATGCCTCTGAAAAATCCTGAGATAAATCTATTTGATTTTAATATAATTTCCGAAACTTGTTAAGCTATGGGTTCCCTTTTCCCCTAATATCATCATCTTAATGCAAAACATATTCTTTCAAACACTAGTATGATTAGCGCTAAGAAAAAAGCATTTAGAAGAAAATTTACCAAATTAAGAATTTTTTAAATTTTATTTATACTTTTCTCCAATCTTCCCTAAAATAATTTACTTAAAAATAAAATTTAAAGGAAAACTACAATATTTATAGGGTCCCTTCTAGTTCTTGTATGTTATTATTCTAGTGTGATTTCTTTACATTGATCTAAGTTCCTTTCAAAAATTTTACTTTCACCATAAGGTTCATTATTTATTAACTTTAGTTTTGTGATTATCCTGTTTTAGGGTCTTTTTGTAAAATACATTTCAGCTAGCGAACCTGAAAATCCTTATTGGGGAATCCTTATTGAAGAATTCATAAAATATTACGAATCTACTTTTTCAGACTTAAGTCTTTCGTTGGTGATTTAGTATATTTTTCAAAATCGACTTTTACTTTAAAGTTAGAAGAAATACTTTCAGTTCTTAAAATCCTCAGGCTTTCTGGCTTTTGAGACTTTCTATAACCTGATCCCTCTGCTGGAAACCTTTTCTTACCTGTCCACCTCCCCACTTTATTCTCCTTCATGTCTCAGTCTATACCTCACTGCCCTCCATGACCTATAATAAGACCTCTGTCCCTTTTTGGACACCCTATCTTTTTGTTTCCATGGCACATTATACTCCTTCCCAAAACGTTCTTTTACCCCCACTCATCAGGGCTCTGTGATACTTTTATCATATTAATTGTTTTTAATATATTTTTACATCTAAGACTCACTGGGAATCTAATGATAGTTACAATCCTCTGCCTAAAAAACACAGATACAGGCCCTAACTCTGTCTTGTCATTTTGGAGGTTCCTGAGACCCCTGCAGTATCCTAAGATTGCCAATTTACTTGTCCATGACCTATATTAGAAGACATGGGATTAGATCTTATTTACCTGTCTACCCAGCACCTAATGTAGTACTTGTAGTTAAATATTTGTTAGGTAAGTGAACACATGACAATATGCAGTAACTACTGACTTTTCCTATTCTATCTAGCCATTAAACTGTGAAGTTCTTAAGGTCCAGGATCCCAGAGCCCAGTTCCACACTCTATTTCCTCTCACTCAATACGTTTTCCTTGAACAGTTATTATACCAATGATTCCCAAATTTGCATCTATAATCTATACTTGCATATCAAACTTCTTTAAGCAACTCTTTTTGGAGTCCCAAAACCTCCTGAACTCAATATATGCAAAAATGAACTCATAATCTTGTCAACATCCCCCACTCCCAAAATATACCCTACCTTGACAAACGACACCACCATCCATCCAGCCTCAAACCAAGAAGTCACATTTTTTTACATTGCCTATTATTCCCTTCCACATCATTCTTAACATCCGAGTAGTCACCAAGTTCAACTGATATTCCCTTCCAATACTTAAACTCTTCTACCTCTATAATAATGATCCAATTCCAAATCATCTTTGCAATAAACTCCCATTTTTTCCACATCCACTCATACCTCCTACACCTCATTCTATATATATATATATATATATATATATATATATATATAAAATCTCTTCTATTCCAATCTGTTCTCTATATTGCAATCATAATGCCCTTTCTAAAACCTTTATCCGGTGAAGTCATCCCTACGTAAAACACTTCAGAGACTTTCCTTGCTCTTTGGCCATCCAATTCCTTAACATGGTCTACAAATCCTGAAAGGCATGTATGGTCCACTTGTACTTTGCTCCATATGGCACATTCCCAACCCTACATGCTCTAGCCCCTACTTTTCATATTTAGACATCCTGGCCTGCCTTCAGGTTCTTTACCTACACTCTCTGTCAGGATTTTCCCATGCGGTACACTCTCTACCTTTCTCCACATCTCCTTGCCCAAACAACTCTTTTATTGTGCTTCAGATCTTCCTTCCAGTGTAACCACCTTTTCCCTATACTTTACCTCTTGGTGACTTTTCCGTAACATGTACCAGTTTATGATTATATATTTAAAAGTTTAATGATTTGATGCTTTTCTTCTTAACTTCACCATTAACTAGAAGAGAGTAAGAACGACGTTTTTTAAAATTTAATGCTTTTTTTCTTAACTTCACCATTAACTAGTAAGAACCAGGTGTTCTTTTGGTCCCAGCTGCATCACATACACACATTCATATATACACACTCACCTACCCACCCATCCATTCAATACACACTTTAACAACAACAACAATAACAAAAAACACTGATGAAGACTTTCTTTTGCTACCTTTTAAAACACTATTCTTAATGAATATTATCTATTCAGATAGATATCATCTATATCTATCTATATTATCTTAACTATTCTTAATGAATATTATCCACATCACTATGATCAATAGAATGTAGCAACAAAAATTTTAAGAAAATGAAATGGTTCAAAAAAGGTTAAAATGGTTCATTTATGGCTTTACATGTATAATCTTTAACTTCCAAAGCAGTAAGAATACCATATCTTTAATATTCACTTAAGATTTTTAGTTTCAATGGACTTTCATTTGTTTATGCTAATAAATAACAAAAGGAAATGAAAATTACAAGGGAAGTCAGAAGTGATATTGTAATAAAGCCCCTTATCCAAAACATCTGTATTTGGATTCTCGGTAATTGTTGTACACTATTACTTGGAAAAAACAAAACAACATCCTCGATTCTAATATACTGATTACTTTCCATGACCAGTGGTGCTTTAAATTTCTTAAGATATTCAACACATAAAAAGTATGACCAAATTATTATAAAGTTAACCCTGATAAATCTTAACAACACTATCATAGCTAACATATACTGACTGCACTCTAAATGCTGTCGTGTTGTAAGTTATAATATAAAAGTTCAGCTCATTATTTTAACAATCCTAAGAGATCTGAACTAATACTATTATTTCCATTAATAAATTATCACGCAGTAAAATAAAACAAGGTTCCTAAGATCACACACATTTAGTGGATGGTGGAGGTAGGAGTCAAACCAAGACAGTATATGTAACTCCAGTCCTCATTCACACTGCCATAGTACCTATTGCCTTAAATATATACATTTATATGTATATATATTTCAATATTGAAGCTAAAAAAATACTTTGAACAGTTTTCAACAAAGACATTAAACTGAGACAGAAAAAGGAACATTCTAAAGTTCATTTTCACTACTAAGCAAACTGCACGAAAGCACAAATTCCTACAGGTAAAGGATACCTATAGGTAAAATAGCTAAGGATAGAAAATAAAACTACAGTAATAGTGTGACAAGCCTAAATAGTCTCTCCCACGATGGCTAAAGGAAATCAGTATGATCAACCCTACCTTTCTCAGTATTTCTAAGATTAAAATTTTAAACTCAAAGTTAGAAGTAAGGTTTAAACAGATTAAACAATCAAAGGATTAATACCACAAAATTTGATTATTCTTAAAAAATAAGAATAATGTATATTTATCAGTTGTGCTCCAGTTTTTAAATTTTCATAAACATTTCCTCTTCTCTCCCATTCAAGATACATGAGCCTGTTTTATGGATGCAAATTCTGATGCGATCCCATGGAGATTCACTCCTACACCAGGGGGTTAGTCAGTCAGAGCTTTGCTAAAATTTCTCATAACCCCACCCCCACCTCCAATCCCTTTTAAGAATCATTTGATATGGTAACAAGTCTTTGGGTTAACTGTCCATAATTAATGGTTAAAGTTAAAACCTGAATTATAGGTATTTCTTTGTAAATATGTTATGATATCTATTGCAGAGGTCAGCAGACATTTTCTTTTCTTTTTTTTTTTAAAGATTTTATTTATTTATTTGACAGAGAGAGATTACAAGTAGGCAGAGAAAGAGAGAGGAGGAAGCAGGCTCCCTGCTGAGCAGAGACCCAGGACCCTGAGATCATGACCTGAGCCTGAGCCGAAGGCAGCGGCTTAACCCACTGAGCCACCCAGGCGCCCCCAGCAGACATTTTCTATGGTAAGTATTTTAGGCCTCTTAGAGACAACTATCTGTCGTACATACATACTTTTACCAACTCCTTAAAAACGTAGTAACTTTAGCTTCAGGGCCTTAAAAAAAGTTTCCTACACAAATTACCTGCAGCAACCATAGTTTACCATTCCTATCTAAACAATTGGCTCTATCAATATTTCCAGTAGCAGGGGTAACAGAATTCTGTGAAAGACATAACTCTGTTCATGACTTCTCCATCTTGGTCCAAATCATAAACCTATATCACTCTTTTCTCAGGCTGATAAAAAACATTTCTAGAATTATCAATTACAATTTGAACAACAGGATCCTCTTCTGAAAATGTGAATTACAGCAAGAAAGGAACAAGAAAAGACTGAGTGCGATCTTTGAGTAGTTTACTTTCCTGCATCTTCAGTTAAAACAATCTGCTGCTGCTTGCTTCGCTACTTCATATAAACAGTGGTTCTTCCCGTCCAAGAGAAATTTGCCATTGTCAATGTAAATTACTGTTAAAAGGTAAATTTTATCAGTGAGGGGAAACATAAAAAATATGGAAGCCACTGCATTCCACCAGACATCCTGTCATTAAGAACTCCTACTCAATTTTTAAAGAAAAGGTCAGTAGTTTGAGAGCTCTCAAGTCAAACAGTCTAGGTTTAAACTTGCTGAATGCGGGGGAAAACATTTACTCTACTACTCAATATCCTATTCTACAAGACTGAGACTGCCAAGAAGTCACCACCTTGGGAGGTACTCATAGTAAGTGACATAGGAGTTGGCTGTCACTTTTTTTTTTTAAAGGATTTTATTTATTTATTTGACAGACAGAGATCACAACTAGGCAGAGAAAGAGAGGAGGAAGCAGGCTGCCAATGGAGCAGAGAGCCCGATGTGGGGCTCCATCCCAAGACCCAGGGATCATGACCTGAGCCAAAGGCAGAGGCTTTAACCCACTAAGCCACCCAGGCGTCCCAGCTGATTTACCTGTGCGATCTAGAAATGCCAGTCCTTTTAGCATATAACTAAGAAGTTCCTATGAAAATAAGATCCACCAAATATCTGATACTACTACGTCCTGAACACCTGATTGGTTCTAAAAATGTCAGTTTTTCATATCTGTTTTCTCTAATTTGTTCAGATCTGAAAGGCTAGTTACTTCGCTCCACTACAGTTCTGAGTTCTAAAAAGTCAGCTAAATGGAATACAATTATTATTATTATTATTTTATTTATTTACTTGACAGAGATCACAAGTAGGCAGAGAGGCTGGCAGAGAGAGAGAGGAAGGGAAGCAGGCTCCCCCTGCTGAGCAGAGGGCCCCATGCGGAGCTTGATCCCAGGACCCTGGGATCATGACCTGAGCCAAAGGCAGAGGCTTTAACCCAGTGAGCCACCCAGGTGACCCTGGAATACAATTATTTTTACAACTATCCTAATGTAATAAACAAAACCACAAATTTCAAAAACCTTTTTTATTAGTCATTTCTAAGCCTATTTTTAAAACCAGATCTCAAATTCTCAAAACCTTCAACCTGTAATTATAAGTCTCTTATCATTGTTACAAAGTAAATGTTAAAATTACCTCTACAATCTTTAAAAGGAAGTTTACATTTTCTGAGCATTTTTAAAAAACTTTAATAGTTTTCCACATAGAAAAATTACAGAATACTTTACTTTGTGCTAAGCAGTCTCAAAATGTATCCTCACAAGCAAGTAAGTTTGAGTTTTCCCCATTTCATAGGTAAAGAAAACTGAAATCCAAAGGTTATAGTCTTTCCAAAGTCATACATTTAGAAAGTAGGAGAAATTAATATTCCAAGCCCAGGTGTCCTGATTCCAAGGTTACTGTTATTCTCATTACATTATAATTTCCTTCTCAAAACTTTAGTCCCTACCCCACTATCACACAGGTCTTATAATTACACACTTAACAGGACCTACATAACCATTTTGCAAGTAAAAAACCTCTAACTATTCTCAGAAGGGCTCTTATGTGCCTAAGATTTCCCTTTAATTAGAAAAATAATAAAATTAATATAGAATCTTATTAAATTTCAAAATTAATCTTGGTGGTCTATTTACTCTTAATTTTCAACAAACATGCTTGAAAGACTGTCATCTATTCACAATTTAGTCAACCACCTAAGAATTCATTTAGATAGTAAATGGGCAAATATGATCAATTATCAAAACAAATGTGTCTTTTAAAGAATATCCACAGTGCTCTTCCAGATTTTATTCATTACAATCTGACTATATTTTGCTACCAAAAAAAAAAAAAAAAAAAGCAGCACCTGGGTGGCTCAGTGGGTTAAACGTCTGTCTTCAGCTAGGGGTGAGGTTCCCACGCTCAGCAGAGGGCCTGCTTCACCCTCTCCCTCTACCCCTCCACCCTCTATGCTCGTGCTCTCTCCTTGCTCACTCTCAAATAAATAAATAAAATCTTAAAGAACAAAAACAAAAACCTCTATCCAGAATTCAGGTTTTCACAAACCACAAAAGATACTCTATAAAAATTAACTTAAAACACTACAAAATAACAAAATTTAACTTTTTAAAACAACAAATTTTGAAGTTTTGTTTTTAAACCAAATCATATTTTCTAAGCAAAATTTGTGCAGTAAGAAATCCTCTTCAAAACATTATTTACTAAAATAAAAAATCCAAATAGATTGTTGGCAAAATTTGTCTATCGATTTCAAGATGGAAAATTCTTAAACTGTTTATTCTTAAAATGCCAATATAAATACTCTTAAGATAATGACCAGTTTCATTTTTAGTAATGTTTCGGTTTCAAACAGTACACTCAAAATATCTAATACCACACATACAATGGCAGTGAAGTTGTTTTAAAAAATGTGTATTTCGTATGTGACATGGTGAGTGCTGTGAAGTATATAAGCCTGATGATTCACAGACCTGTACCCCTGGAGCAAACAGTACATTATATGTTAATAAAAATAATTTTTTAAAAATGTGTATTTCTCTGAGTTGCTTACAATTTATTTCCTCACCCAAAATCTAAACCACAATCAAATGGCACAAGCTAAATATTTCTTACATTTATATCATAACCTCTCCCAAGAGACTATGTGCCTCTTCTCTGTCCCTGATAGAGACCAAATGGGTCATGCCACCATGACCACAGGCCATCTGGAGTCTAAAATACATGCTTCTTTATGTGCTTTCTTGATAGTAGGCTGCTATTATCCATGCTACCACAAATAACCTAAGCTTTACACAACAAATCTCATTCCTTTTACAATTTAATTTTAACTTAAGAAGGTACATTCGATTATGTTGCTAACTACATTTTCTTAGTATCAAAAAATTCTCCAACCATCCTTTTCCTAATCTATAATCCCTGAGCTCAAACAGGCTGCATCTGGGTATGTAAGGCATGATGACTGCCTTTTCTATAGTGACCAAAGGTTCTCACATATTTCACTCTTCTATAATATAACTTTGATTTTTTAGCACACTGAATTCTCAAATTCCATACGGAAAAGAGGTATTACCATTTTCTCCAATCTATTATAAAATACTTAACAACTTTCTATATTCCATATACTCGGTAACATATATTTATTCATTCCATAATTATTAATTTTCACAAATTACTACTAATTGTACTTCTAAGATGTCCTCTCACAAAATAAAAATTGATCACCTTTACACATTTTAAATTTAGCTCTAAAATGTTAAACTTGGTTCCTATTATATTATAGCCCTTTTTACTTTTAGATGTAATTACAAAAGCCACTTAAATATCTTAACAGAAAAATACTCAAAATGAAAAAAAAACCCAGAAAAGAAAAATACTCTCATTTTAATGCCTGACTTTCTTGAATTCAATTAAAGTTCATTAAAATGATTACACTTAGTACTCTCTTAATTTCCATTTTGCTTAATATTACAAATACCTTTCTGTCAATTCAGAAATTTATACAATATGAACCAGTATTTCTTGTCCAGAACAAGTTGTCTAGGATACAATTTTACTTGTTACAATTCTGTAGTGACATGATAGATAACTACAAAATTTGGGAAAAAGAAAAATGACGCCAGAAGACTAGAGAAGTTTCTAGATTAAAAAAACCTAAAACTCACAGTCTGACAAAGAAATTGAGTGGATTAAAAAAATGGCATTCACAGGATTTATTTAACCTAGTGCTCATTTAAATATTATTCAAAAAGTCTGTATTAAGCTGTTTAAAACATAAGACAAAACATCTCCTGACAATTTCAAAAACACAAACTATCATGAGGAGTTTAAAGTTATACAAATCTCTGAACAGAAGGAGACAGAAGCAAGAGCCAAGCTCCATTCACATATTCCTAAATGTCATCTGATTACCAAAAGATACAAAAGCTTTATGTATTCTCTAATCTTGGATATTTCAACCATCCAAACATTTCTTAATGTTAATTAGTCCACAAAACAGTCATAGAACCACTATATAGACCACCAATTTTTTTCTAGAATTCTACCTACAATGCTTTAAAATTTATTTATTTTTGGTATTTATTACATATTTTTCTTTGTATCTTAGGCTTACTTATTTCATCCTTGGACCTATAACACAATTATACTATCAGTAACTTCTGAAGGCTTAAGGCAGTCTTTTTTATGCTGTAGCTGCTATGTTCAGAAAATTACGCACACTTGTTTCTGAAATAAAACTGTTTTTCTTAAACTTTCAGGCATTAATAAAGCTATAACTGGAAACTTTACTACCATGACTAAAGTTCTAATAATAGCAAACACAAACCCTTACATAGTACTTCATTTGTGCCAGTTATCACTCACAGTATCCTACAAAATAGGGGCCATTAGCCCAATTTACAGACTAGGATAACAGACTCCTGCAGTACTATACTGCCTCATAACAGTCATGTAAAATACCACTGTGTAGTTATTGATGGGATAATCCAACTCCCCCTTATGTTCAAGAACTTTAAAATTACTGAGGAGTACAAAGAATTTAACAGGTATTTATTTCATTTAAAAATCTTTGTAAATGCTTCAAACTTCTTAAAATAATGGCACATACCAGTAGAACAACTGCATGGATAAGAAAAGATGCTTTGCCCAATTCAGCCCTTCAGCATGTACCATTTTCCTAACACATAATGTTGTTCTTGTATTGTTCATTGTAAGGATTATGAGATATTAAAGCCCTACCTTGGAGACTACCAAGCCAAGCTTACCATTTTACCGATATTCTATTAAAAAAGGAAATGAATTCTACGCACATTATTTGTCACCCCCCCCCCCGTCTCAAAATTTTCTCGGTTAGGTTTTAAAAACACCATATGATCTATCTTTAATATAAGACAGCAACACCTCATTCAAAAACTTATTTTTCTCTTAAAACTTTTTCCCTAACTTTCCATTAATCAGTATACTCTCAATACATGCACACTTAAGATATATACTTAAGTATATCCTATTCAATGTTCTTTTTTTCTGAATTTAAGACCAGCAATAATTTATGAAAACTGGTACTTACACCATGGAGAGAAACATACTAATTAGAGAATAAAGAGGTAGTCTACAGTGTCCCCAAAACATGCATCTACTTCTAAAAAGATATGATATTACAACCTAAGAACAGCATACAATTTTCTAATTTGCATGTTTTCCCCCTATCTACTTTTTTGTGTTTTGAATAATCAAAAACAAAATGAAAGACCTGAGTTTTAGAGACAATTTATCCCTATTTCTAGTTCAAAATCAGATTTTCAGATTAGAAAAATTTCAATTCACTTATTTTACAAATGAGGTAACTGAGACCCAGAGAAATCCCATGACTTGCTTGAAGTAACCCACAAGCTAACTCTTGGCAGGGCTAAAAATCACAGTCCTTATCTCCTGATTCCCATCCTTTCACTTGAATAGATTTTTAGTAAGTAGAATGACTTTACAAAAAGCAAATGCCACTACAAAAATTAAAATAAGAATTATATCATCTTAACAGATTAGCAAAACATGAACCCAATTCAAAAAAAAAAAAAAAAAAAAGCCCTGTAAGCAAGAAATGTAATCAAAATTCTGAATTTAGTAAAAATGCTTAAAAATTCTGCCTCATAAGAATGCAACCACCACTAATTAAGGTGACAACCAGACAGCAAAACTTAATAAACCAACTAAGTTCACTATTCAAACAAATAACAAAACTTTCTCTTTGGTCCAAAAATTAGTAGAGTTTTCCTGTTCTACAAAAAGTTAGCCACCAATGCATGGCTCCATTTAAAAAAATTACAATTCTGATGAAAGCTTATAATATGCCCTCTTGCTTTGAAATCAACTTATATTTAAAAATGTAAAATCTGGGGCACCTGGGTGGCTCAGTGGGTTAAGCCTCTGCCTTCAGCTCAGGTCATGATCTCAGGGTCCAGGGATTGAGCCCCGCATCTGGCTCTCTGCTCAGCAGGGAGCCTGCTTCCCCTTCTCCCTCTGCCTGCCTCTCTGCCTACTTGTGATCTCTCTCTTTCTGTGTCAAATAAATAAATAAAATCTTTAAAAAAAAAATGTAAAATCTAATTAAATATACACCAAAAGAGACAAAAAAATTCAACTTCCTATTAAATTCCATTCACTGTTTAAAAATGTTTTAAATCTTTAGATGGTAATACAATCATGTTTTATCATAACTCTTATCAATCACACTTGAAAGAAGCACATCTTTTCATCTGTAAACCTTTAATAAAACTACTCTTAAAACTCTACATTCCTCTTGATCAAAACTCAATCACTGTGATTTTATTTGTAGGCTGAATCCAGATACTGATCTATGCTTGTTTTTAACTTCCCAAGTACAAATATTATACACCATCCTAAACAGCTATAATTTGTGATTTCCTAAAAAGTCAATCTGACATATAAATTATTCCATTTAAAGTATTATTCAATTTATCAGTTAATGTAGCCAGAAATTTCCGAGAACAGGTAGACATTACTGAAACCACAAACAATGATTATTATTTTATTTAACTCATCAAAACAAACTTAAAATCAATTATTAAGTGAATTCATATTCAACTGAAAGCAACTTAAATGTTTTTTTTAGGTCTTAAGAACTAATTAAGACAATAGAAAACACTATACAAGAGATTTTGCATGTGCTCACCTAGAAATAAAATTTTATGATCCTACTATTAAACAAAAATGTGCTCAGATACCTAGTGTTCCAAAATGTGTTAGAGCTGATTCTCAAAAAGTCAAACTTAAGCCAAATACCCACACACCTAGATATATAGTTTGGTGGATATAAAAGTACTCCGAAATATGTCTTGTATCCAGTAGACACAGGCTGACTAACTTGCTAAATGAATAAAAAGATAAAATGAACTAGAGAACTCTAAACTTTAATGAGAATTCTTAACTGTCTAAGGAGTATTGCCAACATGACTATTCCAGTAAAAAGGTGAAAACGCTCCAAGCAAGAAAATCCACTTCCATGCAAAATAGATGGCTTTTGAAAACATAATACTAATGAAGACACTACTTATTTTCCTAAGTCTGATAAAAACAGGAAATATGAATTTTATTATTATCTGAGAGATGAGAAACCACCCCCCCAAATTAAAAATAAACCTGGTACCCCTGTTTTTACTACAGAAAACAAAATGATAGTCCTACAAACATCAGACATTCCCATAATTTGACAAGACACCATTAGTGGCTCATTTAAAAAATATATTACTAAGAGTTTCCAAGGTAAGAAAACATAGCAATCTTCAATGACAGGGTTTTGTGGGTTTTTATGAGATGCAAAGATGAGTTTTGTAAAAGGAAATGCAAAAAAGTTTTATAAAATCTGTCCAATTCTTAAAAACGGAATGTTATAATCTCTATCATTTTTTCAAGTAAGAAGGAAGACACTGAATCCACTTAAGGATTCTGTCAAATATTTACCCCCGCCAACTAAACATTGCAGGTACTTAATCTTAAGAGTTTATTTCAAACTCCATTCATTATAGCAAAGTAAATGAAACTAGGCTAATTACTACTTGAAAACTAACAAAGTTGGAAACAAACGCCGTTAAGTTTCCACTGGATTTCCTAAACCTGGTTCCCTTATTTCAATCAACATCTGTGAGCACTTAACAACCCACATTAAATCATAAAAGATTTAGACCGAAAGTTAGAGGTTCTATATCCAAACGGAACAAAAGCCATCAAAATCATGTCATGCCTTCACCTCACAGACGACATTCAATTCTCAAGTAGCCGGACTTCCCAATCGTTTCACAATCCTTCATGAAGTAAAATTATTTGTTAAAACTACCTCAAAACATCAGTTCCGAATCAGCTGCACCGCACAGATTAAGTGCTCCCCGCTCCCCTACTCCCTCACCCCTACCCCCCTCCCCCGTCCCCTGGCCTTGCCACTGCTCTAACTGCCCAACACACACATATTCATACAAACAACCCAAATAAATCTGGGAGACAAGATTATGGAAAATATAAGTACCGAATACAAATACGTTACTTTCCCAGTCCACTAACAGGTCCACTTCCAGAAGACAATTCTTAGACATTACTACACATACTCACTTTGAAAACCCACAAAATTAAGAATCAGGTATTTTTCAAGCTATTAAACACAATATATTCCAATATAAACTGAAAAACTTTTACTTGTCCGGTTCCGCACCACAATAAATAAAAGGGTAAAAACCAAAACTTTTCAGTGGCCTCCAGTAACAGTTTTTAACTGAAGCAGCAGCATAATAACAAGAGAATTAGCAAAATTAGAAAAAGTCTGTTAAACTTCTGGCTTTTAGAGTGTTACAGGCTTTTACACTTCTGCGAATGTGTTCTGGTAAAAGCAAGATGAGCCTCTGGCCAACTACCATCATACAGCTGAACCCCTCAAACAAAAACCGTAAAGCTCAAAATTTAAGAAAAGCAAAAGAATCGAAAGAGAAAAAAAAAAAAAAAAAAAAAAAACGCCTTGCTATGGTTCCGCAGTGGCTGAATAGCCTGCTTGTGAAATGCTAATGCCACTTCGGAGCAGTTAGTCACCAGCTATTGTGTGGGGCAGGAGAAAGCCGAGCCGACCGCGCGTGCAGAGCGAGCAGGCGAGCGAGCAAGCGCGCCCTCCTTCCTCGCGCCGCTCCCGCTGCCGCCGCCTCGCGCGCGCCCCCGCGCCCGCACGGACGCGCGCGCCGGCCCCTCCTCCTCCGGCCTTGCACTGCACAACACTCATGACGTATCTTTATTTCTAGCACATTAACAAAATATCACAAATAAATTGTCGGCAGCCCCTGCGGCCTCGGGGTGCGGGTCCCCCCGACCACTGCCCCCTGAAGCCCCCGCGCCGGCCTCCCAACCCTCCCCGTGGCCTTTGGAGCTTTCACGTTCTGGGGCCAAGTTTTTGTCTCTGTAAAAAATTGCGGGAAATTCAATTTTTATTCGACTCGGGGAAAAGTTTCTTTGCTCCGCGACGTGAATGTCTCACCAGATTCTGGTAGGTCCTGGGATGCTCCTTCCCGGTCCAGTCGGTGCGGCGGGGCAGCAGCTGCGGGGAAAGGACGCCCCGTGAGCCCGGCCCCCAGCCCCGGCCCGCCTGCTCCCCTCCCCCGCCCGCCCCGCGCCCCAGCGGGGACCCCGAGCCCCGCGCCCCGCGCCCCAGCGGCGGCGGTGGCGGCGGCGTGGCCCAGGGACGGCCGCGCGGCGGCGAGACGCGCTGGGCCGCCGCCGCCCTTACCTCCTTCTCGGCCACCTCGCGGATCAGCACCTGCAACAACAAAGCGGGGAGAGCTGAGCCCCGCGCCCCGGGCCGCAGCCCCGCCGCCGCCGCCGCCGCCGCCCTCCCCCACGCCCGCGAGCGGCGAGCGCCGGCTCGGCCCGCGCCGCGCGCCGCCGTACCTGAGCCGCCTGCTGACAGGGTCCATCTTCCAGGAACCGGGCGATGAGGAAGTAGAGCTCTGCGCGGGAGAGGGGGACGGGGAGACACACAGGCTTAGCGGCCGGGCGGCGGGGGGCGGGGGACCGCGGGCGGAATCGCCCGGTGCCAGCGGCCCCAGCAGCCCCCCGACTTACCCGATCGCAGCTCCGAGAGGCCTTTCCTCTCACAAGACATGTTTATGGGTCACTTCAGGGCCGTCGGCGGGACACCCCGCCGCCGAGGGGAAGCGGGGATGGTGCCGCCGCCTGCCCTATAGCTGTCACTGTGTGTTCACGAGCCCAGCCTCGGCTCCACCATTCAAGCAACGGCGGCGGAGGCGGAGGAGGAGGAGGAGGAAACAACAACTCTCAGGCAGCGGCTACGGCCGCCGCCGCCTCCGCCGCGGATCCCTCCGCCGCAGAAAGGAGTCCGCCGCCTTCGCGGCCCGGGCTTGGCCCTGTCCTCGGCCCGCGCCCCCGCCCCCCGGCGCAAAAAAGGAGTGCCTCCGACCCCGCGCCCCAGGGCCCCCACACCCAGTGTGGCGAGACCCCTGCCCCCTCCTCCACGGCCAAAGGTGCGATTTATTTATTTATTTCCAGTCGGAGAAGATGTCGGAGCCGGAGCCGCCGGTTGGCTGAAAGGCGCTTTCTCTGTGGAGGCCGACCGCGGGAGGGAGGGGGCCGGGGATGGCTCCGCGGAGGGATCTGACGCACACGAAGCCGCAGCACAGGCTCTATTCAGCGGCGCTGGCTGGGGCTGAGATGGAAGTTAGTTTCTATGTAGCAGAAATGGGAAACAAATGAAGCAAAACTGCCCAAAGAGGGGAAATGCCCCGAGGATGGGTCTCACTCTCACGCGCGCACACAGACACACACGCAGAGAGCCCTCTCGCGCCGGGCAAACTCGGGATCGCGCTACCCGGCCCGAGTTGAATGATAGTGTTTGGTTTCTGTCTCTTGCCATGTGCATGTGTATAAATGCTGCGGATTGGCATCTGTGTAAGTCTTGTCCTGCGTTATTTCTGCAGCCTATGCAAAGTGTTGTGTAATTTATTGGAGTGCCGAATATTGCAATAGAGGTTCGGCTCTTTTTGTTAAGCACTTGGCGTTTGCAAGCCCGTTATTTGCTGGAGCCACCTCTGCATATATCTTTTATTATTGCCATTGCCTTAAGCATTTTACATTTAAAAATGTTTCTTTATTGTTGTACGGGCAAAGCGAACTCCTGATCTGTACTTCAGATAGTCTTTTTCCTGGTTACAAAAAGGCTAGTGTTGGCTAATTAGGGATTTGGGATTAAAGAACCTTAAAGCTTTTTTAAGTGTTTACAAGAAGGAATAATGTAAGCCTGAGAGAAAGAAAAGAACGCTAATATTTATCTCTAACCGATCTGGAGGTAATTTACTGACAGATCAATAACCCACCGAAGGATACTGAAAGAGTATACTACAGTTTAGCCAAGGTGATTAGTGATTAAATAATTTAAATTATCTGTGTATCTTACAGTTGACTTCGTCATGCTAATTAATGGCTTCTAATTTGAGGTGTAAACCATTCTTGTTTACAGTTAATCACGGGAAGACTTCTTGAAAACTGACGAAAAGAGAAAAAAATTAATCTTTCGTAAATTAGTATGTAATTACCGGTTTTATATGCTAAATCATACATCTGTGTTTTGCTGATGAGGGTAAGGGCCTTGTTTTTTAAAAAACGAATATGGGTGAAATTAATGGAAACAATGGAAAAAGCCATTTGTTAGAAAACAAGGACGCCAAGTGATATTTATCTCCAGATGATTTAAGCACTTTTCAAAAAGACCTGATAGTTGATTTTTTTAAAGGATTGCAGTTTAAAAGGAATTAGGATAGTCGTTCTTTGTTAACATTTAACAAAAGATTCTCCGTTAAAATTTCAGATAATAAACTGCGTTTTATGTATCTGGTCTAAAAAGGTTATTTGTGGGTAAAGGACCTAGAAGCTGGATTCTGGCTTTCTAGATTGTTTCCTCAAGCCTTGTTCCCTCCTAGCTCCTTACATTACTAGTGAGAAATACTTGCTGCAACTGCCTTGGATTGCACTGCAAGACTGCATCCGTGTGATGCCCTATACTAAATATCCAGAAATCAACCTACATGTGTGGAAAAAGAGGGGATAAAAGCCTAAATCTCTTTGGAATGACAGGATGTAAAAATTGCTTTTTAGAACAATCTTAATCAAATAAAAAAAGAGAAGTTACCATGACTTGTCCTATTGCAGCCTGGTTATCAGAGTACTGTTATTTATTGAAATGGCTATCCTTCAAATACTGAAAATATTTGCATTTTTGAAGACATTAATTCCATTCTATCTATTATAGGTAAGTAGCTTGCTTCTATAGTTAGACTTGAAAGGCAGACATTTAATATGCCTTTTTGCAATTCTCTTTATTTCTATAACTGATACTTTCTAATTTAACTTTAAAAAAAGTCTTATAGTCTTTAAATAATTGCGATATTTTACATTATCATGATGTTCTTCATATAAACAGATTTTAGAAACTAAAAATTATAGTTATAATCTCATGGTTTTGAAACATTTGTATTAGTTCGATTCTTACTAATAGATGTTTTATCCTTGCAAAGGAAAATAAACCAAATTATGATATGGAATATAAAATTACTCTGGGTAAAGTTTTCCATATATGTCTTGTGAGTGTTATGTAAACACGAAAAACTAGTATGATTATCTCATGTATGCTTTTTATTTAGAAGCCACGAAAACTTTTCCAAAGTTGCTACCAGTACTTAGCTGCTAAAAAATTAGGGGAAAATTCCCTTCTGAGTTTTCTGAATTAATATAATGCTCTAGTCATTTTGACTAAGCTTTGACAATGTTTAGAGTTTCTTCTTTTTCAAAGACCTAATTTGAAGAGAGTTATAACCTTGCCTTTACATTAATTTATTACTATCAGTCTGCCATAAGAAAATGTAGATTACTGACTAAAAATTAAAACTTCTCTTCAACCAAATAAACTATTTGTTTTGTAACAATAGATGTTAAATTGAATTTTTCTAAGTCCTTCAAATGTAACAAAATACTCCCTTATAATGTTTTAATTTCTTTAAACATGAAATACATTTCTGGATTCTGGCATCATCAATTAACTTTAAGGTTTATATTAAGGCATTTGCTGTGCATATGTATGCAGAAAGTCTGACATATTGAATAAAAAGGAAATCTTACCTTGAAGCCTATATTTTAGTTCTCAAGGCCATGGCACTTGTAGCTCTTTTCTCAGTATTAACTCTTTCACATATAAGCATAGCTCAGATTCCGTGTACACCCCTTTTTGTTGAATTATTTTAACTTTTTAATGGTCTTCAAAAGTAAAATCAATTTTAAAAGATTTCCATGCCTTTTATATAAGAAGGCTAACAAAAACAGTGAAGGTTTGAAAGCTAACAACAAATATTTTTATATAATATAGTTTCCTTAGGAGAATTACAGACTTTTCTTGAAATGTAAAAGTTTCTGTAAAATTTACTTCTTTTCACTTGGCATCACATGAAACAAGGTTAACACTTAAAAAGTTTGTCTTGATCCTGATAAGCTATTATTCTAATGAAATAATCAAATACTGCCATTTAAGTCCTTCCTGAAACAACATGGAATAATATTTATAAATGAAAAGATCTAGCTACATTTATGAAATCTGGTTTCTCTACACCAGGATGATGAAATAAGATATAACTCCAAAAACAAACAAACAAACAAACAAAAAAACCAAAAAAAAAAAAAAAACCTCTGCAAATACAACTTTTAAAACTATAATTGTCTTGTTTTTATTTTGATATTTTTTTTATTTTTTAAAGCAAAACTTTATATTCTCTAAAGTGTAGAAATGGAAAATTAGAAATCACTGTCCTTAAAAAAAAAAAAAAACCTTTTTAAAAAATACTCCTCTGCCCTAACAACAAAATACAACTATCAAGAGTCTTGTTTAACACACCCCACTCTTCCTTCTGGTTTGCTCCCCAATATTGTATGTTTCTGTCCATGTCTATTTGACTTTGTCTCTACACAGACATTCTTCTTCCTTCACAAAGCTTAAATGTATATCAAATCTGAAACATGCAAGCAGATATACTGTTTGGCTGCTGCAGAAAGAATAAAGATAACCAGCTTTAGTACACCAACCCGTTATTTAACAATTTGTATTGTCTCCCTTAAATCTCACAGAAAAACCTTTTTACTTACGTTAGAGCACAATTCCCTTTAATCTGTAACAAAGATTAGCTAGTTACCAACAATTGTATAATTTCTTACTTATTTGAATGTTATTAGTAACTTACAACTCAACTTTTTTTTCCTCCAAATTAAATAATCCTAGTAGCTTAGATTTTTTTTTTTGTATTTAAGTCTTAGTTTCCACAAAAAATTCATAATTTCATGGACTTATTTATATTTTTAACATCAATTCATGAGTTAACAGTACAATTATAAAGATTAAAGAAGAAAAGCAATTTTAGAACATATTCCCACAAGATTTGGAGCAGCACAGTGGATGAAGTAGAAAAAGCTGTTCCAGATGGGAGGAAACTTAAAGGAGAAGTCTGTAGGCATGTTCTATCATATGCAGATGTCTGATGGATCAAGAGTGGGTTGAACTGAACACAGAAGAGTGGAAAAGAGAAGGTAGATTGGGGAAGAGATGCAGAGGCTTTGCAAGTTGCTAGTAATGGTGTCTCAGATGAGGCATACAATTACCAGTGATTTAAAGATGGGATTTGAGGACAAGCGTTAACTAGTCACTTGCCTTTACATATGCCTGAATTGATAAACATTGAAAACCCTAAAGAAGAAAAATTATTTTATTAATGAAAAGGAAAGGGGGGGAGGTTTATATGATAAGTTAGTGAGGAATCAATCTTTACATAATAATGATACTCAGAATCAAGGACACAAAGTAGACACTGTTGGTGAAGAAGGAGAATGGTTGTTTAAAGAGTAAGATCTGACTGATAGATGCCCACAAGTCTGAGACTCAACTATGAGAGTAAGATGTGTATGAAAGTAATATCCAACTCAAAATTGAGAATGCAGCCAGGTTAGATTTAAATTGATGTTGTAATAAAAAAGTGTTCCCATTTTCTGAATTCCTACAGAAAGGCCTGTCTAAATATACCACCTTACTTGCAAACTGCTTTTATTTTTCTTCTTGTGTAGCTATACCTGGTAAAGATCTCCTTAACTTATGCTTCTGTTATTTTATTCTCTTTGATGGGTATACTTACATATGTTGAAATAGTGATTAACCCAAAGAATACATTCTATTATACAATTATAAAATTCAAAATAATGATAACAAGTAGATCCTTTCAACTGAGATGTGTGTTTTCAAAATTTAAGAAAAGTTTGTAATTTGATTTTGAGATTACACCTACAAATCCCATTGCATTCATAGTTTTCATGCTTATGTTTGAGCACATAAAAATATGGGTACAGATGAAATGGTTACAGTAGATTTTTTTAATGCTCATCAAAACTGGCCAGATGACAATGAGTTATAGAAAAACTAATATAGCCTTTAAATGGAATCTCCTCGTAAGCACATATGTGTTATTTTTCTCTTAGCAGTTATCAGAAGTGATCTCACTGAACATAATTAGGGAACATTTTTCTTAAGAATATTGAGTAAGTCATATCATATGAGAAAGAAGAAATATATTGCCTTTTTAAATGTCTTGACATCCTTACCTCTCTGGTATGCATAGATTATACTTCATGCTTATTTTTGTCCTTCAGTATTTTGGGTTTTTTTTTTTGGGTAAGTGAATGTGTAAGATTTCCATCTTTCCCCGATATCCCCACATTTTCAGTTTTTTTCAGTGTCTCTCTAAAATTTTCTTTCTCTTCCATCACTGAAACTTTAGTTTCCAATGGTGAACCAAACCTATTAAGATATGTAAGTAATGCATATATCCTAAGAGCTCTAAAAATATAAAGAGGATCTATTCTTCTTATAGTTGACACTGTCACACATCAAAATATTTTATTTTCAGCTCTCCTGATTACTTACACAAGAGACTAGAGAAATAATTTATACAATTTGTGTAAAAAGGTAGAAGAAAAGCCTTCCTTTACATTTCCATAAGAAAAGAAATCAGGTGCTAAGTAACAGGCATTTTCTGTTTGTGAAGTGTGTATTTGTATTTTTGTATTACTAAATTTTTATTTCCGCGTTTTTGCCAAAGTCAGGATAAATGTGACCTCTTTAGATATTAGATTTTGCTGATTTAGAGGAGTTACGGATTTTTTAGAAGTTACTCTTTGGGTAAATTGATGCATCTTTCAGACTCAGATTTGTAAAGTTTTCCAATCTGATAGTGGCTGAAGATAACTTATATTCTCAAACCACTCTGTGATCATATCACATATTGCTTAACTTAACCTCTTTGAGATATTTAGTATGGGAGACTTACTTCATTTGCAGGGTCAGGTCGCATCATGCCTAAAAAAATTTTTTGTAAGGGAATCTTTGATGAATTCACAATGGTAACTTTCCATGGCACAATAATAAGATATATATTTTTTTCCTAATGCCTATTAACCTAGCATTCTTCTATCAAGGTAATAATTACAAAGGTCATTTTCCTTTTAATCAGCCATTTTCTCATGTGGTTTTTTATTTTTTTCCTTTTCATTATTGAGACTATTTGGATAGAAACTTACCTTGTAAATGTTAAAAAGAAAAATAAACTGCGTTTCTTTTTTTCATTTTTTTTTTAAGATTTTATTTATTTGAGAGAGAAAGAGAGCATGAGAGCAGGGAGGGTCAAAGGAAGAAGCAGATTCCCTGCTGAGCAAGGATCTCCCTCCCCCCAATGTGGGTCTCTATCCTGGGACTCCAGAATCATGACCTGAGCCGAAGGCAGTTGCTTAACCAACTGAGCCACCTAGGCACACGAAACCATGTTTCTTTTTCCTGAAAAAAAAATTATACAAGTTGATATAAGGACTAAAAGTCAACCTTTAATATCTGTCCCTTGTTTCCACATGCCATTCCTACTTCTATGGTATCCTCTTTGTAGCATGCTTACTTTTTCTATGTGCATCAGCTGAAGAACCATCATTTAAACCAGCTTGCAGTTTGACCCTCATTATTGTGTACTTCAGTATAGTGCATGGAGATAGATGCCCAGCTCACCAGAGACTGATTGTAGATGTGACAGCTAATATGGAGTTGCTGAAACTGCACCCCCGCTGCAAAAGTTGCATCTGGAAGAAAAAAGTTTTCAGCGATAGACTAGCCAGTCTCCAGAAATTGTCAGTTATTAAAACCTGATTTTATTCAGTAGGAATACCTCAATTTATTGAATGGACTGCAAAAGATAGGAATCAGTGGCTATACATACCATTCAAATTTAATATAATGAATTCACATTCTCGAAATAGAAACAATGATACACTTATATATGTATACTAGACTATATTTTTCTGTGTTTTAACCCAAATGCTTTTAGTAGTAAATGTATATATTTTATAAATACTAGCAGGAATAAATTCCATCAACTTATTTTCAGTAACTGCAAAATTAACAACAAAAATTTTTGTGAAATCAGTTGACTGTGATATAGATTAATGTGAAAGCATTTCTTTCACAACCCTTTTTGGAATAAAGGTACGATTTCATACAAAAAATTAACTATGAATTTCTAACAGATTAGTTTCAGTTTTATAATATAAGCTATAAAGAGGTTTCAGTTAAGAAATTCTCTAACCATAATGAGTATGGAAGCTTACAAACATAGAGTCAAGAATTACATTAAAACTCCAAACATTTTTACAGTATTTAAGATTTTTCTTTTCAGTTTTTTTTAAGTTACAAATATATATTATCATTCTTTGAAAGCTTAGTTCTTTTTAACTGAAATATTTATGCTTCAACACATTAACATTTGAAGTCTGGAAATCAAGTTGCCTTAGCTCAGGATCAGTTTTTTAAAACTTCTTTATCATGGAAAAATATCAAACATTCAAAAAAGTAAAGAAAATAGAAATATGATCCACTAGGTACTAGATTCCCAGATTCATGATTATTTATGTTTGCACAATTTTATTTTAATTAATTTATTTGAGGTTGTTAAAAAAGATTTATTTGAGAGAGAGAGAGAGAGTGCGTACACAAGTGGGGGTGGGGGGAAGGGCAAAGGGAGAGGAAGAGAGAGAATCCTCAAGCAGACTCCCCCAGTGAGCATGGAGCCTGATGTGTAGCTCAGTCCCAGGATCCTGAGATCCTGACCTGAGCTGACATCAAGAGTTGGAGGCTTAATGGACTGAGCTACCCCAGGAGGTGCCCCTATTTTTTAGAGAGAGAGTACAGAATGGGGGTGAGGAAGTGAAAGAGTCTTAAGCAGGATCCATGCCCAGCACTGGGCCTGATGCAGGTTCAATCTCACAATCCTGAGATCATGACCTGAGCCAAAATTTAAAGTCAGACACTTAACTGACTGAGCCACCCAGGTATCCCTGAACAATTTTATTTCATCTACCTCCCGAACCACCCCTTTTCTTGCTTTAAGTGGTTGGTGTTGTTTTTAAAAGATTTTATTATTTATTTATTTATTTATTTGACAGAGAGAGAGAGAGAGAGAGAGAGATAGATAGATCACAAGTGGGCAGAGAGGCAGGCAGAGAGAGAGGAGGAAGCAGGCTCCCTGCTGAGCAGAGAGTGTGACTCGGGGCTCAATCCCAGGACCCTGAGATCATGACCTGAGCTGAAGGCAGAGAGAGGCTTAACCCACTGAGCCACCCAGGTGCCCGTTGCTTTACAGTTTTATGTTTTAAAGTAAATCTCATTAGGTTTATTTCTAACTAGCTTAGTTCCTTCATTAATTGATTGATTCATTTATTTAGTGTCTTATAGACATTCATAGAGAATCTACCATATTTTAGATACCATATTAAGCCCTGGAAATTGATTAGCTGAACAAGATCATTGGGACCCTTTCCAAAATGTTCTCTTATGATGGGAAATGCACACTGCTAACAGATCAGATCATTTCATTCAACTGCTTAAAACCCATCAATGATACTTTATGAACTCCTGGACAATCCTTAGTAGGACATGCGAAATTCCTCATAATCTGCTTCCTGCAACCTGTCCATACTCAACTTAATCCACTGGATCACAATCACTCTAAACTCCTTTTATATGGAATTAGTTTTCCAAATATGCCTTTCTTTCATTTTTTGCACATGCTGGTCCCTCTTTCTGGAAACTTCATCTCAAAAGCAGACCAATTCCCATGGAGTTTTTAAGATACCAGCTATCTATTGCTTCTTTGCAAAACTCATGTACCTCTCTTAGCAAACAGCCAGATGTTCATCCTCTATGCTTCCAGAACATCTTCTATATGTCTGTCATAGCATAGTTTTCAGGCATATTATAATTAAAATTTTTTTTCACTAACTAAGGTTTTTTTTTTTTTTTTTTTTTTTTTTTTTTTTTTTTTTTTAGGGAAGTCTCTAAACTTTGGATTTCTGTAAGCCCCACATATGCAACAATTCAGAATGTACAACAGATATTTAATAAACTCAGTTTTTTTTCTTGGAATGTGTTTATTGGATAAACTATGGTCATTTCTGGAGGTGTTGTAGGGTGGTTCCTAACAATGACCCTAGTTTGCCTAATTTTACAGGGAAACATGGAACCATTGACAGTTTTCCCATCGAAGGGAAGGAAACAAAAAATGTGTTGTATTTAAAAGAAACACCAGAATGTCCTGCAAATTTGGATATCAGCTCTGCCTTTTTGGAACTTCTGTTACAGTACTATTTGAATACTAAATGAAGGAATGATATGTTCAATAAAGGAAGGGCACAGAATACCAAAATAATGACCAAATAAGGAAGCCCAATTTAAAATGAATGATATCAAATCCTTGTTTTCCCCTCTGAAATTCCCTTTGCTACTTAACATTAATATGTCTTTTTTGTACATTTTCCTTACTTACCTTTTGTCTCGTTTTGTCTCGTACCC
Organism: Mustela nigripes; assembly: GCF_022355385.1. Classification (NCBI taxonomy): domain Eukaryota; kingdom Metazoa; phylum Chordata; class Mammalia; order Carnivora; family Mustelidae; genus Mustela; species Mustela nigripes. Next base: position 100,292,713 of record NC_081561.1, read on the forward strand.
TAAAGAACTAGAAGAATAGATTTTCTAGCAGAAAAGAAATGACCATATGATGGATGCTAATCCATCAGAATTTCACAATATAAGTAAGTCAAATCATTATGTTTTTCACCTTACCTTATACAGTGCTGTATGTAAATTATATGTCAATAAAATTGGGAGAAAAAAGAAAAAAAAAGAATTAGAAGAAAACAAACATACATGGAAGTATACTATCAAATCAATGGATTGGTGCCTCAGCAGGGCCCCTAAAGCAAGAGGAAAAGAGGGTCTCAGTCATTACATCCATAATCATGATGATTCCACAGGTAGGATCATAGAATTTTAGAGCTGGAAAGAAGCTTCCAGTTTATCTAGTCCAAATTCCATTTCAAGGAGGTGAAATGATGTGTCCAAGCTCATACCTTCCTTTTCAAATTTTAGTCAGCCTTGCAATTTTTCTGAGGTATTGGTGAAAGGGCAGCACAGCTGAATAACCGGAAGAGAATAATTCAGCATGGATAAGTCAACATGACTTCTGCACAAGAAATGATGTTTGTTGATTTCACTAGAGTTGTTTGAGGGGATAAATAAGCATGACTAAGGGTATTTAGAGAAAAGATCTATATTTAAACTTTTGGAAAGCTTTTTGACAAGTTCCTATATCAGACTATTTAAAAAATCCCCTCTCTAATCTGTTAGATTAGCCTGGAGAGAATTAAGGAGAAATTTGTGTAGTTAATAACAGACAAGAATCAAGTCCTAATTCCATTTTTTACTGTGTGTCCTAGGTCAAATTATTTCACCTCACTATGATCAGTATCATATAAATAATATGAGGAGTAATTTTATCTAACTCAACAGGCTACTAAGAGGATTGAATGAGATTTTAACACTTTATAAAAGCTAACATACGTTAGCTTTTTATCTCATTTAATCCTCACAGGTCCCTAATGAGGAAAATACTGTTCTTTTCTTCCCACTTTAAAGATGAGAGAACTGAGGCATAGAGTGGTGAAGTAACTCCTCCTGAATGATGAAGCTAGTTATTGGTTAAGAATTGAACCAAGGAAGGCTAGTTCTAGGGCCCCTACTCTTATCCAGTCAACCTCTTGTCCTGTGCTATTAATACGTGCAACCCCTATTCATGCATGGCCTAAGTATATAATAAGACCTTGAAAAATATTAGTTATTAATACTTTTATACTTTTTCAAGTAGAAGAAGAAAGGGAGGCCTAATATTGACAGAAAACCCACTTTAAGTGTAAGGCATTCTCTTTAAAACCATCCTTGAAGGCCATAGATAGTTCCATGTTTCAACCATGGTCAGAAGCCAGTGTGGGTCAGAACCAAGATTCAAGGGACAACTGTTTTGTTCTAAAGCCCATGTTATTTTCACTACATTTGAGCCTTCGCTCTTACTTGAATTCACACTCTTATTTGTTATTCCTCTTCTACCAAAACCACACATAAGGTACGTGAGTAGGTAAGTACAGAACACATAAAGCACACACATGTATATATACACATAATATCAATATTTTATTTGACCTATAGGTAAGCAATATTTAGTAAAGAAGATTTGAACAGTTGCAAGGAAAAAAAGTAGTAAGTTTCTGAAGAACAGAAACTGATTGCTGGTGTCCCCAGAGTCAATGCCTGAGCCAGGCAAGTAGCAGGTTTAAAATACAGTGGGGCACACAAATACATATTAAAATTTACTGATTTTCAGCTCTTAACAGGGAACAGTCAGCCAGCCTTTTTCATTTTTCTTGTCATTGATCATTTTTTAAACTTCAGGCAAATTATTTTGCAGAATGTTTCTCAATTTGAATTTCCCTGATTGTTTCCTCATGATTAGGTTAAAGTTTTTGGCAAGAATACTATATAAGTAATGTTGTGTCCTGTGAGCAGCACCCCCAACTTGTATTTTCTACTTCCAAGAGAAGAAAAAGGAATTAATGATATTGGTTCAAAAGATTTAAAATAAAAGTTCTTAGTACATGAAAGTCAAATGCATTATGAAGTTAAGAGATATTTTAGAAGACGTCTTAACTTCTTGCAGGTAACATTACATACAGGGCCTAATATGCCTGTCTCTTGACATTACTCTAAAGAGCAGAATGCTGACTATGCTACACTAGTTTGACTAAAAATGGAATTTTCTAATATCTCCCTCTTTTCACAAAACCAAATCCCAGTCTGTCAGGCATTTACAAAGTTTATTCTAAATTCTCCTTTCAGAATGTATTTAAAGAAATTTAAAAATCCTTGTGAGAAGAGAGTATGTGTATCAAGACTGGCTAACTCCAAGTTGCCTATATCCACAGTGTTTACAACTATATATTTCTTTCTTTAAAGTTTGTTTGCTTCTTTATTTTTAAGTAATTTCTACCTCCAACATGAGACTTGATCTTGGGATCCCAAGATCAAGAGTTCCATGCTCTCTCGACTGAACCAGGAAGGCACCTTGAGTATATATTTCTTTAATTTAACAATCCCAAGCTTGAGCAAGGTGTAAAATGAATATAATTGACAACAGATACAGAGAATCACTATGTTTTTTTCAGAATTTCCAAAATGAAATTTACCGACATTATTGTTTCATGACTATATGGAATAAAATTAACACTGATTTTGCATGCAGAAAGAATTTAAACCTTAACACTATTACTCTCCATCTTCTTACCCACATGTATATCATTGAACTTTTTAAAGCTGTATCCTCCACATTGGTAACATGGAAATCATAGTACCTACCTTTCAGTGTTGTTACAAGAATTAAATGTGGTATTACATGATAGAGTGTCAGTTTTTATATAACTTGTTATAATTACTGACAAAAAATACCTCTTTGATGTGATCCAAGAACAGAATGGTCCATCTGAACAATCAAAGCATCTCCATTTTATGAACTAAGCAGTTGCTTGATAATGCTTGCTACTTACTAAATTTTCCTCCATATGAAAGGTGCTAGGTCAGATGTAGTCCAGATCTCTTCTTCTGCTTGATACCAAGTTCCAATCCTTGGGGTGGGTGAGAAAATCCTATATCCATATTATAAATTATCCTGTTTGCTTAATATATGTCGTATTTGATTTCTGTCACCTGTAAGTAAAAGGATTATATTAGCTGCTTAGATGTGTCACTTTAAATAATAGCTGGGTAAATGTGACACTAAAAATGGTCAACTAAAGCTAATAATTGCTTCAACAATCATCTATACTTTTTTCATTATATTTATCACACCAGAAATTGGGATACACTTAGGATTTTACATACTTGGATATAGTTTTTGCTTTTTTAAAAGACTTTTTATGAGCAATTTTAGGTTAACAGCAAAATTAAGAGGAAGATACAGAGATTTCATATATAGCCTCTACCCTCATTATGCATAGCCTCCCTCATTACCAACATCCCCCCCAGAACAGGACATTTCTTACAATTGATAAACTAGGATCATAATCAACCAAAGTCCATAGTTACATATCAGGGTCCAATCTTGGTGTCATATATCCTAGAGGTTCAGACAAATGTATAATAACATATGTCCATCATTACGATACATAAAGTATTTTCACCATCTTAAAAGTCCTCTTTGTTCTGCCCATGCATCCCTAACTCAGCCACCCCCAACTCTTCAACCACTGATCTTTTTATTGTCTCATGATTTTGCCTTTCTAGAAAGTCACATAGTTGAAATCATATAGTACAAAACCTTTACATATATGCTTCTTTCACTAGTAATGCTCATTTAAGTTTCCTCTATGTCTTTTCATAGCTTGATAGTTCTTTTTTTTTTTTAGACTTTTTAAAGATTTATTTCTTTACTTTATAGAGAGCGATTCCAGTGGGGAGGGGCAGAGGGACAGGGAGAGAGAGTCTGAAGCAGACTCCATGCTGAGCCAGGAGATTGATGTGGGATTTGATCTCCTGAACCTGAGATCATGACCTGAGTCAAAACCAAGAGTCTGATGCTTAATCGACTGTGCCATCCAGGTGCCCCAATAGTTCATTTCTTTTTAATACTGAATAATATTTCATTATCTGGATGTACCAGTTTATTTATCCATTCTCCTACTGAAGGTCATCTTGGTTGTTTTGACAATTATGAATAAAGCTGCTATCTGTGTCCAGATATTTATGTAGATATAAGTTTTCAACACCTTTGGGTCATACAGTAAGAGTATGTTTAGTTTGTAAGAAATCTTCAAACTCTATCATTTTGCATTTCTATCAGCAATGAATGAGACTTTTCATTTTCCCACATCCTTGCCAGAATTTGGTATGTCAGGGTTCTGAATTTTGGCCATAAGTGCCAATAGATGTGTAGTGTATCTCACTGCTGTTTTCATTCACATTTCCTCAATGACTTAGGATGTTGAGCATCTTTTCATATGGCTATTTGCCATCTGTGTATCCTCTTTGGTGTGATGTCTACTAAGGTCTTTGGCCCATTTTTAAAATTAATTGTTTTTCTTATTAAGTTTTGAGAGTTATTTGTATATTTTGGGTAACACTCTTTTATCAGATATATATTAAATATTTTCTCCCAACCCATGGCTTGTCTTTTCATTCTCTTGCCATTGTTTTTCACAGAGAAGTTTTTAATTGTAATGAAGTACAGTTTATCAATTATTTTATGGATTGTGACTTTGGTGCTGAATATAAAAAAGTCATTGTCATACTGGGTCATCTAGATTTATTCTATGTTATCTTCTAGGAGTTTTTTTTTTTTTTTAAGATTTTATTTATCTATTTGACAGAGAAATCACAAGTAGGCAGAGAAGCAGGCAGAGAGAGAAGAGGAAGCAGGATCCCTGCTGAGCAGAGAGCCCAATGTGGGGCTCGATCCCAGGACCCTGGGATCATGACCTGAGCTGAAGGCAGAGGCTTCAACCCACTGAGCCACCCAGGCACCCCTCTTCTAGGAGTTTTATACTTTTGCATTTTGCATTTAAGTCTGTGATTCATTTCAAGTTTATTTTTGTGAAGGGTGTAAGGTCTATGTCTAGATTCATCTGGGCTTTCCACTGTCTATTCTTTCACAATACCACACTGTCTTGATTATTGTGGCTTAATAAATATTGAAGGTCAGTAGTTTCAATTCTCCAACTTTGTTCTTGCTCCTCAATATCGTGTTGGCTAGTCCGGATATTTTACCCCTGTATATAATCTTTAGAATCAGTATGTACAGAATAATTGCTGGAATTTTAATTGGAATTGCATCACATCTATACGTCAAGTTGGGAAGAAAAGACATCTTGACAATATTGAATCCTTCTATCCATGAACATGGACTATCTCTCCATTTCTTTAGGTCTTTTTTTATTTTGTTCATCAGTTCATCTTCATACAGATTTTGTACATACTTTGTTAGATTTATACCTACATATTTCATGTACCGTGGAAATGGTATTGTATTTTTAATTTCAAATTCCACTTATTCATTGGTGGCATAGGAAATAATATTTTGTTGAAGATCTTTGCATCTATGTTCATAGGAGATATGGGTCTATAATTTTATTTTCTTTAATGTCTTTGTCTGGTTTGGGTATATGGATATGAATTAGGAGGCATTCTCTCTGCTTCTATTCTCTGAAAGAGATGGTAAAGAATTGTTATAATTTCTTCCTTAAATATTTGGTAGAGTTCACCAGTGAACCCATATAGGATTGGTGTTTTCTGTTTTAGAAGGTTTTAATTTTGGATTCAATTTCTTTACAAGATAGATGGAGACCTAGTCAGATTTTGTATTTCTTCTTGTGTATGTTTAGGAAAATTATGACTTTCAAAGAATTGATCCATTTCATCTTATTTATCAAATTTGTGGGAATAGAGTTGTTCATAGTATTCCTGTATTATCTTTAAAAAAATTTTTTTTTATTTACTTGAGAGAGAGAGAGAGAGAGAGATGTAGGGAACCTGCAGGGGAAGGGGCAGAGAAAGAGGGAGAAAGAATCCCAAGCAGACTCCCTGCTCGGCAAAGAGACTGATTCAGGGCTTGATCTTGACCCTCAGATCATGACCTGAACTGAAACCAAGAGCTGGACACTTAACCAACTGAGTCACCCAAGCTCCCCCTCCATTATCCTTTTAATGACCATAGAATCTGTAATGATGTCCCTTCTTTCATTTCTGAAAATAATAATTAGTTTCCTGCTTCTGGTTTTCTTTGTTAGTCTGGCTAAAAGCTTATTTAGTTCATTCATCTTTTCAAAGATCTAATTTTTCTTTTTAAAGATTTTATTTATTTATTTGACAGAGAGAGATCACAAGTAGGTAGAGAGGCTGGCAGAGAGAGAGAGAGGGAAGCAGGCTCCCTGCTGAGCAGAGAGCCCGATGCGGGACTTCGATCCCAGGACTCTGAGATCATGACCTGAGCCGAAGGCAGCGGCTTAACCCACTGAGCCACCCAGGCGCCCACAAAGATCTAATTTTTGATTTTGTTGTTTTTTTCTTCTCCATTGATCTCTTGGTTTCTTCTGTTTTGATTTCTGCTCTAATTCTTCTTCTTTTTTTTTTTTTTTTGGTAATTTATGACAATTTTTATTATGTTTTTTATTTTAATTCCAATATATTTAACACACAGTGTTATAATTAGTTTCAGGGGTATACTATGGTGAAAAAATGTGGAACACCTCACAGATTTGCATGTCAACCTTGCACAAGGACCTTGTTAATCTTCTCTGTATCATTCCCATTTTTTAAGTACATGTGCTGCTGAAGTGAGCACTCTGCTCTAATTATTACTTCCTTTCTTCTAACTCTTCTATCTTTTTTAATTTTTTTTTAAGATTTTATTTATTTGAGAGAGAGTGAGAGAGAGCATGAAAAGGGAGGTCAGAGGGAGAAGCAGACTCCCATAGAGCCAGGAGCCCCAAGTGGGACTCAATCCCAGAACTCCAGGATTGTGACCTGAGCTTAAGGCAGCCAGTTAACCCACTGAGCCACCTAGACGCCCACTCTTACCTTTTTAAAAATATATGCATTCAGTGCGGGGCGCCTGGGTGGCTTAGTGGGTTAAGCCACAGCCTTCAGCTCGGGTCATGATCTTAGGGTTCTGGGCTCGAGCCCCATGTTGGGCTCTCTGCTCAGCGGGGAGCCTGCTTCCCCTGCCTCTCTTCCTACTTGTGATCTCTCTCTCTCTGTCCAAAATATATATATATGTGTGTGTGTGTGTGTGTGTGTGTGTGTATGCATTCAGTGCTATGAATTTCCCCCAAAGCCCTATTTCCACTGCATCTCACAAGTTTTGATAAATTGTGCTTTCGTTTTCATTTAATTAGAAATATTAAAAAAAAATTTCTCTTGATATTTCTTCTTTGATCCCTCTGTTGTTTAGAAATGTGTTGTTTAATCTCCACATATTTTGGGACTTTCCAAAATATGTGGAGATTAAGCAGCACATTATTTATTTGTTATTCCATTATTTGTTTCTATTGTCTTAAATTAAGGTGCTTTTTTATGGCCCAGAATATGGTCTATCTTGGTGAATATTACATGTGAGCTTGAGAAGAATGCATATTCTGTTGTTGTTGGATGAAATAGTCTATAGCTATCAATTATATCCAGTTGATTGTTGGTGTTGTATAGTTCACCTGTGTTTTTCTGATTTTCTGCCTGCTGGATATGTTCATTTCTGATAGAGGTGTATTGACGTCTCCAACAATGATAGTGGATTTAAGTATTTCTCTTCTCAGTTCTATCAATTTTGCTTCATGCAGTTTGATAACTCTGTTGTTAGGTGAATACAAATTAAAGACTGTTATGCCTTCTTGGAATTAACCCCTTTGTCATTATGTAATGACCCATCTTTATCTTTGACAACTTTCTTTGCTTTGAGGTCTATTCTGTGTGAAATTAATATAGCTATTCCTGTTCTCTTTCAATTAGTGTTCACATTCTATGTACTTCTCCACCCATTAACTTTTAATATATATGTGTCTTTATATTTACAGTGTGTTTAGTGGATTGCTTATAGTTCTCTCTTGCTTCTTGATCCACTCTGACAATCTCTATCTTTTAATTGGTGCATTTAGACTGTTGACATTTTAAATGATTATTGATACAGTTAGATCAATATCTACCACATTTGTTACTGTCTTCTATTTGTTGTTCTTCTTATTTATTCTTATTTTTCTCTTCCACTCTTTCAGCCTTTTATGGTTTTAACTGAACATTTTGTATGGCACCATTTTCTCTCCTTTCTTAGCATATCAATTGTATATATATTTTTTGTTCCCTTGTCTCAGTGGTTGCCCTAGAGTTTACAGTATACATTTACAACTAATCCAATCCACTTTCAAAACACTATACCACTTCATGGGTAGTGTGAGTTCCTTATAATAACAAAATAATCTTAATTCCTCCCTCTTGTCTCTTGTATTATTGCTGTCACACATTCAGCTTGCAGATGAGCATACATACATATATATATATATATGTTATGCATATTATTATTCTGAACAAACTATTACCTATTAGATCAGTTAGGAATAAGAAAAACACGTTTTACTTTATCTTCACTTATTCCTTCTTCAGTGCTCTTCTTTATGTAGATTTGTTTCTAACCTATATTATTTTCTTTCTGTCTAAAAAACTTCTTTTTAAACATTCATTGCAACTCAAGTTTACTGACAAAAAATTCCTTCAATATCAATTAGTCTGAGGAAGTGTTTATTTCTCCTTCACTTTTGAAAGATAATTCCACAGGATTCAGAATTCCAGGTTGATTTTTTTTTTCTTTTAGTACTTTAAGTGTTTCACTCTACACTCTTCTTACTTGCTTGATTTCTGAGGAGAGATTGGATACAATTATTATCTTTTTTCCTATAGGTAATGTGTTTTATATCTCTGGCTTCTTGTAAGATTTTTTCTTTATCTTTGATTTTCTGTAGTTTGACGATGGTATCCTTTGGGGTAAACATTTTTGGATTTTTTATCCTTCTTGGTGTTCTCTGAGATTCCTTGATTTGTGGATTGGTGTCTGACATTAATTTGGGAAAAATTCTCAATCATTATTGTTACAAATATTTCTTCTGCTTCATTCTCTCTTTCTTCTCCTTTTGGTCTTCCCATTATACATTGTCACACCTTTTGTAGTTGTCCTTTGGTCCTTGGATATTCTATTAGGTTTTTCCTCAGTCTTTATTCTCTTTGCTTTTCAGTTTTGAGATTTCTATGAATATATTATCAAGCTCAGAGACTGTTTTCTCAACTACATACAGAGTTCTATTAAGTCCATCAAAGATGTTCTTTATGTGTTACAGGTATTTTTTTTAAATTTTATATATTTACTTGAGAGAGAGTGGGAGGGAAGGAGGAGGAAAGGGGAGAGTCCAGCAGACTTTGTGCTGAGTGCAGAGGCCTATGTGGGGCTTGACTTCATGACTCTGAGATCATGATCTGGGCTGAAACTAAGAGTTGGCTAGTTAACTGACTCACTACCCAGGTGCCTTACAGTATATATTTTTTAAACCTTTAGCATTTCTTTTTGGTTCTTATAATTGAATTTCCACCTCTCTGCTCATATTGTCTATCTATTCTTGCATTCTGTGTACTTTATCTACTGGAGCCCTTAGCATATTAATCATCATTGTTTAAAATTCCTGGTCTGATAATTCCAACATATCTGTCATGTGTTGTTCTGATGCTTGCTCTGTTTCTTCAAAACTAGGCCATGCTATTCTATCTGGACTGAAAGCAGAAGTACATTCTTCCACTTACAAAATATTTATCTTGCCCAAATTTGCCTAACCTATCTCTCATATGTTATACTTATTTTTTATGAATATTTTAAAATGTTGACACTCTAAAAAAATATGACTTTTCCTCAAGAGGGAAAAAAAAAACCTTTTCATTGTTGTGTTCATCTCAGTGCTTGAGTCATATAATTTTTACCCATCAGTTTCATAAAACGTCTTCATTGTAAGCTATTGGGATCAATTTGACAGTAAGACTTTGTATGATGAATGCATTCCTTAACTGTGAAGAAAGAAAGAAAGAAAGAAAGAAAGAAAGAAAGAAAGAAAGAAAGAAAGAAA
>NC_081561.1:100302744-100349198 GCF_022355385.1 Mustela nigripes
CCTAAGTAGAAGATTTAACCACTGTCCTAATTCTTCTTTGCTACTGCACTGTTCTTTGCAAAAAGGGTTAGAAACCAGCCCTGTTTTCTTTTACGTCCCTTTTGTTTTCCATCATGATTAGTTGGGAAGTCATAAATACATATTGTTTAACCACTTAAAAGAGGAAAAATAGAAATTGTTCTGTAATTATTTATGTAAAGCATACATTTGCCTACCAAATCTACCATAAAATCAAGAGGTAAAATTTGAACATTAGACACATTTAGGTTTGACTTCTTTGAGGCTATCCATGATGACAGACTGTCTAATATGTAGGGCTTGTTCATTCCTTTTGTGTGCTGGTGTGTACCCTTCTGGGGTTACTACTTGAAGACTGTTCCATCTTCCAGCAAGTATTCTACCTACCAGCAGGTGAGAATATTACATTATGGAATTTATATAGACTTCAATGGCAGGGAAAAGGTTGTGTTCGTGGCAAGTTCATGGCATATGTGCCATTGCAAAATAGATTCTTAACCCGAGACCTGATACACAGCAGCAGCTTTGAAATCTATGAACATTTTTAAATTGTATGCAAACATTTGTGCATGTGTTTATATTTTCTGTACATGGAATTCATAATTTCACTTATATTCAGAGAGAGTTATTCATCTAGTCCCATTGCAGAGTGGAGCAAAAGAACAACCAGACCACTGTCAAAGTCCTATAGAGTGACACCCCTATAAAATTACCTCTGAGAATAAATTAAGAATCCAGATCACTCAGGCCTCAGAATTGACTTTTTTGGCCCAATTATCTCCTGTCACAACCCAAATTATGGCTGGTAGTTTTACACCAAGATAATCAGCTCTTTTGGTGCCTTAAAAATGGAACAGTTTTATATTTGGTTTTTATTTCTTCTGTCATGTTAAAAACATATAAATACATATTCAGGTGAAACTTTTGTTTAAGGCTGTAAAAATATTTCTAGGAAACTGACAGTAAGAGAAAAGGAATTAAAAAGTTGCTTATCAACATGGTTAACGTTTCAAGTGAAAGCAATGAGGTACTAGTTTACCAATGTATATGCTAAAACATAAAGCAAGTTTGATAAGATTAATTGCATTATATATCAAGACTTGAATGATTTTTTAAAATCAAATTATTCTTTCTCATAATAAACCATGTCTTTTCTACTTTTCTCTGCCCAGTTAAGCAACACTAGATCTCAGAGTGTAGGTTGGTCATTTCAATCAATCTATAATAGATCAATCTATCATGTTTTGTATAGGGGAAGTGTTATTATTTCTATATAATTCCTAACAAACTAGAACCCCCCAAGCAACTTATGTTCATAAGAGGATTCCAGCTCCTTATTTTTGAACAGATTTATTAAGCACCTTCTTTTGAGCTAAAGCTCCCTTTAGCTTCATATTTGATGCCTAGAGATGTTTCTTTGATAAAAATAATAATAATAATAATGAAGTTATCCTTCAAAAATATATTTCACCAATCGTTCATATTCCTTGCTTTTCATGCAATGTCTCAGACTCAACTTCTACTCAGTTCTTCCTTTGTCAGTTTCTTATTTTGATTTCAACTCCAGAATTAAGCAGTTCATGGGCACTTGGGTGGCTCAGTTAGTTAAGCTTCTGCCTTCAGCTCAGGTCATGATGATCCTTGGGTCCTGGGATTGAGCCCCACTCCACATTAGGCTCCCTGCTAGGTGGGAAGACTGCTTCTTCCTCTCCCACTGCCCCAGCCTGTATTCCTTCTCTCGCTGTGTCTCTCTCTGTCAAATAAATAAATTTTTTTTAAAGCAGTTCACTCATAGTAAGAGTGAACAAAATACCAGAATAAAATATATTTCAAGAGGAAGGTGCTTTCCTTTATCTCTGAAGCATTTTACTACATTATTAATACTTGAAGATATATCTTATTTGCCAATTTTCCAATACAATAAAAAGAACTAGAGATTCTAATTTATTTTTTTTACCAAGTCTCTCTCTCTCTCTCTCTCTTTTGTTTTGGTAAGAAGTACATTTTTAGAATTTTATAAAATTTTAGAATTTTATAAATGGATAAATATGATTTTAAAAATGAAAGTTCATCCTTTGTATATGTTCTTTCTGAAATTATTACTTTAAATCATTATTTAAGTTTGTCATTGTATAGATTGTGGTGGGTGAAGTATTTTTTTTCTATAAAAGGAAATTATCATTTATCTATGCAGTATTGATACAAAATGTCAGGGTTCAAAAAAAAAGCTAAATTTAACAGCAACAATTGTAATCTCAAAAGTACTATATGATTGTAGGAAATGCTTTTAATGTGTTCTCTGAATTTATGGACCATAACAACAATAAAGATGATAAAGTCTGGTTGTGCTCGCATGTGGCTTCTCTTGAACATGGTGGGCAGTTGGTGGCACAGGTGGCAAAAGTGACAAGTTGCAATATCTTAGCATGATATGGGGACTATTTTAAGATCCATCCCTGTGGAAACTTAGGCAGATCAAAGGAACTGAATCTGATCTGTTAGTATCAAGCTATAATACTCCACATTGCTTTTTACTAGAAGTCTTGGTAAATAAAGGTATTCAATTAGTTTTTAAAAATTTTGCATCTTTACATAATAAAATTTTGATTTACAGAAGGTCATACTTTTATCATGACACAATTATTTGTAAAACAACAATATGAAAGACCTAAGAAAGCTATGTGTTCTTGATATAGAACACAAATTCTAGATAGATTGTGGAATTCAATTAAATAAGAGATTATAAAATAAAATGTCCCAATACTGTTGCTACTCTGAGCTAAAGATCACCTAATTATTGCTAGTTGGGCTAATTCATACTGGAAAAAAAATCAGGGCATAAAAGGACCAGTAATGGCTGGCTATATTTATTGTTTTCCTTACTAATTATCCTGTCATTTCAATATCACTAGCTTCAGAACATAGGTTTTTAATATTTTCAAAGCCAAGATATTCAAGTATTTTAAAGTTGGAGATTTCTTCTTGTTTTAATCAAAATTAATTTCCAATCTCTATGACAGTTTTTTAAAAAAAAGTGGTCTCTTTGCCCAACATGGGGCTGGAACTCACAACCCCCAAACCAAGAGTCATATGTTCTACTGACTGAGGCAACCAGGCACCCCTCCATGACAGTTTTTAAAAAGTGGCAATGGAACTCATTTAATGGTCCCCAATTATTTTCAGTAGACTTTCTGGTGGAATCCTCTCATAAAAACTTTTATAACTTTTTCTAAAAAAGATAATTTTAAAGTATGGTAGCAGAAACTTCTAGAACCATCAATCTACAATGCATATTAACTAATCATCTCCTGGAAGTTTTAGAGGATAAAGAGAATAAAATTATTTGTTAAGCAATTCAATTGGACCTGGGTATATTTAATTCAACCACATTTTTTTTTAGAACCATGTATTTGAAAAACAGATACTCAAGTCACAACTAGCAATCTGTTAGAAGCACAGAAAAAATACATGAATCCCTCAATTATAAGTTGCCAGCAAGTTTGAGACACCTCATCCATTTTACAGTAGCTTTCAAGGGGAAAAAACTATATTAAATAAAGATAATTTTTTAACTTGCCAATATCTTTTATCCATATAATTAGATTTTTTTTTCTTTCAGCATCAAATCAGCATTTCAGAGTAAATTTTCTGCATGTCTGACATCTAAGAAATCTGCATTATGGTAGGTAGTTTCAATTATGGATAATGCCATGGTGACCCACTGCATTTCTTAGTTCCTGCTCAACCTTGACCTGTTTAACATCTTAAAGCTTGATAGAATTTATTTTCTCTTTTTTAAAGATTTTATTTATTTACTAGTCAGAGCGAGAGAGAGCACAAGCAGGGGGAGCAACAGGCAGAGGGAGAAGCAGGCTCCCTGCTGAGTAGGGAGCCCTATGTGGGATTATAAGCCAGGTTGCTGAGATCATGACTTGAACTGAAGGCAGATGCTTAACCAACCGAGACACACAAATGTCCCTTGATAGAATTTCTAGGCACATTTGAGGAATATCAGTGTTTTTCCTGCACCTTCTGTTTGGGTAAGATCATAGTTTATTTTGTAAATTAAAAATTACTTTTCTTAAACCAGCTGGGAGCTTTTCACAGATAGATGTTCAATGCTTTAGTTAAAGGCTTTCATTTTACATAAACAAGATCCCTATTTAACTTAAAATTCAACAGCAAATAACACAATTGAACAGATTTCTTCTAAATACAGGTTTGCACATGCATAGACAATGACAATGTACTGGATTTTTTTTTTTTCTCTTTTCCCTGATGGCTGACAGGGTTCTAAGAAAATACCACTGTAAAATATAACCCAACTCTAAGTGCACTGAGTATGAAGAGAGAAAACTAGAATTGAGAAAATGTGGTATGTTCAACTTCTTTCTTTTTGTATATCAGTCTGAGTTCTCAGATCTTCTGTTTTCCTTTTGGATTTTACAGCTGTGGCATTTATTGAAAGGGTTAAAGACTTGAAGCAAAACTAAAGTGAACAATAATTGCAACATAATCAATGGCAACCGTATAATAACATCTCATAGTATCTATTAAAAAAAAGTATCTTTTTTTAAAAAGCGAGATAGTTATCAGAGAGTTCACATGTTTGTTCGTTCCATACTATGTTGCTGACATCTTGATTGTGGATTCTCTGATACTGACTAGGTAAAGTTCTTGCATGCTTCCCTGACTTTTTCTTTGTTGCTAGTTAATGTCATTTTCAGGAGGGCCCTTAATCCTATTCTACACCTTCCCACTTGGCCTCCTCAGTTCAGCTTCCCACCTGAAAGACACCATCTTAACCATGTAAACTGTAGTTGTAGCAGATTATGGTTGGATGGTGAAAGAGATACCAATTTTACCATATTAAGGCAAGAGGAGAATTAAATTGGTTCCTGTAATCTAAGGAAGTACAGAAAAACCCAATAATAAGTCAGGAATCACTGAGTCTGAGGAAACTCTGGAAACATGGGAGAGGCCCTGGACCAACTTAATTACGTGGATGAAAAGGTGGCATTTTCTAGAAGAGAACTGTTAATCAGACACTATCAGATGTTCCCTACAAAGCAAAAAATAAAGTCTACACATTATTTATAATTTGTGAAGACTTTGTGACACTTTAGGTGGGAAAATTTGGTAAACAAGTATTATAATTCATATTAAAATTAGTATTAAAATTAAAATTAGTATTAAAATTTGGTATACAAGTATTATAATTACAATAAAATAAAGTACTGCAATGGTGGATCACTACACATTTTGAAATTTTGCTCACCAATACTAACTTTTAAAGATTTAAAAAGTCACAAGGCTTGCAAAAGTTAGATTGATTTTAAAATAGTTCTTCCCCAATTCCCATGATCATTTGCTCCATCTTCTGCTTCAGAAGCCACACATGTATGGGACACAAATATTCTAGCACTTTTCATTTTTTGTTTAGAGTCTGTTAATATTTTGAGACTGATTTATAAATCTAAGGAAGAATGAAAGTGTCAGAGCAAATGTATTCCATAATTTCCTAAAGTTGTTAGTAAATATCTTAAAAACAAGAGGAACAAGGGAATGTTGCTCTTGGTGAAAGAGGAAGAAAGCCAGACAACTAATAATAACAAAACGAAGCACATATTTTCAAGAAGAATACACTGGTGATGAGGAACAGAGAAGCAAAGGAAAATTATTTTGGAATGACTTTTTAAAGTCAGATGTAATCAAATCATCAGAACAAAGAAAACATGAAAAGCAAAGTTTATAGAGCTCATTACACCTTCACCAT
This sequence comes from Mustela nigripes, assembly GCF_022355385.1. NCBI lineage: Eukaryota > Metazoa > Chordata > Mammalia > Carnivora > Mustelidae > Mustela > Mustela nigripes. The sequence continues at coordinate 100,308,539 of NC_081561.1, forward strand.
TATGTTAACATCAACCCTGTTATTATCCTTGCTTTGTTACATGGCTGCCAGCGGCAGAGCTAGAGTATGAATGCAAGTCCTCTGGCAACAAATTAATGTCCCTTCTCTTACTCTAGACTGTCTCCCACTCAAGCCCTTTACATGATTGAAGGCAGACATGCCTTCTACATACTGAGAGTTAGAAGTCCTACCCCCAGTACCTGTTAGCTCAGGGACCTCAAACAAGTTACTTTAACCTCTTTGCACTTTACATGACCATCTATGCAATGAGAATGATGAGATCCTTTCTGTCATTATTGAGTTGTTGGAAGATCAAGTAAGGCAGTGCTTTTTAACAATAACATTTATACATATAAGGGATTGTTATAATTGAAGTACATAAAGAAAATGGTTGATGAGATTTCCCAGGCACTAGTTACTATCTTTAAGGACTCATGGTAGCGATAGTTGAAAATAATTTCTCTCTCAATTAGGCACCCTTGGGCCATTGTGGAGTTAGTATTGCATCCAGTTTATGTCTCCTCACCTTGAGGATGCTGTGAAGTGGGGAAGTTCAGAGTAGTTTAATAATATGATTAAAGTGGTGAATAAATAAGACCCATGAGAACAGGTAGAAGGAGTTGGAATTAATTAGTCTGGAGACAATAACCGCCTCCTAATACATGAAGCATTATCATAAGAAAAATGTAGACTGACTTTTATCCATATTCTCTCATAAATGACCTGAAAGGAGCTTGAAAATACAGTATAAACATAAGAAGGAATCTACTGATAGGGTTGTTTGTTAAATATTAAAATAGGCTATAAAAAGAAGTTGTGGCTTCTTCTTTGTCAGTGATTTTTTTCCCAAGAAAAAATAGACACAAATCAATCAGGTATGGTCAGTGAACAGATATACTTGCAATCAGGGAACTAGAAAAGCTGAACTATTGAGATCTTCTTCCAGCTCTCAAGAATTCTATAGTTCTCTGGCCACTTCCCTTGAATAATCGTAACATGGGTAGATAGCAAATTTTTCTAATTATCTTAGTCCAAATATGCAGACTACATGAATCCGTAACTATCCTAATATATGTAGTTTGTTGTTTGTTTGTTTTAGAGGAATGTGTGATAGATGGAGAAGTTGAGTTCATCTAATTGTTTGGTTCCTGGCAGAGTATCATCGTTAATATGAGTAAGACTAAAAAGCAATTTTTTTTAAAGATTTTATTTATTTATTTGAGAGAGAGAGAGTGAGAGAGAACATGATCAAGGAGAAGGTCAGAGAGAGAAGCAGACTCCCCATGGAACGGGAGCCCTATGAGGGACTCGATCCCGGGACTCCGGGATCATGACCTGAGCCGAAGGCAGTCGTCCAACCAACTGAGCCACCCAGGCGTCCCTAAAAAGCAATTTTTTAAAAAGACTTTATTATTGGGCAGAGAGAGAGAGCACACAAGCTGGCAGAGTGGCAAGCAGAAGGAGACTTCCAGCTGAGCAGAGAGCCCGACATGGGGCTGGATCCCAGGACCCTGGGATCAAGACCTGAGTTGAAGGCAGGCACTTAACCAACAGAGTCACCCAGGCACCCCTGCAAAAGAGCAATTTTAAATGGATTTCCCCCCTTTATCACATTTCTCACTCCCATCCTCCGCTCCCCAACTGGTAACTGCTCTAATGTGTGTAATGGATATTCTTAAGTTTAAATGTATCTTTGGAATAAGTGGTGTGGTTCTGTGTGTGTGTGTGTGTGTGTATTTTAAAATTTCTGCAAATAGGTCTCATTTATTATCTTCCATTTTCACCAAGCATTATGCTTTTAGGAGCAATGCTGTTTTTAACTGCTGTGTCATATTCAGTAGCGTTCATCCACAGCTTTCTCATTCCTCTAGTGTTGGTCAATGAGGTTGTTTCCAATTCTCTGCTTCCACAGTGTTGTGGAAAATATATTCTCTTACATGCTTCTTATTGTAAGGTTTCTCTCTCTCCTTTTTTCTTTAGAAGTATGATCGGATAATAAAACACAGTTGGTACATATGCAATTACTTTGCCAGATTGTTCTCCAAAATGGCAGTGGCCAAGTTGTTGTTCCCCCAGCAACACTTAGCATTATAGGACTGGGTAATGTTTCCTTATCTGATGATCATAACGTAGTATTTCATTGTCAGTTTTCTTCTTTACTTACTGAGAAAATATATTTGTTATTCATTCACTTATTTTCCCATCTTTCTAGGATTTTTCAGTGTGTTTGCTTCCATGAGTTCCCTCTATAGCATAGCTGTTAATCTTTTATCTATTACTTATGTCTATTCCATTCATCTATTTGTCTGTTACAACTGACATTTGGTTTGGGATTGCAGAGTAATTCAAGATAGTTGACATCTTGATAAGTCACTGTTAAGTCACTCCACATAGAGACATAGGCTTCACGTCCACTTATTTAGTCTTTAATGTCATTTAGTAGAATTTAAAATTTTCTCCCTAAAGAACTAACACATTAGTGATATCTCTCCTAAAATGTAATTATCCCTCTACAAATTTGGCATTATTAACTAATTTAATGTATATGTTCCATATTTATCTCCTTTAAGACCGTAGTGTTTATAAACACGTTAAGACAAGATCTAACTTCATCTGTGCATAAAGCTAAATGTCTACCCAGCTCTAAAGATAGATATTGATATGTACTTTCCATTATATAATTCCTTATTTTTTCTCTTGTAAAATGCCTTAGACAAAATGGTAAATCCTTACTATTATTGTTTTTAGAATAAAGAATCATTTTTAGAATAGAAGGTTGTTGAATCAATAACAGTAGAATCAAGGAGTAATCCAGTCCCTCATTTATATTACAAAATTTTTACTGACTTCCTACCATGTCGCAGGCTGTCATATATTCTAGGATGATAAGTGGATCTCTATGATCCTGAGACCCTTTCAGGAGATCAGCAATTTAGAGGTCTGTAAGATAAGAATTATATTCACAACAATTTTAAGATGTTACTTGCATTTTCAACTCCATTGACATTTGCACTGATGGTGCAAAAGCAGTTCCAGAGGGTGAAACTTCCAGTGTCTTAGCTTGAATCCGGATAGTGACAACAATCTGTACCAAAAGTCATTGTGTTCTTCACTGACATGAATTCATAATGAAACAACAAAAAACAAAACAAAAAAAGCCACCCAGTTTTATTTAAGAATCTCCTTGCTGAGGCAATACAATTAATAATTTTATTAAATCTAATCCTTGGATATAACTTAATATTTTGTGATAAAATGGAAAGTATGTATACTGAAATTACCACGGTCATCTTGAAGAAAAGCACTCCCCCCCCCTTTTTTTTAAAGATTTTATTTATTTATTTGACAGAGAGAGAGAGAGAGAGAGATCACAAGTAGGCAGAGAGGCAGGCGAGAGAGGAGGGGAAGCAGGCTCCCCACTGAGCAGAGAGCCCAATGTGGAGCTCATCCCAGGACCCTGAGATGAGGACCTGAGCTGAAGGCAGAGGTTTAACCCACTGAGCCACCCAGGTGCCCCAAGAAATAAACTTTTTATTTTTATTTATTTTTTTTTTTTTAAAGATTTTATTTATTTATTTGACAGACAGAGATCACAAGTAGGCAGAGAGGCAGGCAGAGAGAGAGAGGAGGAAGCAGGCTCCCTGCTGAGCAGAGAGCCTGATGCGGGACTTGATCCCAGGACCCTGAGATCATGACCTGAGCCGAAGGCAGCGGCTTAACCCACTGAGCCACCCAGGCGCCCAGAAATAAACTTTTTAAAAATTGAAAAGAAAAGAAAAAGTGCTTTTTCCGAAAAAACTGTATCAATTTTTTTTCATGGAATATCATTATACATTGAAAGGATGTTTACAACTGGCTGACAAACTTTGATTATCAGACTTGGATATTTGGAAAATATGTTCTCAAAAATGAAAAAAAGTGAATATTTCATTTCAAAAGAAACAATAGTTGATGTTGATAAAAAACAAAAGCTTTCGAATGAAAATTAGAATTTTGGAAAATTTTTATCCACCACCATAAACTTGATGGCTTCCCAATACTTAAAGACTTTTCTGATGAGATCAGAACAAGTGTGATTTTTAAATATCATATAATAAAATGAGTCAACATTTGAAGAATCTTCATAAATGATCAAATGACCAATGCATAGAATTACAAAACCATGCACAGGCAGACAATCCATTCAAATTTTAAAATAGACCAATCAATTTTAATGTACACTGAAAAAGTTAATTGATATGGTTTCAGATTCCATGTTGTAATCAGCCTTTAAAGAACTGCCACTTGTTGAGTTTTAGTTTAGTATCAAAGAAAATATATACAAATGTCTGAAAGCTTATAAAATCTTCTTCCCTTTCCAAATACATGTCAGTATCAGGACAGATTTTAATCAACACAACATACCACAACAGATGGAATGTAGGAACAGATACAAGAATCCAGAAGTCTTTTATTAAAAGACATTAAAAATATTTTAAAAAAATATTTGTAAAAATAAAAAATAATACCAATCTTTCACTAATTTATTTGTTTTAGAAGATAGAATTACTTTTAATAAAAATGTAATTTGTGTTAACATGTAACAGATTCATTACTGTTTTTTTTTTTTAAGATTTTATTTATTTATTTGTCAGAGAGAGAGCGAGAGCGAGCACAGGCAGACAGAGTGGAAGGCAGAGTCAGAGGGAGAAGCAGGCTTCCCACAGAGCAAGGAGCCGGATGTGGGACTCCATCCCAGGACACTGGGATCATGACCTGAGCCGAAGGCAGCCGCTTAACCAACTGAGCCACCCAGTCATCCCATTACTGTTGTTTTAAAATAAAAAAAAAATTTTAAAAAGTTGGGTATTCATCCTTTCTGATGGAGGCATAATACTTTGCTTATTTGTGGAGCATAACAAATAGCATGGAGGACAAGGGGAGTTAGAGAGAAGGGAGTTGAGGGAAATTGGAAGGGGAGGTGAACCAAGAGAGACTATGGACTCTGAAAAACAATCTGAGGGGTCTGAAGGGGTGGGGGGTGGGAGATTGGGGGAACCAGGTGGTGGGTATTGGAGAGGGCACGGATTGCATGGAGCACTGGGTTTGGTGCAAAAACAATGAATACTGTTACGCTGAAAATAAATAAAAAATTAAAAAAAAATAAAGGGATACTTAAGTATTTTTTAAATTTCTCAGTTTTAATTTCTAATAGTTGTTAATAATAGATATAACTCACATATGCAAAAGTTCTTTGGGGTCCTGAGTGATTTCTAAGAGTATAAATTTCCTGAGACAAATAAGTTTGAGATCCACTGCTCTAAAACTAGAGAAGAGAATGAAAGAGACAAAGCCCCCGCCCTCATTGTAGTTGGGGTATACAGGTGAACAGATATATAAATATAACTTCAGATTGTGTTAAAGCTTAAAATAAATGAAGTGTCTGGGTTGCTCAGTGGGTTAAGTGCCAACTCTTGGTTTCAGCTCAGGTAATGATCTTAGGGTCACGAGGTCAAGCCCTGTATAGGGGTATCTTCTTTTATTATTTTTTAAAAAATTAATTTACTTATTTTAGAGTGAGAGAGAGAGAGAATGAGGGGGAGCGACAGAGGGAGATAGAATCTCAAGCAGACTCCATGCTGAGCATGGAGCCCAAGGTGGTGCTGGATCTCACAACCTTGAGATCAAAACCTGAGCCCAAAGCAAGAATTAGATGCTAAACCCATTGCACAACTCAGGCACCCTGGGTAAGAGTACTTCAAATAATAAGCTCAGGGAAGTTTTCTTTGAGGAAGTTACAATCTGATCTTAAATTTGAAAAGGGACCAATTAGAGAGCCAGAGGAAGAGCATTCCAGGTAAGATAAAGAATTTCATCAGTCTGAGACAAAAAGAGTTTCCATGTTTGAGAACCAAAGATGAGGCCAGTGTGGCTGAGGTGGAACAGTCATCAGAGAAAGCAGTGGTAGAGGAGGTTACACAAGTAGGCAGAGGAACCAGGATCTTCATGGCAATCATTCAAATTAAAAGAGAATTTCAGTGGGAAGACACTAATGGCTGGAATGAAGAAAGCTGAATCTGGCTATTGTGCCAAGGATAGATTGCTTGGTAGTGAGTTGGTATTAAGAGTTGAGGCAAGGAGACTAGTTATACAGGCAAGACACTGGCATGAAGAGGAGTCAAGTGGGTAGGCCAAGGCGGTGGCCATGGAGATTGAGAAAAAGTGATAAACTCCAATATTGTTGGAAATAACAGTAGGGTTGATAGAATGGCTGTGGGGAATGAAAAAAGGAGGAATCAAAATGAATTCTTAGGTCTTCAAGTAGAGCGACCAAGTGACTGAGAGTGTGTTTCCTGAGATTGCTCACCATTCTGACACACCTTTAGCTCTCTTGCACCTCTCCATCACAACTGTCTTGTAAAACCTGAAACCTGGTCAAATCTAAATGACATTGACTCTTCCTGTGCATCTGAGCAATGAAAACATGGATAGAAAAAAATCACATGCTCAAGCTAACTGATCTTTCTTCACAACCTCAAAATTTAAGTGGGCCTTTCTTCGACTATGCCATCCTACTATAATTTCCTAGCTAATTCACCTTCTTACTCTCTTAAATAACTATTGTACATATTCTTTTCTCTCTTTTGACCTCTAGTACCTCTCTGTTCTCCATTTTCTCAGCTGATAATGACCTTACTTTCTATTTTAGTAAAAACTGAACTTCCACACTTCTGGTCACATCTACCAATCCACTGTAAACTGAGCCTTCTGCCTTACCTCTCATTGTAATGGATGAACAGTCTGGTCTCCTACCTAAGAGCACCATCTCCATCTAAACTCTGCACCCTGTCTTTCTTGCCTAATTGTGAACTGTTCCAACAGATAATTCCTGTATTTCCTGAATCATCAGTCAACATCTGTAGCACCCTAAATAAGCTTTCACTCCCTCCATTCCACTAAGATAACCTTGTCAAAGTCATCAGTGACATTCATGTTGTTAATGTAATGATGTTTCTCAGACTTTATCTTACTTACCTTCTCAGCCGCATTTAAGAGAGTCAACCACTCCCTTCTTGAGACATTTCTTTTATTTTTCCTCCAGGCTCCATGCTCTCTTGGTTCTTTTTCACTGGTCACTCTTTCTTCAGTCTTCTCAGCAGGTTCTTCATCATCTTCCCAATCAGTAAATGTTGAAATCTCCCAGATTTCACTCATTGGAACTCTTCTTTCTATATATTCTCCTTTGTTGATCAAGTCATGTGGCTTTCAATACTTTTTGTATACTGATAAACCCCAATTAATATTTTTCACCTGACTACTCCCTGAAACCCCAGACTCAAATATTCAGTAATCACTTGACATCACCATTTAGTTGTTGAGCATTTATTTCAAATTAATGTCTAACTGAGCTGCTATCTCCCTGCACCCCTCCCATATCTGTTCCACCTACAACCATCATCATTTCAGTAACATCATAACTCTTTGTTTAAGTCAAAAACCTTGAAATATACCTGACACTTCTGTTGTACAATCCATCAGTAAAATTCTGTTGGCTCTAACTTCAAATCATATCTGGACTTCTACTACTTCTCACCACCTTTATTGCTACCACTCTAGCCCACGTCATCATCATCTCTTGCCTACACACTCCTAACTGGTGTTTCTGCTTCTGTCTTCATCTGCCTACAAGATATTATGCAGAAGCTAGAGTGATTTATTTAAAACATAATTTTAATAATGTCTAGTTAAACTCTTCCAAGGCCTTTCCATTTCGTTGTGACTAAAAATCAAAATCCTTACCATGGCCTCCAATAAATGATCTGGTCCCTTGCCACCTCTCAATCTTGTTTCCTGACCACCTTCCCCTTCTATCCCACCTCTCAACTCCACTTCAGCAACACGACTCCTTGCTGTTCCTTGAACACATTAAGTACACTCCTACTTTAGGACCTTTCTCACTTGCAGCTCCCTCCATCTGAACTGCTCTTATTTTAGATATCTACATGGCTCACCTCCTTGCTTCTTTCGGGTTTCTGCTTGAATATCATCTTTTCATAAAGACTGTCCCTTAATACCCTTCAACTTCTAGGTGAAGATGGAAGATTGAACACATGTGTTTCTTTCAGCACTCTCCTCAAACTCCACTAAGTGACAGTTAATGAATTATTTTAAGCCCATGGACTCACAAAGACAATCACAACAAAAGAGGAGACACTAATGACAAAATTTTGAAAGCTGTAAAGGAGAGATAACACAAAACACACCACCCCACACTTCCTATCCATTCCTCTTATTTTTCTCAATAGCGCTCAACTTAGATAAATGTGGATACATATAAACACAAGATATCTACTTACTTCTAAATTTTTTGTTGTATTCCCCTCCCCCTCCCCAAGAATGTACGCTGCATGACAGCACTCTTTTCATTTTGGTTCATTGTTGAATTCTCAGGCTTTGAAATCATATAGCTATTCAGTGAAATTTTTTGGCTGAATAGCTGGTGTGGTCTGGACAAGGTGCCATTTATGGGAGGTGTGAGGGTTGTGGCAATCAAGAATTCTTATTTGGATGTTAAGTCTGAGGTACTTTTAGACATCCAGGTGAAGATATTAAGTGGGAATCTGGATATTTGGAACAGATTGCCGAATGCAGACATCTGGGCTGAATGTATAAATTTTGGAGTCATGAGCACTAGGGCTAGGTGAGATCACCTGGGAGAGTACAAACACAAAAAGAGAAAAATATCAAGCTCTGGAGAACTTCATCATTTGGAGGCCAGGAAACTAGTGGTCCCCAAACTTTTAGAATCATATAGCTTTATCTGTAAAAAGAAGAAAAAAAATGATTTAAGTTGAGCAATGTGAAAGAGGGTATTTATTTATTTATAAATTATATGTATTACTGTACAAATATATTATGTACATTATAAAATACAAAGACATAGATATTAAAAAAGAATGAACTAAAGGATTTCCAGTTAAAGAGGAGGTATTGTACACATGCATTTTTTAAGTCCCTTCTGGAGACCAATATAGTGATAGTAAATGGATTTTTTAAAAAAAGTATAAACCCACAAGGACAAAGAGAACAAGAGTAAAACAATAACATCAGAATATAGGAAGCTGGAAAGAAGAGAGATGAATGGCAACTAACTTTGACTTGGGAAAGCTGAAGCTGCAGTGGGGAAAAGCCAAGAGGCAGCTTGATTTGCAAGGCAGAATCCGGTCCCTACCCCTGCTCCAAAGGCTCAGGAATTGGTGTCTGGCACCTCTGGTAGAGAAGGTAAATGTCAGGCAATAACAGACTTGGCTCAAAAGCTATTTAAGAAGCAGCTACACCTTCAGACACCTCCATCACTCTGCACTATAGGTGACTAACCCCCTACTACACAGCAACTGGGGGGTTATTTTCTGGAGACGATTAAGTACAGAGTCTTGAGAAAACAACAGACACAAATTGAAGATGGGAATTCCAAACAAAAAACAGGTAGACTGGGTCAAAGTTAACATCGGAATGTTTAAAACTAAAATACCAAGAAGAATCTCTATATGTTTCTTTGGGATAGGGAGACAAATAACAAAAAGAACACTATCTTGATGGGTAGCGATGATTGCCAGTGAATTCACCAACATAAAAGGAAAGAAAAAAAGAACGCTATATAAACTTCTCTTTATTTCGTAGAGCCATTGAAAATATTTATTTCTATTTCTTTTTAAGTACAAGGATTGTTTGAACATTATTGTAGTACTTCAATGCAGATATTTAAATAATTCCATTTGTTGTGTCCTGGACTGAAAGTAGTAAATATTGATTTCTTCTGTTCTATTTAACTAATTATGCAGACTCTACTTTGAGCACCAGGGCATCACCAAAACTTACTTACAGGTTTCATGTGATGTATGTATATATGTAGAGAGACAATCCTTAGAGATGCAGTAATGATATCTCGCTTTTATAATATTATATTTTGATACTCATATATACCTTGAGTATCCAACATATTTTATATTTAATTTACAGTGAAGCTATCTTTGTTAGTGGAAATCACTATGCTTTTGTTATTCTTTGCCTACAATGTCCTTTTCCTCCTTATCTGTCTGAATATCTCTCACTTACCTTTCGAGAACTATCTCAAATATGATTTCTTCTTTAAGGGCTTTTTTGACTCCCCTCAACTGTGATTGTTCCATTATGTATGCAATACAGTACATTGTTTGCACTTCTATTGTGTCAGTCCGTACATTGTTTTAAAATTATAAGTCTGCTAACTCTCTTAGTCCAGGTACTATATCTTATTTATATATATAGTCCTAATTGACTGTAGTACTGGACACAAAGTAGTTATTTAATACATTTTCAAATGGATGTTTGGAAATGATTTTGTGTCCATTATCTTATTTGACTTTCCCAGATTCAGTCAGTCGCTAGATCCTAGTGCTCTAAATATTTATTATATCTATCACTTCTTACTTATAATATATCATGCCAAGAATTCATGCTCTCACTGTATGTTGCTGGGACTATTACCATCTTTTTTTTTTAATATTTTATTTATTTATTTGACAGACAGAGATCACATGTAGGCAGAGAGGCAAGCAGAGAGAGGAAGGGAAGCAGGCTCCCTGCTGAGCAGAGAGCCCAATGGGGGGCTCAGTCCCCCCCTGGGATCATTACCTGAGCCAAAGGCAGAGGCTTTAACCCACTGAGCTACCCAGGCACCACTGGGACTATTAGCATCTTAACCTGACTTTGGTCCCTAATCTCGCTCTCTTCCAGTTAATACTATATTTGTCCATCAGAATGACTTAACACAAATTTCACCATTTTCTATATATATATTAAAAACTTTAAGTTGGTTGGGTACCTGGGTGGCTAAGTGGGTTAAAGCCTCTCATGGGGCTCTCTGCTCAGCAGGGAGCCTGCTTTCCCCTCTCTCTCTGCCTCTCTGCCTACTTGTGATCTCTCTAAATAAATAAATAAAATCTTAAAAAAAAAAAAAACCTTTAAGTTGGCTACATAACAGATATAATAAAGTACAAAATAGTATATTTATCCTCCTGCTTTAAACATTTAGAAACCAGACAAATTTTCAGACATTTAGACAACTGGCAATGCAGGACATTGACCCTTGAGAAAAAGGAAACCAATCTAACAAAGTGAGCCCTTTGATTGCCCTAGCTTACTCCCTGGAAAAAATTTCTAGTCCATAACAAAGTAAGAGAGAACCCAAAACAAAGTCTTGCTCAGTTCAAGAGAGTTTAGAGTTCAGAGAGATGTTAGTAGCTAGAATTTGTGAAGAGGTGAGAGCATCAGTTAGAGTAGTGTACTTGCTCCAGAAACCTTCTGAGTGTTCCCTAAAAGTCTTGAGACTGAATACTACTCTGTGAAGGAAAGGAAGGAACTTCCTGGGGCTGAAGAAAAACCATCAGGAAGGAATAGGCTAACATAGGCTAACAGGCTCACATAGGAAGGTAATAGTTTATGTTCTAACTAACCAGAGTGGAACACCTCTTAATACATGTGCATTAAAAAAAAAAAAAAAAAAACATGGGCATTAAGTAAATCTTCAGAAGGAGGATGCCTCAGTAATGGGGACACATTAGCTTACACTAAATGTTATTCTAGACTGCTTCAGAAAGTTTAAAAACTAACCACAAAAGAATCAGACTGATTTCAAGCCACAAAGCCCAACAATACTTAATTGAATACAACGTCCAGGGTCTAACAAAAAATTAATAACATTAAGTATTCATCAAATATTTCCAAGCATACAAAAAAGCAGCAAAATGCAACTTATAACCAGGAGAAAAAAAATCAATCAATAGATACAGACCCAGAGATGAGATAATAGAATTGACTGACACGGATATTAAAATAGCTATTATAAATATATTTCATGTTCAAGAATGTAGAGGAAAACATGAACATGAGAATGAGAGAAATGGAAGGTGTTAAAAAGCAAGTTTTTAGATGAAACCAACATGATCTGAAATGAAAAGAAACTGAATGGGATTAATAGCATATTATACACTGTAGGAAAAAGATTAGTGAACTTGATGATGCAGCAATAGAAACTATCCAGAATTAAATAAAGAGAAATAATTTTATTTGTTTATTTATTTAAATTTTTTTAGAAAGAGAGAGTGGGGAGGAGCAAAGGGAGAGAGAGCGTCTTAAGCAAACCCCATGCCCAGTGCAGAACCTGAAATGGGGCTTGATCTCATGACCCTGAGATCATAACCTGGTCAGAAGCTTAACTGAGATACCCAAGTACTCCCAGAGAAATAATTTTTAAAAATAAACATAAATGAGTTGTGGAACAATATCAAATTAGTCTAAAAATGTATGTGTTATTGGAATACCAGAAGGGGAAGGCAAAAGAGAGAAAAAATATTTAGAACATAATAGCCACAATTTCTCCAAATTTGGTGACAATTATATTCCCAGAGATTCAGAGATCTTAATGAGCTTCTATAAGCATTAATATAAAGAAAAGCACATCAAGACACATCATAATCAAATTATTAAAATCAGTGATTAAATGAATTCTTAAGGGCACCCAGAGATAAAGAATACATTATATTCAGAAGAATACAGATAAAAATGTCAACAGATTTCTTATGAGAAAACACAGAGACCAGAAGATAATGGACGAACTTCATTAAATAAATGAAACAAAAGAAAAAAAGTTTAACCTATATTTCTATACCCAGAAAAAAAAATCTAATAAGGAGGAAAACGTTTTTTTTTTTTTTTCCTTTGGATGTAGGAATGTAGAAAAAATACTGTTTTTTTTTTTTTTAAATCATAGCAATGAGAACAAATTTGTAATAATGAATTACAAACTCATAAATTTTCCTGAACCCATCAGAGAACTAAGATTACCAGGCACCCATAAGCTCTGAAATCAAAAACAGACCTTTCCAAAGAGAGAAAGAGAGAGAATGTGAGAATTGGCTCATCTGTGGCATAATATGGGAAAATGAGAAGATACACCCTAAAAGCATGTAAGAAGAATTTAGCTAAAAATTAAAGAGATTGATAAAAAAGCTAAGTTTGGGTTAGCAAGAGAATATAGATACTTGAAAGCCACAGACACAAGACGAGTATGTACCAACCTGCAAATCCTTTTCCATGGGTTTCCATTGGGAGCTCACAGAAAAAGAGGTTATAGGCAGAAGAGACCAGAAAGATCTCCCTTCAGGGGTGCAGGATCACTGAAGGGAATTGAGTGCTGCTGTGGGAAAGACAAGAAAAATCTCCTGGATCCTTTACCTCTATGAAATAAAAGCCTTAAGTCATGGAGGTAGAGGCAGTAAAGCCTGATACTCCCAGGAGTATCAGTACCAGTGTGGCTGGTGGTTGGGTAAAAGAAAAATACCCTCTCCTTATAAGACAGAGGCAGAAAATAGTCCTAGACACAGATTCCATATCAATCAATACCACTGAAGTTCTCTTATTACTGGTGTGTGGGTGGAGGGGGCAGGGAACAGGAGTCTGGAAAGTCCTAAACAAGACCCATTAAGGATACAAGGCACAGTTTGGGTGTCATGAGGAGGAAGGACAGCTCTGGTAAAGGTACACAGAGTACAACTAAGACTGAGTGGATCAGAACAACAGAGAAACTTCCTGCCCTTCCCCAGATAGCAAGCATTGAATCATGATCAATAACAGGCTATCACTGGGGAGGAAGCAAAATTTGTGGGGAAAGCTGTCCAGTGTGGCATAATTGCACAGGGAAGGCTGAAAGCTGAGGGTATATCAGGCTTATTGGAAAAAACAACAACAAAAACCACTCAGCACAGAGTCCCCAGTCCTAACCAGAAAGTAAGCCTAGAGGACAATGAAACTGGTAGAGAGCCATAAACACAGTAACAACAAAAACAGTTCAACTTCTGACTAGGTTGAATCAACACACCAAAGTCAGGGGGTAAAAGAGGCGTGTCTATCTCCAAATATAAATAGTATCTTCAATTTCTACAGTTCTATATATACTGTCTAGTATTCAATAAAAATTATCTGACACATAAAAGCTAAGAAAAGTCAACTCATTGTAAAAGCAATTAACAGAATCAGAATCAGAGATGATCTAGAGGTCGGAAATCATGCAGTGAATTTAAAATAACTACTATTAAAATGTTAGTAGTTCTACTTGAAAAGGTAGGCAAATACATGAGTACATAAGAAATTTTAGCAGAGCAGTGAAAACCATGAGAAAGAGTCTAATAAAATGCTATAAATAAAATACAAACTCCAAATCAACAAAAATAGATGCCTTCAAAGTGCTCCTCAATTGACCTGATACAGGAAATAACTGGTAAATTTGAAAATAGCTGATCAAAAATTATGCAGAGTAAAACACGAAGAAAAAAAACAGAGTGGGAAAAATACAACAGAGCATCCAAGAACTGTTGGGCATAATAGAAATTAGTTCAACATACATATATATGGAATTATAGGAGAGAGGTATAATGGGACAACATGCGGTGCCTGGGTGGCTCAGCCAGTTAAGCGTCTACCTTCAGCTCTGGTCATGATCCCATATTCCTGGAGTCTAGCCCCACAACTAGCTACCTGCTCAGCAGGGAAGCCTACTTCTCCTTCTCCTTTTGCCACTCCCATACTTGTGCATGCTCTCTCTTTCTCAAATAAATAAACAAAATATTTTATTAAAAATGGGACAGTATATGATTTGGAGAAGATAATGGCCAAAACTAAAGAAGACAGACATAGAAGACAAACATAAAGATGACAAAAAAATACCTCAGAGTATACAAAAAATCCTCCCAATATACAAAAAACTGAACCCCTACATGTATCATGTTCAAAGTGTGTAAAACTAAAAACAAAGAAACAACTTCAAGGGTATCAAGAGAACACACACACACACACACACACACACACATACAGAGACAAAGGAATAGAGCTGACAATTAAAGGAGATTTTTACATCAGAAACTATGCAAGCCAGAACAATGAAGTGACATTTTTTAAAGTATTGAAGAAAAGAACTGTCATCGTGGGATATTTTACCCAGAAAAAATATCTTTCAAATATAAAAGCAAAATAGGGGCACCTAGGTGGCTCAGTTGTTTAAGCATCTGCCATCAGCTCAGGTTATGATCCCAGGGCCCTGGGATTGAGTCCCACATTGGGCTCCCTGTTCAGCGGGGAGCCTGCTTCTCCCTTTCTTGCTCTCCCTCTTTGTGCTTCTCTCTCTCTGTTTCTCTATGTAAAAATAAATAAATGAAATATTTTAAACAATCAATAAGATCGATAAACCACGGGCCAAACTAATCCAAAAGAAAAGAGGACCCAAACTAATAAAATTATGAATGAAAAGGGAGAGATCACGACTAAACTAAGGAAATAGAAACAGTCATCAGAAATTATTATCAACAGTTACATGCCAATAAGTTACGCAACCTAGATGAAATAGATGCATCCCTGGAAATCTATAAACTTCCAAAACTGAATCAGGAATAAATCAACAACCTGAATAGACCAATATCTAGTAACGAGATTGAAGCAGTGATCAAAAACCTCCCAAAAAACAAGATCCCAGGACCTGATGGATTCCCTGGAGAATTCTACCAAATATTCAAAGAAGAAATAATACCTATTCCCCTGAAGCTGTTTCAAAAAATAGAAACAGAAGGAAAACTTCCAGACTCTTTCTATGAAGCCAACATTACCCTGATCCCCAAACCAGGCAAAGACCCCACCAAAAAGGAGAATTTCAGAACAATATCCCTGATGAATATGGATGCCAAGATTCTCAACAAGATCCTAGCTAATAGGATCCAACAGTACATTAAAAGGATTATCCACCATGATCAGGTGGGATTTATCCGTGGGATGCAAGGGTGGTTCAACATTCCCAAATCAATCAATGTGATAGAACAAATCAATAAGAGAAGAGAGAAGAACCACATGGTCCTCTCAACTGATGCAGAAAAAAGATTTGACAAGATACAGCATCCGTACCTGATTAAAACCCCTCAAACTATAGGGCTACAGGGAATATTCCTCAACTTCATAAAATCTATCTATGAAAAACCCATAGGGAATATCATTCTCAATGGGGAAAAACTGACAGCCTTCCCTTTGAGATCAGGAACACGACAAGGATGTCCACTTTCGCCACTACTGTTCAACATAGTACTAGAAGTCCTAGCAACAGCAATCAGACAACAAAAATAAATGAAAGGTATTCAAATTGGCAAAGAAGAAGTCAAAAATATAAAAGCAAATTAAATATTATATAAAAATGAAAGTTTCATGAAATTATTACCAATGGACTTGTGATATAAGAAATGTTAAATTATTTGTGCAAAAGGAAAATAATATCATGCAAAAACCTACAGCTATGCAAAGAAATTAGGAGTTCCATCAATAGGTAAAATGGTTAATATGAAAGACATTTCCCCATTTTAAATTGTTTTGAGAAACAAGAGACTTTTAAAGCAAAAATAGAAGCAATGTATTGTGAGTTTATAGTATATGTGAAGATGTAATGTATGACAAAAATAACATAAAGGAGTGGGTTAATGCCTCTGCCTCTTCAGGTCATCATCTCAGGGTCCTGCAATCAAGCCCCACATCGGGTTCTCTGCTCAATGGTGAGCCTGCTTCCCTTCCTCTCTCTCTCCCTGCCTCCCTGCCTACTTGTGATCTCTCTCTCTCTCTCTGTCAAATAAATAAACAAAAATCTTTAAAAAAATAACATAAAGGAAGGGGGGAAGGTATTGGAAGTATGTTGCTATAAAATTTTTAAACTATTTAAAAAGAAGTAAAATATAATTTCAAGGTAGCCTGTGGAATTAAAAACACACACTGTAAGCCCTAGGGAGAACACTAAAATATTTAACAATTTTAAGTAACAAGCCAGCAGTGGAGAAAAATTAAATGGCAAACTAATCCACAAGCATGCAGAAAAAGAGAAGAAAAAGGGGGAAAAGTAGCAAAAGCCAATCAGCAAGATGGTATATTTTAATTAAATCATATTAGCAATTAAATTGAATGAAGATGGTCTAAACCATGTTGCCCAACAAAAATATAATGTGAGTAAGGTATGTAGTCTAAAGTTTTCTGGTAGCCAGATTCTAAAAAAATAAAAAGAGACAGATGAAGTTCATTTTAAAAGAATGTAAAAGAATCTATGCAAACTATTGTTATTTCAACATAGTCATCATAAAATTATTAATAAGTTAGTTTATTTTCTGTTTATAAAATTCCATGGGTATTTTACACTTACAATACATCTCAATTCAGACCAGCCATATTTCAATTTCTCCTTGAAACTTGAAACTACTTGGCTAGTAGCTATCTTACTAGAAAACACAGATCTAACTAAACACACAAGTTGACAGAGGTTTTCTGATTAGATTAAAAGGCAAGAACTGACTAAATGCTATTTACAAGAAACCTACTTTAAATATAAAGACATAGGTACATTAAAAGTAGTTGGGAAAAAAGAGCAAAAGAATGGAAGAACATTTACTATGAAAAAAAATAATCAAAGAAAGATGAATTCACATTAATATCAAACAAAGAATTCATAATAAGAAAAAGAGATAGTACATAATGATAAGGAACTAGTTAACTACAAAGACATAACATAATGGGAATGTACCTAATAATAGCTTCAAAATGCGTAAGGCAAAATGTAGTAGAACTGGAAGGAGAATTAAAACAAAAGTAGGAGCTCGTGGGTGGCTCAGTTCATTGAGTGTCCGACTCTTGATTTTTGGCTCAGGTCATGATCTTAGGGTCCTGGGATTGAGCCTCACATTGGGCTCCACTCTGTGGGGAATCTACTTGAGATTCTCTTTCCCACTACTTCTCCCCCTCCCCTTGCTCATGCACTTACTTACTCTCTCTCTAAAATAAATAAATCTTAAAAAAAAGAAATAGACATAAGAATAACTGTATTTAAACATTTCAATTCTCTTTTCTCAGGGATTAATAGAAAAATTAGAGAGTGAATTGTTGAGGATATAGAAGACCTAGGTAACACTACTAACCAACTTGTTTTAATTGAGATTTATAGAGCACTGCACCTAAAAACAGCAGAACATGTATTATGTTCAAGCACAGATAGAACATCCACCAAAATAGAGTATATTTTAGGCTACCAGATAAACCTCAGTAAATTTAAAATAATTGAAACAGTGCAAAATATGGTCTCTAACCACAATGGAATTAAGCTTAAAACTAATAACAGAAAGATATTGGGAGTACTCTCAAATATTTGGAAGTTATATAAGATACTTATAAATATCAGTCGAAGAAGAAGTCATAAAGAGAATTAGTAAATATTTGTCCTGAATGAAAGTGATCACACATGGGGGCCTGGGTGGCTCAGTTGGTTGGGTGACTGTCTTCAGCTCAGGTAATGATCCTGGAGTCCTGGGATCGAATCCCACCTTGGGCTTCCTGCCCAGCAGAGAGTCTGCTTCTCCTGACCTCTCCTGACCTCTCTCCTCTCATGCTCTCTCTCTCTTTCTCTAATAAATAAATAAGAAAAAAAAAAAGAAAGTGATCACACAGCATATCAAGATTTGTAGCAAAAGTTGTATTTTATTTATAAAATGGATAAATTTATAGCATTAAATGTTTATATCAGAAATGAGGAAAGTTCTTAAATCAATGATCTAAGATTTTACCTTAAGAAACTAGCAAAAGAAGAGCAAATTAAACCCAAAGCAATTAGAAGAAAGGAAACAATAAAGTTAATAGCATAAATTAATAAAATAGAAAATTGTAAAAATCAATGAAACCAAAAACCAATTTTTGAAAAATGAATAAAATTGATTAGCCTCTAGCTATGCTGATCAAGAAGAAAAGAGACAAAACCAACTTAACAATACCAGAACTATGAAAAATGACACCAGTACAGATTCTACCAATATTAAAAGTAGAATAAGTATTTATGAACAACTTTAACTTAAATGGAATGGACAAATTCCTTAAAAGACACAAAACATCATAGCTTATTCAAGAAGAAATAAATAACTGGAATACCATGCTTATCAAAGAAAATGAATTTATAGTTTAAAAGCTGTACATAAAGAGGACTCCAGGTCCCAGTGACTTTACTGGCATGCTGTAGCAGGAGTTTAAAAAGAAATAAAATACAAACTCTTCCAAAAATATAGGAGCAGGAGTAATGCTTCCTAAATGTGACAAAGACATAACAAAGGGGAAAAATACAGACCAATATCTCTCAAGAACAAAGGCGCAAAAATCCTCATCATAATATTGGCAAAACAAATACAGTGAGAGAAGAGACAATGCATAAGGACCAAGTATAGTTTTTCTTGGGAACTCAAGGATGGTTCAACAATGGACGATCAATCAATGTAATTCACCATATTAAGAAACAAAAAAGAAAAATGATATGACTTTCTTACTATAGGAAAATAAAAGCATTTGACAAAATTAAATGGACAGTCATTATGAAAGTTTCCAGAAAACTAGGAATTGAAGAAGCTTCCTTAATCTGATAATGAAAGACTACAAAACCAACCAACAAACAAAAAATTAAACCTGTGGCTACATAATACTTCATGGTGGAAGACTACAGGCTTTTCCTCCTGTTCTCCTTTGGGAACAAGGCAAGGATACCCACTTTTACAACTTTTATTAAACATCCATATGACTCAGTAGTTTCACTTCTAGAAATCTACCCAAGAGAAATGAACACATATCTTCATAAAAACTTGTACAGGAGTATTTGCAGAAACTTTATTCATAATAGTTTCAAACCGGAAATAATAAAAATATCATCAATTTGTGAATGAATAAGGAGATTATGGTATATCCATATCATGGACTACTACTAAGTGTACAGTGGTACTACTAAGTACTAATACACACAACAGTGTTGATGATCCTAGAAGTCATTATGGTTAGTAAGACAAGTTACACAAAAAATACTACATATTATATTATTCCATCACATCAAATTCAAAGTGATCAACATTTTCCAGAGGGTGAGGATCAGAAATTAATTGGAAAGGGAGCATGTAGTAACTTTTCATGGTGATGGAAATCATGGAAACCTTATCATGAATGTGTTGCGTTTATGGTACTGCATCCGATTTTCCAAACTCATTTTAGTACATGTTTGAACTTGGGTAATCCTATTTATATAAACTGTACTTCAGTAAAACTAACAAAAATGTTTAATAGGGAAAAAAAGGAGTGGGGGGAAAGTAGATCATTCAGTGCTCTCCTTTGTTCATAGTAAAGTTTGTTGAATAAATCATAATAGGCACAGGAGTAGGTAAGAGAAAAGTTGCCTCAAGGCATGGATGTAGAGCAAAGAGGACGGTAAGAGGACTTTCTTAAATGTACAGAAAGGAGTGGCAATGGAATAAGCTAGTTTTGGCAATAGAGAAGGAGCGACTGAGGAACTGTTAAGAGTGAGCCATTTTGGGGTGCCTGGGTGACTCAATGGGTTAAAGCCTCTGCCTTCGGCTTAGGTCATAGTGTCAGGGTCTTCGGATGGAGCCCCCGCATTGGGCTCTCTGCTCAGCAGGGAGCCTGTTTCCTCCACTCTCTCTCTCTGCCTGCCTCTCTGACTACTTGTGATCTCTTTCAATAAAATAAATAAAATCTTAAAAAAAAAAAAAGATCCATTTTGACTATGGAACTGTTAAGAGTGCCAAAACTTACATTATTTGTGTAGACTGAGCTGGGATTTGCTGACCTCTCTGTCAGAGATTACTTAATTTACAGAGATAATATTTATATGTAATCAGAGATTACATAACTTACCTTCTCTTTCTCTTACTCTGTTTTCACTCTTACTTCTTACTCTCTTACTGTCAACTCTTTCACATTTTCCTTAGTGCACTTCTCGTAGCTCTATGCCTGACACTCCCCTTTATTCACTTTACACCCTCTGCCTCTTTAAGTCAATCATCTACTTCGATGTTTTGAATTATTTAACCGATGATGGCAAAGCTGGAAAAAGCCATAGAAGTTATTCCTTTCCTCCTATTATCAAGTGTCCTTAGGCAATGAGACTGACTACTTGAATTGGGTATGGGAATGCAAAAAGGAGAAAGAGGCATTTATGGACGAAGGCAAAAATGGCCAAACATGAGGGAGATGAGCAACATCTGTTGGTATTTCAAAATTATTATCCTTTCAGACTGAGGAGTATTCTCTCCTAGCGTTCTACATTTCTTCTCTTGAGAACATGATACATTTAAAATAATTTTTATGATATCTATCTTCTGGGCTAACCTGTAATCTCTTTGAGGGTGTGTCTTACTTCTGTATTCTCTAAAACCCAACCAGGGTACCTGGTACTTGGTAATCACCCAATAACTATTTGTTGCCTAAATAAATACTCACCTCTCAGACTTGTTGCTTTAACCAAGCTGAGCTTGTGCACTATATTGTTTCATGCCCCTGTACACTTATTTTAATGATTCTTCTGCCTGGATTGTCCAGTCTTCTCAATTTCTTCCTAATCACACTCCAGCCCTAATCCACCAGAAAAATTATTACTTTTACTTCCAATGCCCGCTTGAACATCTCCAGAAAACCTCCTGACTTCCCTTACCTAGAGGTTTGTGCCACCCACATAACCTTGTACAACCTTCCCTTGTAGCCTTATAGTTATTTCTGTATCAAAATTATGTTTTCATGTCTGTTTTCCCTTTTCAGTTGGTTCTGGCCCTTCCCTACCTGTCATAATAGTTGTCACATAGCGGACCCTTAATATCTATTTGTTAAACAAATGATTTTTCTCCCCAGTTATGTGATACATGCAGAGAAGCATTATGCCTAGGTAATTATGGGGTTTGTGAAGAGAATGAGTCCCAAATTCTTTACATGAAAACTAGTTAAAAGAAGAGTGAATCAACTTCTACAAAAGAGGATGTCAAACTTCAGATAGTTCAAGAGAGCTATTGTGGGAATTTCTAACCACTGCTACAATGACATGTAAATAAATAGTAAAGCAAGCCAATTTTGTCAAGTTCTCCAAAGGGAAAATAACAAATTCATGCCTATAATTCCTTTAAAATCAGAGGGTAGTTACATTAGCTTGGAAATAACTAAATGCAAAGTTATGAAGAGGTTTATATAAAAGAACTTTTCATATACCTTGATTTAATGGTGTATATGGCAAGTGCCTTACTTAACTCAACTGTTCTTTTTACCTACTTACTTCCAGGAATTAGAATTAAAATGTCATTACTGGGAAATTTCTAACCATGATGGACAAAAGAATTTTGTTAGCATGTAGGACAAATAATGTGTGACTGTGTGTGTTTTTTAAGTGTGTTAGATCTGTAAAATAATGGTTTAGTTGAAATGTAAGGCCTCAACTTCTACAAGTTTTACCAACATGGTAGAGAAAGGGTATATAGTCCAGAACTCCGTCTGAAGTTAACATATTCAATTCTCCCCAGTGACACCAAGATTTTAAAGCAGGCGATCTTACTGATGGAAATAAATACAGTTCTGATTATTTTTTTAAAAAAAACAAACAAACATGTACAACATAGAAGCAAATACCTCACCTCCTCCTTCCTGAGTATATAAAGACACCCTGTTACAAATACCTAAAAGTCATTTTAGGTTGAGATGAGAGGTATGAGAAAAACCATAGCTAAATGTGTGATTTGTCTACGGTTTGCTGTCTCAGGGTTTGTGAAGGGAGTGGGGCAAGAAAGAGCTGGAAGGAAATCTGAGTTTTAGGATCCAGTCAACTATACTACTTTAGTCACGTAAGGAAAATTTCAGTTCCCTCCTCACATAAAATAAGCCCTGCCTACCTGAAGCTCGCTGCCCAGGGCCAAGGCCACCTCTGTACTTTGTATAATCCAAAGGAGTGGAATGGTGGTCACAAAGGATCTTTTTTTTTTTTCCCTTTCATTTTATTGAACTTAGTAAAAAGAATTCTCCTGGAAACATACAACCTACCAAGCTAGATTATTTCACTTCTACTGAAAGATCTTACTGCAAATTCCATTCCACTCTGATCAAGCCTTTCCTAAAATATATATCTAGAATTAATGCTAAACTGTCATAAACTGGTGTAAATGTTGCACTGCAATTACTTCCTTCATAAGTTAGTCATTTATTCAATAATCATTCTTCAATAAAATGTCTTGAACACATACGAGGGGCCAGGTATTGCCCTGCTGATTGTCACCACCCTCATGGGATATATAATCTAGTGGGAGAAGCATACCCTGATGAATGAACAAGTATATATGACACCAAGAGTGAACTCCAATGTAGACTAGGGAATCTGAGTGGTGACGATGTGTCAATGTAGGTTCGTCAATGGTAAAACTGCACCACCACGTGATGGAGGATGTTGGTAACGGGAGAGGCTGTGCATGTGTGGGGGCAGAGGATTACGAGAAATCTTTGTATTTCCCTCCCAATTTTTCTATGAACTTAAAACTGCTCCAAAAATAAAGTCTTTAAGAAATACATGTACAATAAAGGAAACATATATAAAAAATGAACAAGTAAATGATTTGATTACAAATCACAGTAAGTACAATGAAGGAACATAGTAGGGAATAAAAGAATGCACGTGAAGTGACTAATTTTACATGTGGGTTTCAGGGAAAGTCTCTCCAGGAGGTGATATGTACGTTGAAATTTGAAGAATAAGAAGAAGCTGGCTATGGTGTGTGTGTGTGAGCGCGTGTGTGTGTGAATGTTCCAGATGGAGGAAAGACATGTGTAAAGCTCCGAGATGGGAAGAAGCAAGGCAAATGTGAGAGGCTGAAAGAAGGCCAGTGAGTGATACCAGCAAGAGCTGAAATTTAAGAGGAAGAAGCATGATCGTGCAGGACTGTATAAAACAAAGTAATCAGTCTGGATTTTATTCTACGGGAAACCATTGAAGGATTTTTCAGCAGGTATGTAATACGATTCTCCATATCCTGAAAAGATTAGAGAACTCAGGAACGAAAGAAGCCAAGTTAGGTCTGTCTTTTTCACTGCAACTAGATTTTAATAAGGAAGAGAACAGGTGCTGTCCCTTAGGGCCTAACCCTGGGCACAGAGAAGGCAACCAAAGCATGGTTGTTAAATGATGAATGTAATATTTATGTTTTATGTTTTATGATCTGGCATACTTTTTGTACAATAACATTTATAGTATTAACTAAACAAAGGGTGAGTGCATTAAAAGACTCTTCTTTATGAGACTAATAATACCTGTTTTATTTTTACATCTGAAATTGGGTATCAAAGAATACCATATTCAGCCAGGCAAGGAAAGATGAAGAGCAGAAGGAAGAGAGATGACAATTTTTTTCATCTTGCCCATGATCCTATTTCCTCCAACTCATTTCTCTGTGAATGTCTTTGGCTAATTTAAGGAACCTATTCTTGACTACAGGAACCATATGTTGTTTCTAAATGTTATGCCCTTAGAAACAGCTTAAGTTTTTTTTGAGGGGGTTACTCATACTTGATCTTTATAAAAAGCATCATCATCATAATAAATAATCTCAGTAGGAGTATGATCTTTTGAATGTTTGATGAAGATAGTAAAATATTTCACTTTTGCTTATTCATTAAAGCCATGAAATTCTGCTATTAGGTCTGAATGTGCAATATGATCTAGATTTTTCACTCCATGGACATATGATTCTGAATAATATGTCATTTGATTCAGCAACTATCTGATTGACATATGGAGGTCCACAGCACTGGAAAGATCAGGAATATATCTTATGTTGTATTTCACATTTCTGTTTTGGGTATATTCACCTAGTTTAAATTATAAAAGCAAAGCCTAAGTTGATTCTTGATATATTACAACCAAATCATTTGCCCATTATTTCTATTGAATTTGTTTTAATTAGAAAAAGTCCTCATTAGATGAAATGTCTCTATGGCCAAAATTATGCACATATCAAAGATGTAGGCTCTCAGGCTATCTGTGATTTTTTCCAGTTTGATGATGGCTAAGAGCAAAATGGGACCTGACTATGGTATTCTGGAGTGCCATGTTCAGTCTCCACAGATCCCTACTCCTTCAAACATGTGCTGAAGCCCCCTCCAGAGTGGCCAATCATGTTTTCAGAATAAACACCTTAGACACAAGTCTTGGAGAATCAGTATCCATCTGGTATGGCCTTTACTTAGAAAGGTGGACCCTACAAAGCAAAATTCTTCAAGAAATTTTGGGTATAAAAACTATTGTTTTTAAGAATAACTTACAACTGGTTAGGAGTTTTATATTTTTCAATCTGTTAGCAGCATTATTACTTTTGATAGGTATAATCCAAGATTGATATATGGCTTTCTCATGATGATGACAACAATATTAATAATTTATAATGTTTTGAATGTTTACTATTTGCAAGCTCTGATACTTCCTTTGTATCATCTCATTTACTCTTTACAACAATTCTATAAGCCAGATACTGCCCTCTCCACTTTATTGGTGAGGAAATGGAGGCTTTTTGCTCTTAATCACTCTCTCTTAATGTCTCTTACAAAAAGTAGTTCTTCCTTACAGAGGAAATTGGTTGGAATATACTATTCTCCCTAGTCCTGAAGAGGCAGTCCATTGTCTTTATCTTTATGGTCACTTCAAAGATTTCATCTGTGGACAATTTGAAATTGTGTGCCAGGATCTGTGTTAAATTAGTAACAATGTATCTCTATTTTTTTTTAACAGTTGAAGAAACTGAAGCTCAGAGTAAATGTATAACTTGCTGAGAGTGAGAATTGTAATTTTGCATCAAGAACCAAGTTTATGATCCCACCCTTCACTAGCATTGCTACATTTGCTAAACTTTTAAACCTGTTTGAGCCTCTGTTTACCTTTAAACCATGCTGATAAGAATGCCTATGTAATAGGCTACTAATTATCAGGATCTTATTGTGAATATTAAAACAAAACCCTGATGCAGAGTTGCTTCCCAATGAAGGTAGCTTATCATCATGACTTCCATTTGTGAGCCTCAAATAAGAGAAGGAATGATGCCCACTTCTCTCCAGGCATTCACAGTTTACCCGGGGTATGCTTGCTATCTAAGAAGGGACTATTCCATGGAAGAATTCTTGGCCCTAGTTTCCTCCTGGAAACAAATCCAAAATTTAATCATGCCTAGGTGACAGTAACTGCAAGATATGACCATTAGTTGTATAGATTTGTACGTTCTTTCCTTAATGCACCATGATTATATATTTTTAAATTGGTAGAGTAAATGCATTCCTTTAGGAATCAATAATATTAATAACATAATAATAATGTTATAAATAAATTAGTATGAATAAAATAAAAGGGCATGCATAGACCAATGATGAGACTATCACATGAAACAAAGATTATGATTTAATCTAATTCTATATAGCTAGAGTCCATCAAAAACAAAACAAAACAAGTAACTTTACCCTTTTTCAAAAACTCCCAGTGGCTCTCTATGACATTAGGACTCTCATGGGCTCTAAGCTGTTATGTCTAGATGTTCCTTATTTCTTTATTTCTTTAACATAATGGAAGGAAGGGAAGGAGGAAGGATGAAAGAGAAGGAGGAATGGTGGAAGGGAAGAAGGAAAGAACAAGAAAAAAGGAAAAGGCCACAGGACTGATTGAATTTTAAGGTCAGTGAAGCTCACAGACAGCGATGTCATTCTTTTTTTCCTTCATAATCTTTCATAACATAGACAAAATAACAAAAAGTTGACTTGAATACTTTCCATTTGTTCCAATTTAGCAGGAGATGGATAAATCAGTTAAAAAGGAACAGAGCATACAGTTGATTAATGAGTAATTTAGTTACTGTCTTCTGGGGGAATATATATATATATATAAAGAATATACATATATTATATATAATTTATATATAAACATAAAAAAGAGGAATATACATATAAATATATAAATACATATATACATATATATGTATATGTGTGTGTGTGTATATATATATATATATATTCCTCTTGCAGGATGAAATTTCAAACAACATATAGAGGAAATAAGGCTTCTATGAATTTTAAAGTCCTCAGTGTTAAAAAAAATTCTCAGTTGCATGCTTTTACCTTTGGATTTTTGAAATGTTAAGACCTTTGCTCTTTTTCTTGGAGAGAAGGAAAATGTTTGTAAGAGTTGAAATGTCAGAAATCATTCTTCATGCCTGTAAGGCCTGGGATCAAAAACCCCAGGATGGGGAGATTAAGAATAAACAAAAGTAGAAGCAGAAGGAGATGTCCAGCAGAATTCTGAACAGGCCCTGTCGCTCTTTGAACATTCCTTCTGGCATGAATTGATTTCCAGCTAACTACTCTGACCTCTCCTTGATTCTCTATCTTGGTATATTTTTTTTGCTCACCACCTTGTTCACCTAGACTCCCTTTGCTTGCTCCTTTTTTCTTTTCTTTTCCGTAACTCTGTTGGTGCCCAACTTGCCTTTGATCCTTGGTTCCAGCTTCTGGATTTCCTCTGCATCTGTGTTCAACCAAGCTAACCTGGGACTCCTTTTGGTTTCTGATTCCCGTTTCAGGGAAAATCCTTGCTGAATGTTTGTGTGCATATTTATCCTCCTGACTGCCTCCTGCCTGGTTCCTCCTGAGCTATGCCCAGCCAGTCATAGAGTGTGGATCAACCAATATCTATCTATCTATCTATCTATCTATCTATCTATCTATCTATCTATCATCTATCCATCTATCTATCATCTATAGCTATCTATCATCTATCTATCTATCTATATCTCAAGCTTAATAATCACTATCAGTAGTCTCCATCTTGGGGACTTGTGATGAACTTAACGTTAACAATGAACTTAATGTATGAAAGAATCCTAGTTTTTAAAAAGCATTTTCTAACAAAAGTAAGGTTCACATTGCCTAAATTCTATATGGTATGGATTATGATGAATGAATGAATAAAATTCTTATTTGGCAAGGATCCTCTTGTTTATGTACTTGTATTTTAGAACAACAACAACAAAAAGATTCAGAGGATAATAATTCTTATTGTACTCTTCAAGCCAAATGGTAGAATGTGATAATCAAGTGACTAAGCATCATAGAAATGTCCAAAATTAACGATTGAAATTATATCCTAAAATTTTAGCTTTATTTGTAGCCCAGGCCTTATCATCTATTTCAAATTTAAATTTAAAGAACTCTAATAATATAAGCTTCCTCAGCATATTTAAGATCTTTCCTTAAACATTTGGTTAGCTTTATTATTATTATTATCAATTAGTCAATTGTTTTCCAGCATTAATATTTTCATTTTATGTTTATTTATAACCTCTTTACCTCATATATAAGCAAAATGCACTTCTAGATTACTGATGTTATAAACATTGTCACCAGTTGTGGGAGGCATGCCAGGGTATCTCAGCCTTTATTGCAAGGCATTCTGTCATAAATATTGACATATACTTTGGGATACACCTAACTCCTTTAAATGGATAGTTGGCTTAGTATGTATTTTTTGTCATGCTATCTTTATTTAGTGTTACATAAATAATGCTATTAGTAACTTTTTTTTAAAAGATTTTACTTATTTGTCAGCGAGAGAGAGAGAGAGAGAGAGTACAAGCAGGGGAGCAGCTGCAAAGGGAGAAGTGGGCTCCTTGCTCAGCGAAGAGCCCTGTGCATGACTTGATCCCAGGACCCTAGGGATATGACCTGAGGCCAAGGTAGACATTTAACCAACTGAACCACCCAGACATCCCGCTTTTATTAGTAATTCTTTACTTCATGCTATTTCGGCTACCAACTAATTTTTAAATAAATACTTGTTTTCTCTTGGGGTGCCTGGGTGGCTCAGTGGGTTAGGCCTCTGCCTTCAGCTCAGGTCATGATCTCGGGGTCCTGGGATTGAGCCCTGCATCTGGCTCTCTGCTCAGCGGGGAGCCTGCTTCCCCCTCTCTCTCTGTCTGCCTCTCTGCCTGCTTGTGATCTCTGTCTGTCAAATAAATAAATAAAATCTTAAAAAAAAATAAATACTTGTTTTCTTTTTTAAAAAATAAAACATAACTCTAACATAAATAATACCTCAAAAATTGCAATGTACACTCTCCAATACCAGTTTTCAGATATTTTAATGCTCATGGATTTATTCAGCCATTTATTCACTAACCATTTACTGAAAGTCTGCTATGTGCCAGGCACTACTAATGTAAGGTGGTGAGCATATGGATCAATAAAATATGATTATTCCCTCAATGATCTCATTGTCTAAATGGAAAGTCAAGAAATCTTACAAATAATTATAATACACTAGGATATAGTTTAAAATAGTTATTTATAAATTGCAGACACAAAAGCCTTCTTTCTCTCTATAAGTTCTCTATAAGACTTATGGAATGCTACAGAAAAGAGATAAAATTTTGGGCTGGCTTTGAAGAATGAATAGGGATCCCTTGCCTATAGAGGCCAGGGATGTAGAAAACACATTCCAGATAGGAGCATCGACCTGCATGGAAGCTGGAATCTCATGAGGAGATACGGTAAGGCACATGGCATGAGGCATGTGGGTAACATGAACCAGTGCAGTGTGGCTGGACTGTGGGGAGTATATCAGAGGAGGTATGTAGATGAGATGGTGGGTGGGCACTTTTTAAGACAGTTTAGACTTGGCCCTACTTGTGGCAGAGACAAAAGATTCAACAAAATGAAAGATGAATGATACAAAGGTGGAAGAAACAATTCTACATGATCCTCAAATCTGTTTCATATTTGGAGTTTTCAAAGAAGCTCCATTTACAGCCCCCTAGCTATTAGGCAAGGTCACATGAGTAGTTCAGGTGAATAAATTGTGAGTAAAATTCAATGGGTTACTTGTGAGGTGAGACAGTGAAAAGTCCCTGTGGTTATTTTCGAGTGTCTCTCTTCTCCTGACATGGGAACCAATGGGGCCTCATGTTGGTGTGGGGAACCACATGATCATAGCTGCCTAAATTCATGAATCACCACATCAAAGACAGTTACCCTGGAGAGTTGTCTAGATCCGCAATAGTTTTGGTGGAAGGAATAAACAAAAACATTTTTTAATTAAGTCATTTGATTTGGGGATTATTTGTTCTTATAATATAGTCTAGATGATTCTGACCAAAACACAAATCTGAAAGTCAATGCTTAATGGGCATACAATTCAAAGGAGGCAGAAGAAGATGGATTCAAGATCATAAGTTAAGGGGTCTGGAGAGAAATGGGACCTCTTTTTCCTATGACACATGTAGGAAAGTTTGAGGGACAAAACTACAGAAATATTTGGAGGTTGATAAGGGGAATTTAAAGGAGTTTATGATGGACACTATGTTCTTGTGATATTAGAAATTAAGTCATCTGCTGAGAAGGTGAGTTGTAAGATTGAGGGAAATAAAATTATTGAGCAGTTAAGGGGAATGTTACTGTTTCAGAATGGGAAAGACAGCCAGGTAGAGAGGAGAGAAAATACTGCTGAGCAGCAGTAGGCAAATGCCCAGCTGGGTCTTTGGTCAAGCATTTATAGTGAGGTCAGTCAGCACGAGGTTGCCATTTACTATAGGTATGATTGCCAGCCTGAGAGAAAGAACAGCAAAAACAAATAATAATGCCTATGGTAGGGCTTGTAAAATAAGTTATGATACAAAGAGGATATCTTTAAATAATTAAGGAGGCATGGGAAAATATAGTTGAAGGGATTGACAATACTGTGTTAAAACCAAATAGGAAGAACGTGAAGTCAAGAAGGAGTCTGATCTGGGTGCCTGGGTGATTTAGTCACTTAGGTGTCAGCTATCAGCTCAAGTCATGATTAGGTCATGATCCCAGGGTCCTGAGATAGACCTCCGCATCGGGCTCCCTGCTCTGCGGGGAGCCTGCTTCTCCCTCTCCCTCTGCCTGCCACTCCCCTCTTTGTGCTCTCATTCTCTCTATAAAATAAATAAATAAAATCTTAAAAAAAAAAAAAAAGGAGTCTGATAGAGCCAAAGACTCCATAAGAAACTCTATGTTTTAATGGGATTAAAGGGAAAGTTTAGCAGGACTATTGGTGTAGAAATAGCTAAAAGACAGAAGGTTATGCTTACAGAAACAGTAGTAGAAAATAGTGGCTAAGAGCAAGCAGCTCTGCCCATTACTAGCTACACAACACTAGGCAAGTTAGTCACATTTTTTTTTTCCACGCCTCAGTCTGCTCAAAGGACATTCTAAGTGACACTGAAGGATTTTTTGTGATGACTGAATGAATTAATGTACATAAAGCTTCTAGAATTGTGCTTGGTATAAAGTGTTCTGTAAGCATATGCTGTTATAATGACAGAATTTATGTAGCTATGGAAGTGGGTGTTGAGGAACAAGGAGATGAGCATTATAGATGGAAAAAAGATTAAGGAATTGCAAGATGGGGATTTGGTGAATCATTAATGTGAACACTGTGTATTCTCAAGATGTTGAGGAGAAACAAGGAAAATAAGATTGTGGGGGTGCCTGGGTGGTTCAGTTGGTTAAACATTTGCTTTCAGCTCAGGTCATGATACCAGGGTTCTGGGATTGAGCCCCATGTTGGGCTCCCTGCTCTACAGGATTCTGTTTCTCCCTCTCCCTCTGCCACGCCCCCTGCTTGTGCTTTCTCTCTCTCAAATCAATAAATAAAAATCTAAAAAAGGAAAAGAAAAGAAAAGAAATAAGATTGTAAGCTAATGTGATGTACAGTTGATGCAGTGATATCATAGGGTAATGACCAGGAGAGGCATAACTACGGCACGGTTCAAGATTGGCAATTCAGTAGTGTGGGAAGGTTGTCTTCCCTAAAACTTGTTGCAGAGACACAGAAGGCATGAAAATATGAATAGCTTCTTCTTTCAAGAGTTTTCAGAAACTTTTGTCAAGAAAAAGCCATGGTTTAGTCAATGCAGCAAGGAATAGAAGAAAGAGGAAGTTTCAATTAAACAAAATCTGTGGGTATATATGAATGAAGGGTCCCAAAGTCACTTTGGACAATATATATATATATATTTTTAAGGAGAAACAGTAAAGGCAGGATTTCCTGAAGTGGAATGTAAAAGTACTCACCTTGAGCCATTATCATGGGGGTAAGAGATGGGGAGGTAAGTGACTTTTGATTTTTGTTCACCTCATTTTCTTTTCTGTCTTGACCATAATATTCTTAAGAGGGTATGTATTCTTAGGCATAATCAAGAGTTGACTGTGGACTCTTTTACTAAGCAAATAAAATACAAGTGCATTTACACATTTAAAATTCTTAAGGAATAAATAATTCCAATGTTATTTAAACTATTCCAAATCATAGAAAATGATGTTAAGCTGATTAATATATTTTATGAAGTTGACATTATATTAGTACTAAAGCTATATAATAAGAGAAAAAGAAAGTAATGGCCCAATTTCACTTAAGAATATAGATACAGGGACACCTGGATAGCTCAGTTGATTAAGCTGCTGCCTTCGGCTTAGGTCATGATCCCAGGGTCCCGGGATCGAGTCTTGCATTGGGCTCCTTCCTCAGCAGGGAGTCTGCTTCTCTCTCTCTCTCTGCCTGCCACTCTGCCTTCCTGTGCATGCTCTCTCTCTCTCTCTCTCTCTCTCTCTCGCAGAGAAAGAAAGAAACAAAGAAACAAAGAGCACAGATACAAAATTATTAATAGAAATATTAGTAAATAAAGTCTAGTATGTATCAGTAGTGACCCAGTATAATTTATTGCCAAAGTGCAAGGATGGTTTCACGTCAGGAATTTTTCAATAACACAACTTATTGCATCATTATTTTAATGTATTAAAACTGTATTATAGATGCTGAAAAGACATTTGACTAAACTCACCAGCCATTTCTACTAAAGCTGCAATCAATAGGAATAAAAGGAGACTACCTAAACATAATAAATACTACTTATGCAAAACCAAGTGCAAATGTCATTTAGACATTAACCCAAGAATCTCTAGTTTGAAATTGTTTTATGAACTATGTATGCGTCACTTATTTCAAAAGCTATAGTATGGTTCTATACTAGAAATAATCAGAATTAGAAATGTAAGAAATAATCCACAGACAATAACACAAAAACTTTTACATATTTTTAAAGATTTTATTAATTTGTTCGATAGGGAGATCACAAGATCACAAGATCACAGAAAGGCAGGCAGAGAGAGGAGGAAGCAGGCTCCCTGCTGAGCAGAGAGCCTGATGCAGGGGCTCCATCCCAGGACCCTAAGATCACGACCTGAATAGAAGGCAAGGGCTTAACCCACTGAGCCACCCAGGCACCTCAAAACTTTAACATATTTTAAAATAAATTTAATAAGAAAAATACAGGGCCTATAGGAAGAGTACCATAAAATCTTACTTAAAAGCTTATCAAGAGCTCAACATATGGAAACACATACACCATTCTTGCAAGAGAGGACTTAACTTCATAAGTTTGTCAGTTCTGCCCATGTTGTTATATACACTTAATGAAATTCCAATTTAAATCTCTATGCTTTTAAAAATTTGAATTATCTTACATTTTATATGGGAGAATAAGTGTCCAAGAGAAGCTAAGAAATGTATGAATTTGAAAAATAAAGATGTGATTCCTTGCCAGATATTAAAATGTTATCAAGTCAATGTAATCAAAATGGTTGGGTATTAGCATGAGAATAGATTAATAGATTAGTAGACCAAATCAAAAGTTGCAGGATACATGGGAACTTAATATAGGATAATGGTAGTATTTCACTTCAAAAGGAAGAGAATGGTTCATTTTGTTTTCATATTAGAAACTGCATAATTAGCTATTTGTTTGAAAACATTTATTGGACCATTACCTCACATGATATATAAAAATGTTGCATTAGTCTTAAAAGCTAAAAAATTAAATTATAAAATTTTCTAAAAGATCAAATTTAGGAGAGTGTGTATATAACCCGTACGTTGGGGATACCATGAAAAGCAAGTTAGTAACCAGATTATTAAGAAAATGCATGATTGACCCTACATAAATACTAAAATTTTTCTTAGAGCAAAAAATAGCTGTGTTAGTTAGGATGCATTTGGCTTGAAGTGCCAAGAGATCCAAGTTATACCGGCTTTAACTGAGGGGAGGTTATGGGCTCACATGCCTGGAAGTCTTGAGGCAGTGTGGCCTTTAAGAATGGCTTAACTCATTGTCTTTATCCAAATCATTTCTCTGTGATTCTTTCATCTTTATCCAGTTTTTGAATTGGCTTCCTCCTGAAGCTGGTATTAAGAAGCACACCGCAGTTTTTCTAGAAGTGACATGACTAGGATAAAATAGTTGACAATTACTAGGATACAAAGAGCCAATTTCTTCTCATGACCTATTCTTAAGAGTGAGGAAAAAAACTTTGCAGCAAGATTCTTCTCACATCTCGTTGACTGCAACTGACTACATTTCTGATTCCCCGTGGCTAGGGAAATGAGCTGATGGGCTCAGACCTAGGTGTGTACAGAGAAAGGATTGTCACAAAATTTGTTTTTCTCACTGTGGGGGGATTTTGTGTAATTTTTACTTTTTTCTTTAATATCAGAAAGAATTTTTAGAAGTTAACAGGCATTGCCATTATAATAAAAATGATAAACTAAAATTATTTCATAACAGATTACTGGATTTATATATATATATATATATATATTTTTTTTTTTTTTTCTTTATAATTTCATTTCTATTTTTGTCCTGGCAGGGAGTCTGTTTTTAAAAAATGTAATCTTCCTTTAAAAATGACCCCCCAAATATTATGTGTGTATGAGAAACAATTTTCTTCCAACAGTTTGCAATGAGTTTAATTATGTTTTGTTAAACATTAGCAGTACAATTCACACTTCTCATCAAGCCTTTTTGCTTAGTTGGAACAATGGTATGGTTGACAGGCTTGAATTATATTTCTACCTCAACAATTGTACTCATTTTATGTCCTTGAAACCATGATATGTTATGCCACTCTCATCAGAGGAAAGGAAACACACCAGTTCCTTTTGATCTGCTCTGTCCAAAAGGGACTCTGAACAAATTCCTGCGGAAGTCTGAGCGGCACGGCATCGGGTGCAGGAGAGAGGTACAGGGTGATCCCACACTCACTCCACCAGTTGTTCTTACTGGGGCCCTCATTCCCCCAGGAAATGCCACCCGGACTACCACAGAGTGGGCTATTTTTAGCACTGGGTCTGCTTGAGGAAACTGGAGAACTTGAACACTCACCAAGAAGGAAGTTGAAGAGAGGGAAGGCTTAAGAGAGAAAAACGAGAGGCTTTATCTTTTCCTCCCGTGATTTTATTTGGCAGCTAGTCATCCAGTTAGCAAGCTCTAGCAGATAACAAAGAGATAAAATGCTGAGTAGTGAGAGATGCTGGGTGAGGGAAGATAGCGGGCAGTGAAGGAGTGTGGAACATTCTTAAGTGTAAAGGAGGAGAAGTTATGGAATTGAGTTACTCAAACTTAGAGAGTTAAGGGCAAAGAGGTTATTTCTGGAGAAGTTAGTCAAGACCTGAAGTGAAAATCCTTAAGAGTTTTGGAAGGGTGGCTAGAAAAAATCAGATATGACTTATGATAACTTTCCAGCTATGTTAATTTAGGCAAATTACTTAAACCTTTCTGAGCCTCAGGTTTTTATTTATAACATGTGGGTTTTAAATATCTACCTCACAGGGTTATGAGGCTTAAATGGGCCAAAAGTATGTAAAACACTCAGCATGGTGCCTAGAACATAGGAAGCACTTATAAAGAGTGGCTATTATTATTATTGGTTTTAATTTCTGTGTTCTGAATAGAATTGCTCTAGTGTTCCTAAAGAGGCAAATAATAATAAACTCTATAGCAAGAGGGCCATTTGAGCTCTTGTTCCTCATACGCATACACTCACACACAGGGAAAAAAATTACAGATGTCTTCTTGGCAGCATAATCAATCCATAATGAGGCAATCCTTAGGAGAGTTATTATACTACATTACTACATTACTCGGAAACTGTCCACCTCTGTTTGGTAGTTGTTCAGCAAAGAAGGAATACCTTCTAAACTATCATGAACATGAGTTAAGTGTAGTATAAGTATGAAGGCAAACCAAAGTAAATCAATGTATCTCTTTTAGACACTTGTTGCTAGCTACATGTAATAGTTTCAACGGACCAAATTGAATAGAAGATAGGTAAATGCACTAATATTAAGACAATCAAAGAGTGATAAAAAGCAATGTAGTGCACAGGGCCTCAAGCTGATATTTTACAAAGATTATTAATTGAACTTCAAAGTAAGAAAATATAAAATTAGTATTAGAAACATATTTATGTGTTCTAGTCAAAAGTAAAATAACTCATAGAAGATATTCTTGCACTGGCCAGGATTTGAGACTATGTGACTTCTAAGATCTTCAAACTCTCAGGAAAAAGTAGTAGTATCGTTTCTTTGCATGAAAAAGAACAATGATGTAGTCTTTTAATCTTACCTTCTCTTCAACTTGATTTCCTTCAGTTGTCAGTGAAAAGCAATTAGCACTAAAAGACTTGGCAAACAGTATTTCATAGTCTGTATAACAAATATCAGCTCCACTCTTCAGGATGACTTAAGTTATTTTGGTATTTAGAGAATTTTATACAATTTTATAATTCATGTTTAAAAATTAGGGGCGCCTGGGTGGCTCAGTGGGTTAAAGCCTCTGCCTTTGGCTCTGGTCATGATCCCAGGGTCCTGGAATCGAGCCCCACATCGGGCTCTCTGCTCAGTAGCGAGCCTGCTTCCCTCTCCCTCTCTCTGCCTGACTCTCCGCCTACTTGTGATCTCTGTCTGTCAAATAAATAAAAATCTTAAAAAAAAAAAATTAAAAAAAATTAACAGCCACTTCCATTTATACTTTTTTATTATTTTTAATTCTATAAGTACTCTCTCTCTTTCTCTACACACACACACATAAAATCCTTTCCAGTGAAATCCAGAAAAAGATAAATGTGCAAAAATTTTTTCTCCTGTATGTTTTCCCTCACCTCGCAACAATACACTATTGACTGTATCAAAAATTTAAAGTTAACAGAAATAAGCTATAATTCTTTTTCCATATTGGAAGGAAGGAAGACTCTAGACATGTTTCCGTGTTTATTTGAAGAAGACTCTAAGTCACCTGGAATTCCCCCCATCATTTTTAGGTTCTGGAACTGGAAAATATATAAATAAATATATATTTATTTATTTACAGGCAGAAGGAGTCTAAAGTTGGCTGTTGCAGGACAAGCCTCCCAGGAAGGAGACCCCGAGATAGAGATCTGTGTGCACAAAATTTACTGGACTGTTCTTGGGACTGGCATTTCCAGTGGAGGGAAGGAGGCAGGATAGGCTCAAGAAGATGGGCTGTAATGTAGTCACAACAAGATAAGTCAACTCCTCGGATTGGGTTAGGGAAAGGGGCCTGCCTTTATACTGAATATGATATGCTTTAAGGGAAGGGACCCCACTCTAGGAAAGGAGGCTGTCTAAGGCTGAGGGAAATTCCCAGAGAAAGCTAAAAGCTGATGGCTATCAGCAAGCAAAATTCCCAGCTTCTGGGAGAATAAGACTTTTAGTCTTGAAGGGAGAACCTAAGCAGTGTGGGACTGGATCCAGAAGTCATGGAGGACAGACGTCAACATCCTTGGGTAAGGTGCTAACTATGAATGTGAGGTGACTGACGGTTGAGATAACATTGGATTGCTCTTCTCTCCCCAACAAACATACTCCTCTACCCCATACTTGTCTGCCATTCCATCAGCTATTATCTTGGCAGAGGGATGAAACAGCAGAATACAGAGAACACAAAGATCAATTCTGTGCTTTTGCGTTTCAAAAGATTTGGCCTTGGCAAAGACAAAGTATTCAGAAGAAAGCAGGTTGTGTAAGAAGAGGTTTCTCAACCTCTCCCAGACGAGATAAAGGTTCTGGGGGGTTTGGCAAGGAGAAAAGCAGGAAGGAAAATAGAGTCCTGGGAGGGTTGTGGATTCCTGGAATGGAACTCTGGAACTGAGAGCACAGGAATGAGGAAGACTCTCCTTACCCTCAAGGAATTTAATTTACAGACTAGCAGGGAAGACACATTCAACAAATAAATGCAATAAATCAAATTGACGATTATGATAGAACATACAGGAAGGGAACGTAAACAGACCTACACATCTGGAAATGACACACTAAAAAGGTGATATTTAGTTGGGAACCTGCAGTATAATTAGATACGGTCTAAATAAAGAATAGAGAGAAAAAGTGTTTCAGGGAATAGGAAGACATGTGGAAAATTGTGGAGGAAGAGAATGTGACATGTCTTAGAAGTCAAGAGAAGTCCCAGATGATTACTGAAATGCAGAAAAGATGAGGAACAGTAGGAAAGATAGGAAAACTCATTGGGACTTTAGTGCTGTAATCAATAGGGAAGGGATGTGGTCAGAACCCTGGAGAAGCCCTGGGAATGCATGAAATCAAGTGCACTGGGGAGGAATTTAGGAGGGAGCACTGATGAGACTTGGTGATTGATTGCTGTAGGAATGAGAAAGAGCTGTGGCAAATATGAAAGATCTAGTAGGATTGGTGGAAAATACTGAGGATCTTGTTTAGTGATGACCAACAACTTAACAGTAGCACAGATTCTCTGGGAATACAGTGTATATCATAGCTATATATGTGTGTGTGTGTATATATATCTGAGGCATATATATATATATATAGAAAGAGAGAGAGAGAGATGTTCATACATACCTATGAATCAGGTTATTTCAGAAGAATTCTCTGCCTTTGGGCTTCCTTCTTCCATAAGGTTATTTTGTGCATTTTTTAGACCTGGAGAGAAAAAAATTACCACTTTCTTAGCAGTTTCCACAGATCAAAATACCCAGAATTCGAGGAAACCAGGACTGCCTTCTTACAGATTTTGCCAACTCATGAAAGACCATTATACTAAGTGTTACAAAAGAACATTTGCTAAAGACAATGCACATATTAGCTCTGTGTCAACCCTTGTTTCAGACCAGTACTTCAGCCTTATTCTATGGGTCGGGTGTGAAAGGGAAAGGAAAGCAGTCTCAGATAAGGGTTGGTAGATGTCTTTTTTATCTTTCTGCTTCTGAGTTGTAAATATTATGTACTAAGCTTCTGTACTGAGGAAGAAATAAAAATTAGTTTTGCTTCTGTATGCCTTTTTTTTTTTAATAAAAATCAGGAGTATGCCAAACATAGAGAGAATTTGACATTTTTCTATTAACTTGTAGAAAATTCTGTAGAGGGGCACCTGGGTGGCTCAGTTAGTTAAGCATCCAGCTATTGATTTCCACTCAGGTCATGATCTCAGGGTCATGAGACTGAGCCCTGCATTGGTTCTGCACTGTGCATGCAGACTGCTTAAGATTCTCTCTCTCCCTCTGCCTGCTCCCTCAATTCTCTCTAACAACAAAATTCCTTAGAGTATGTGTACTTGTACTATAAAAATGTGTATTGGAGTGCCTGGGTGGCTCAATAGGTTTAAGGCATCTGCCTTCGGCTCAGGTCATGGTACCAGGGTCCTGGGATCGAGCCCCGATTCGGGCGCTCTGCTCAGCAGGGAGCCTGCTTTCCCCCATCTCTCTCTACCTGCCTCTCTGCCTGCTTGTGATCTCTCTGTCAAATAAATAAATAAAATCTTTAAAAAAATGTGCATTATGGGTTTTGCAAGGACTTCTTGGTAAAATTTTTAAGGTATCTTTTTTAAGGTACTTTTTTGTTACCATTATAAATACTACCTTGGAATTATTTTCAGTGCTTGATGTAACATTTAGTCTGCAAAACACATTCACCAGTGAATGAGTTAAATAGATTATATATTTAAAAACCTTGTCCTTGGAGGAGTCAAGATGGCGGAGAAGTAGCAGGCTGAGACTACTTCAGCTGGCCGGAGATCAGCTAGATAGCTTATCTAAAGATTGCAAACACCTGAAAATCCATCGGCAGATCGAAGAGAAGAAGAACAGCAATTCTGGAAACAGAAAAACAACCACTTTCTGAAAAGTAGGACCGGCAGAGAAGTGAACCCAAAGCGACGGGAAGATAGACCCCCAGGGGGAGGGGCCAGCTCCCGGCAAGCGGCGGAGCAACGGAGCACAAAATCAGGACTTTTAAAAGTCTGATCCGCTGAGGGACATCGCTCCAGAGCCTAGACCGGGGCGAAGCCCACGTGGGGTCAGCGTGGCCTCAGGTCCCGCAGGGTCACAGAAGGCTTGGGGGTGTCTGAGTGTCACAAAGCTTGCGGGTATTGGAACGGGAAAGCTGGCTATAGTAAGCCGACAGTAAGCTCACAGCTCGGTGTTACCTTGAACCGGTCACAGGCTTGGTGAGCTCGGAGCGCGGCCGGAGGTCAGGCAGACGGGAGTAACTGGGCGCTGTTCTCTGAGGGCGCACTGAGGAGTGCGGCCCTGGGCTCTCGGCTCCTCCGGGCCAGAGACCAGGAGGCCGCCATTTGTATTCCCGTCCTCCGGAACTCTACGGAAAGCACTCAGGGAACAAAAGCTCCTGAAAGCAAACCCCAGCGGATTACTCACCCCGGCCCCGGGAAAGGGTGGTGCAATTCGGCCTGGGGCAAAGACACTTCAGAATCACTACACCAGGCCCCTCCCCCAGAAGATAAACAAGAAATCCAGCCGAGACCAAGTTCACCTACCAAGGAGTGTGGTTTCAATACCAAGGAGAGCAGCAGAATTCCAGAGGAGGAGAAAGCAAAGCACAGAACTCATA
>NC_081561.1:100359198-100360931 GCF_022355385.1 Mustela nigripes
AAAATCAAAAGACAACTGACAGAATGGGAGAAGATATTTGCAAACGACATATCAGATAAAGGACTAGTATCCAAAATCTATAAAGAGCTTAGCAAACTCAACACCCAAAGAACAAATAATCCAATCACAAAATGGGCAGAGGACATGTTTAAGATTTTTGACCATAGAGCTGTGGGTCCATATCTGGGCTCTCTACTCTGTTGCACTGGTCTATGTGTCTGTTTTGTGTTAGTACCATGTTGTCTTGATGATGACAGCTTTGTAGTAAATCTTGAAATTGGGCAACATGATGCCCCCAGCTTTGTTTTACTTTTTCAACATTTCCTTAGCAATTCGTGGTCTTTTCTGGTTCCATACATATTTTAGGAATGTTTGCTACAGCACTTTGAAAAATGCCAGTGGAATTTCAATCAGGATGGCATTGAAGGTATAGATTGCTCTAGGCAGTATAGACATTTTAACAATGTTTATTCTTCTAATCCACAAGCATGGAATGCTTTTCCATATTTTTGTGTCTTCTTCAATTTCTTTCATGAATGTTCTGTAGTTCCTCGAGTACAAATCCTTTACCTTTTTGTTAGTTTTATTCCCAGGTTATCTTATGGTTCTTGGTGCTATAGTAAATGGAATTGATTCTCTAATTTCCCTTTCTATATTTTTATTGTTAGTATATAAGAAAACAATTGATTTCTGTACATTGAATTTGTATACTGCCACATTACTAAATTGCTGTATGAATTCTAGTAGTTTGGGGGTGGATTTTTGGGTTTTCCATATGAAGTGTCATATCATCTGTGAAGCAAGTTTGACTTCTTTGCCTGTTTGAATACCTTTTATTTCTTTTTGTTTTCTGATTGCTGTTGCTAGGATTCCAGGTACTATGTTGAACAACAGTGGCAACAGTGGGCATCCTTGTCATGTTCCTGATCTCAAATGGAAGGCTGTAAGCTATTCCCCCTTGAGAAAGATATTCGCTATGGGTTTTTCATAGATAGATTTTATGAAGTTGAGGAATGTTTCCTCTATCCCTCTACTCTGAAAAGTTTTAATCAGGAACCGATGCTGTATTTTGTCAAATGCTTTTTCTGCTTCAATTGGGAGGACCATGTAGTTCTTCTCTCTTCTCTTATTGATTTGTTCTATCATACTGATTTATTTGTAAATGTTGAACCACCTTGCATCCCAGGGATACATCCTACCTGGTCACGGTGGATAATCTTTTTAATGTACTATTGGATCCAATTAGCTAGGATCTTGTTGAGAGTCTTGGCATCCATATTCATCAGCGATATTGGTCTAAAATCCTTTTTGATAGGATCTTTGCCTGGTTTGGGGATCAAGGTCATGCTGGCTTCATAGAAAGAGTTTGGAAGTTTTCCTTCTGTTTCTCATTTTTGAAACAGCTTCAGTAGAATAGGTGTTATTTCTTCTTTGAATTTTTGGTAGAATTCCCCAGGGATCAACTTCTTATCAATTCCTTTTTTAGAATCTTTTAAAATTTTCATCTTTACAGTCATATTCCATCCTTTCATTGTGTTTACCCTTATTTTTGTATATATATAAGTTTTTCTTTCTTTAAAATTTTAGGAGACAGTTTCTTTTAACAGACCAAAATACATCCAAAATCAAGTCTGTGGCTCTGTTCTATTCACCAGTCTAATATATATATATATGTATTTCTTCTTCTTCTTCTTCTTCTTCTTCTTCTTCTTCTTCTTCTTCTTCTTCTTCTT